>NW_005367431.1:2398892-2438728 GCF_000412655.1 Myotis brandtii | reverse complement strand
CGGTAGCTCCCGCTCCCCCGACACCCTCTGCATCCCCCCAGGTCCCTCCGCCACCCCCTTTGTCCCTGCGGGTCCGTCACAGGCGGCGCTGATGTGAGCAGCTCTCCAGCCCCCGGCTGGCACGGCTCCTGGTCCTGCGCGCCTGCGACCCGCTCACCTGGCCGAGGCCGCCTGGCTCGCTGCACACAGAGGGCCCAGCCGGTCACTAGTTATGACCTGAAAGAGCAGGAGGCCACGGGCTGACAGGCGGTGGAAGGGGGAGGATGGAAGGGGGAAGACGGCTGCTCAGCCCATGGGAAACCCAGGCGGTGGAGGGTGAGGGAGGAGCTGTGTTAGACAGAATGGGGAAGGAGAAGGTGGAGGAGAGAGGGAACCAAGACACTGGGTGGGGCAGGGGGCTCCTTCCTTAGAGAGCAACTTAATTCCTGGTGCCCTGGCTGTCCTGTCCCTCTCTCTGTCCCCTCACGGCAGCTCTGAGGCCCCAGGGGCCCCGGACCAAGGGTGAGACATGCAGGGCCACACAGGGGACAGGTCCACTTGGGAATCCGACGGATCTGGGTTCAAATCCTGACCCTACCTCTGGGGGCTTCGTGCAGGCGCCCGGCTCTGTTTGTTCTCCCGGACATCCCCTGCTCACTGGGTGTCACAACACCTGGTTTCATCATGCTGCCTCCGCCGGGTGGTGGGAAGTGACGACCTTAGGGTAGGATAAGAAGCAGATGGGTGTGGAGGCGGGGTGCGCGTGGAGGACAGATGGCGATGCTGATGGGGCAAGCGTTGGCCCAGACCCTCGGACGGGGTTAGGAGTTGCAGCTTTGGAGGCAAACACCCTGGACTCAAGTCCCAATTAGGCTCTAATTACCTGTAATCTCAGGCCCCTTGCGGCCTCGCCGAGGCTCAGTTCCATCATTTAGGAAAGGGCACTGTCTGTCCTCCGAGGGCAGGCATGGGCTTACACGCAGTGACAGACATGCAATGACCACCCCGCTCGTCACCCCAGCTGCTGTGCTCACCAGCCCCGAAACCGCAGGCCCACTGTGTGCTTGTGAGTCAGTGTGCACTTCCCTGGGGACCAGGAAAGAGGTTTGGGCAGTTTCTCGGGGCTGTTGTGTAGGCCCTGCTGGGCTGCGGTGGGGTGGGGTGGGGTGGGTCCGGTGGTCTCAAGGCTGGCCCTGCTGTACTTTGCTGTCGGTCGCCAGCAGGACGCAGAGCCTGGGCACTCGGTGGGAGAGAGAGACCTCTACTGAGACCTTCCATGTTCCAGACCCGGCTTTTTCGGCCCAGGACCCTGCCTCAGGGTCCACCCTGCCGGCGGCCCTCATGTTCTCCTGTACTTCCTTGAAAGACAATTCCCCTGAAGAAGAAGAAGGCACCCGGGTGGGTGCTGGGCTCTGCGTGACCGTGGGAAGCCACGGGGATGTGAGGAGGCCAGAGGATGTACCACAGAAGGTGCATCCAGCGAAGGCAAAGGCAGCCTTGGTGCGGCCTGAAGGCAGCTGAGCCAGTGGCCGCTGAGTAGGGAAAGACAGGGAAGGGCGTTCCTGGCAGCAGGAACACGTGTGCAGAGGTGTGACGGGGCAGGGCTTGGGGGAGAACAGGGCACAGGCTGCCCAGTGCTTGGCCCCTGCTGAACGGGGAAACTGGGTCTGTGTCTCCGCAGGTTCCGTCTACGAGATCTGCGGGAATGAGTGCTGCCTCTCCACGGGGGACCTGGTCAAGGTCACCCAGGTTCGCCTCCAGAAGGTTGTCTGTGAGAACCCGAGCACGGGCCAGACCATAGAGCTGGACCCCAACTTCAAGGGTAAGGGTGGCACCTCTGTCTCCCCGAGTTCTGGGCCCCCTCCGGGCACACCTGCAGACACGCTCGTGGGCTTGCCGACTCCAGCACGCACTCCCTCTGGGTTAGCACGTGCGACGCTCATGACGCCCAGCCTTAAGGCTCAGGTTGTCCTCAGGGTGGTCTGATGCCCTGAGCCTGGCCTGGCTGCCCCCTCTCCCTGTCCATCTCTCTGATCACATCTTGACAGGGATTTTTTTTTTTTGTTCCAGGTCTTTGTCCACGTGCCTGTCTCTGTGTTTGCTCATACATTCACTTACTGAATATTATTGACACCCTCTGTGTGGCAGGCTCTGTGCTGGGGGTTGGGGTTCAGGATGAATCAGGGGCAGCCCGCTCAGGGTGGGGGCGGGGAGCTACCATGATGGCAGTGAGAGAAAGAGCAGCAGAAGTAGGCACAAGTTTAGAGGGGGCTCTGGCGGGAGTGGTCTGGGCAGGCTTCCCGGAGGAGGTGGCCCCGTGCTGGAGGAAGGATCCCTAGAAGGAGTAACCAGAGGGAGCAGCATGTGCATATTTGGGGCTCCAGAAACCCCATGTAGCTCAGGTATTTCGGGAAGTGTGTAGTGTGGTGGACTGTGGGCCCGATGCTAAAGCCAGCAGCCTGGACGGGAATCCCACCTGCAACCACCGGCTGTGGCCGTGGTCAGTTCCCCTGACCTCCCCGGGCCTCAGCTTCCTCCTCGGTGACAGGGGCACTCAGGCGCGATGTGAGGATGAGATGAGTGGCCTTGCATGAGTTGCCATGCATGAAGGCCTGGCACAGAGCAGGTGCCCTCTGAATGCTGGTCTTAGTATGAGTCACTGTGATCGCCCAAACAGGATAGGTGAGGCTGTGTGTTCCAGATGGGGTGGGAGGTGGCGGGAGTCAGACCGAAAGGGGCCTGTGTGGGGCACAGACACGTTTAGGCAGTGGTTCTCGACCTTCTGGCCCTTTAAATACAGTTCCTCATGTTGTGACCCAACCATAAAATTATTTTCGTTGCTACTTCATAACTGTAATGTTGCTACTGTTATGAATCGTAATGTAAATATCTGATATGCAGGATGGCCTTAGGCGACCCCTGTGAAAGGGTCATTCGACCGCCAAAGGGGTCGAGACCCACAGGTTGAGAACCGCTGCTTAGGTCTTTATTTTGAAGACACTGAGGAGCCAGTGAGGGTTTTATTTTTTTAATATATTTTATTGATTTTTTACAGAGAGGAAGGGAGAGGGATAGAGAGTTAGAAGCATCAATGAGAGAGAAACATCGATCAGCTGCCTCCTGCACACCCCCTACTGGGGATGTGCCCGAAACCAAGGTACATGCCCTTGACCAGAATCGAACCTGGGACCTTTCAGTCCACAGGCCGACGCTCTATCCACTGAGCCAAACCAGTCAGGGCAAGTGAGGGTTTTAAATATGAAAGTGATGTTGTGTTGTTTTGTATTTGAGGATTTTGCTTTTATTTTGAAATAATTTCAAATTTACAAAAGACTTGCTAGAACTACTGTACACTTTATCCAGATTTACTAATTGCTAAACATTTTGTTATGTTTGCTTTCTCTCTCTTTCCCTTCCTCTCTCTTTCATACACACGCACACATTGAACACGTCACGTCACCATATATGTATGTGTTTATGTATATACTAGAGGCCCGGTGCATGAGATTCATGCACTCGGGGGGAGGGGGCGCCCTCAGCCCTGCCTGTACCCTCACAGTCCCCAGGAACCCTCAGGGGATGTCCAGCTGAGGGCTTAAGTGGGCCTAAGACGTCAGTCAGACATCCTTAGCACTGCCGCAAAGGTGGGAGAGGCTCCCGTCACCGTCACTGCGCTCACCAGCCATGAACCCGGCTTCTGGCTGAGTGGTGTGCCCCCTGTGGGAGCACACTGACCACCACGGGGGCAGCTCCTGCGTTGAGCATCTGCCCCCTGGTGGTCAGTGTGTATCACAGTGACCTGTCTTTCCGCCGTTTGGTCGATTTGCATATTAGCCTTTTATTATATAGGATTTTCCTTGAATCATTTGAGAGTAAATGGCAGACATGATGCCCTTTACATCTAAATATTACTCCCAATATTTAGTGTGTCTCTTAAGAACAAGGACATATGCTCACAAAACTATAGTTTAATGATCAAATCTAGGAAATTTAATATTGATACAACACTAGTGCCTAACCCAGTCTGTATTCGTTTCACCAGCTGCCCTAATAATGCCCTTTGTAGCAGTTTTTCCCCTTGATCCCGAATCCAGTCCCAGATCACACAGAGCAGGCAGCCATTCTGTTTCTTAGTCCCCTTTGGGCTGGGAAAGTCCCTCAGCCTTTCCTTGTCCTGACATCCACGTTTCAAAGAGTCCAGACCAGTGCTTTTGCAGAATGGCCCTCAGTCCGGATCTGTAAGATGTTTCCTAGCTTGAATTCTTGTTGAGTGTTTTGGGCAGGAAAATCTCAGGAGTCATGTCCAGATGAGGGGTTAGTTTAGGGCAGTCGGGTGGCAAGATTGGATGGGGTGGGGGAGGGGCAGAGGTGAGAGCAGCCAGAATTGGCAGACACTTAAGTGGCGGGGAGGGGGCGATGTCAGAGCTCGTTTGGCCAGTGGCTCCTGGTCTCTAGTTTGGGGAAGGGGGACAATGGCGCTGCCCCAGGAAGGGGTGGCTGGTGTGGGAAGTGTGGCGTTGGAGCAGTGGTGAGGTATCCGGAGGCAAAGTTGGCAAAACGAGAGGCAGGTGGGGTCAGGAGGTAGGAAAATGTGGCAGCTGTCAGTGTGTCTATGGGGAATAGGTCCCTGTTCTCTTCTCTCTCTCTGAACCCGTGTCTGCCTGTGTGTCAGAGGGACCATCTCCACTCGGCCCCTCGCTGTCCATTCACACGTGGTCACTTGCTGCCTCCCCTTTCTCAACCCTACGGCCCGGGTATCCAGGTGCTGGCCTGTCCTTGGCACCTGTCCTCGGGGGAGTCTGGGGCCTCTTTGGCCAGACTGGGGCCTGGTATATTTAGTCCTGGACCCAACCCAGACTTGCCCCCCTGACACCCTCTGCTGTGCCCCCAGGCCTCTTCAGCCCCCTCACCGGCCCCCAGAGCTATGGAACCCTGGAGGAACTGATCTCTGCTATCAACCGGAGCTCCAAGCAGCTGCCCATCTGGTTCATGTCGACCCACAGAATTGACACAAAGGCCATGGTGGTGCCTGAGGAGCAGCCCCTCATGCTGGAGTCTGTGGAAATGTACCTCGGGGTCTGCTCCGCCCGCTGTGTGCTGGGCACGGAGACCCAGGTGACGGTGCTGCACCTGCCCCTGTCCACGAAGGGGCCCTTCTGGGAACTGGAGACTGGTGCCCCTCGGCCCCTGCTGCAGGCCCTGGCCCTGAGGGACCGCCAGCTCACCTGCCCTGCCTTCCCCTGGCGCTCCTTGATCCTGAGGCCCCAGTATGATATCCTAGCCATCATGCACAGTGAGTTGTCGGGGCAGGTGGGTGGAGGTTGTTGGGGGAAGGAAAGAGGGGGTCTGGGAAGCAGCTCTGATGGAGGACCCCCGCCCATAGTCTAGGGATTCCAGGTGGCTTACGGAATAGATTCTCAAAGAGTGGGAAGTAGATGTAAAAGGAGATAGGAAAATAGGGTAAGTTGAGAGTGGGGTCCCAGGATTTTATAAAATTGCGGGAAGTTGGGTTGTGAGGTACTAGCAGCCAGGTCAAAGAGACCAGTGTCACCAAGCAACACCTTGACCATTTGCTCGGAGAAACATGTTTTCCTGCCTCTGGGGAGAGCAGTATTGTTCCGAGGGCCCTTCTGTCAGAGTGACAGGGCACCGAGGGGAGCCCCCAGCTGCGCACAAGCTATTTCTCAGGGCAGGCTGGTGGCAGCAGGCAGAGCAGGGTTGCTGTCCAGTCGGAGGCCGAGCCTGAGCAGAGGTAGAAGAATGGCACCTGGGGCCTCTTCCCCAGAGGCCAGAGTTTGAGGTTCGGCTTCCTGGCAGTTACCAAGAGCAACTAGTCGGGATTGCTGGCAGACGACAGAGCCAAGTGGGGATTTTTGGCCTTGATTTTAAAAAACCTTTAAAAACTACTTTACGCCCAGCTGGTGTGGCTCAGTGGTTAAGCATTGACCCATGAACCAAGAGGTCACTGGTTCGACTCCCAGTCAGGGCACATGCCTGGGGTTGCGGGATAGATTCCCAGTAGGGGGCGTGCAGGAGGCAGTGGATCAATGATTCTTTCTCATCATTTATGTTTCTATCTCTCTACTCTCTCCCTTCCTCTCTCTAAAATCAATAAAGGCATATTACAAGAAAACAAAACACAAAACACAAAAACCTACTTTACTATGTAAAAATTCAATCCATTACAAAAGCAGGGAAGAATATAACAACCCCCATGACTCCATTACCCAACATCATAATTGTTGACTCATTATCGATCCTGTTTCATCTCTCCCCAGCCCCCTCTCCCCACTCCATCTCACCTGATAATTTCGAAGCAAACCCCAGGTATCATAACCTTTCTTTTGAAAATACTCCAATATGTGTCTCTATTTTATTTTTTTTAAATATATTTTATTGATTTTTTACAGAGAGGAAGGGAGAGAGAGAGTTAGAAACATCGATGAGAGAGAAACATCGATCAGCTCCCTCCTTCACATCTCCTTCTGGGGTTGTGCCCGCAAGCCAGGTACATGCCCTTGACCAGAATCGAACCTGGGACGTTTCAGTCCGCAGGCCGACGCTCTATCCACTGAGCCAAACCGGTTTCAGCAATGTGTCTCTATTTTAAAATGTGACTCTTTTTCCCAAGACACTGAAGTGTTGAAGAACACTTTATCTGACAATGCACCACGCCTAACAATTTCATCCAGCAGTCCTCAGTCTGCTGAGACCCTGGCTGTAATTCTGTTTGGATCACCTTCCTGACAAGGCATCGTTAACCACGAATCTCAGCCAACAGGACGCAGCAGCAGCAGCACTTACCAGTTCATATCTGACCACGCTTCATGGCAGGTGCTCCTGGCCGTGGACCACATGGCTCTCCCTGGCCTGTTTTCTGGTTTCTCTCCAGCTCCACTTGGTCTGATGGATGATACCGATCAGCACTCCCGGCAGCTTGAGCTGCTCTTTGGCTTGGTGACCACTAGCTTTTTGGGGTTTACGTAGACGTTCATGTCTTTGTACTTCTGTTGGATAACAACTCCTATTTTCTGATTGGACTGATGGTTTATTTTTTATTTTTTAAAATATGTTTTTATTGATTTTTTTTAGAGAGAGAGGAAAGGAGAGGGAAAGAGAGAAAAACATCAATGAGTGAGAAACATCTATCAGCTGCCTCCTGCACGATTGAGCCTGCAACCCAGGCATGTGCCCCATGACTGGGACTCGAACCTGAGACCTTCCAGTGCGTGGGCTGACACTCTAGCCACTGAGCCATGCCGGATGGATGCTTTAGAATGGAGACTGGCCCAATGTCATTGCCATTTTTAAAAAAATTATTATAGTGCTTGGGTAAAGTCTTCGACTTTTTAAATTTTTGGTAAACTGCTTGAGTTTGGGTACAGACTACTTTCCTTCTTTGTAATTATCCTGTTCAGTAGTTATTTTCACTGCACCTGACCTGGTCACAACAGATTCTTCCTCCTCCTCGCTCGGTTCCACACGAAATAGCTCCCCACTTTTCTGCACACGCTCCAGCCATTCAGGCACAAGGTCGGTCTCGATGTGGCTTCTTCTTTATATCCTTAGTTGTAGGACTTCTTCTCAGCTAGATTTCAGGTGGTTCAAAATGATGGTTCTCTTGTAGTTTAGTTGCAGTTTTGATGTGGTTGTGGGAGGACTCCAGTGCCGCATTTATCTACGCCATCTTTTTTTAAAATTAATTTTGAGAGAAAGATATTGATTTGTTGTTCCACTTATTTATGTATTCATTAGTTGATACTTGAATATGCCCTGACCAGGGATCGAGCCTGCAACCTTAGTGTATGGGGATGACACTCTAACCAACTGAGCTACCTGAGCAGGGCCCTGTGCCACCATCCTAACCGGAAGCTTGCAACTCTTTTTTTTTTTTTTTTTTTGAACAGACACAATACCATCATCACACCAAAAGAGAGAACAAGAACTCCTAGCACATGGTGATAATACCCACCTGGTGTTTGAATTTCCTCCGCTGTCTCATAATTTTGTTTTAGTTTATTCACCTCAGGACCCACATAAGGTCCACAATATTGCCGTTGATTGTTTTGTCTTTTAAGCTATAGGTTCCCCTTTCTTCTCTATTTTTCTTGTAATTTTTCTGTTGAAGGGAGTAGGCCATCTGTGCTACAGGCTTCTTCACATTTTGGGTTTTGTTGCCAGCATCCCTGTGGAGTGTTAACCTGCTCTGTCCTCTGACTCTCCCGTTGGGTCTGGCCCTGAGCCCACCCCAGGTTGGGTGACTCAGTCACAGCTGTATGCGTCCCAGTGAAAAGACACAAAGCACAGTCAGCACAGGGAAAGTACAGGCGGAGGAGCCCAGAGGACACGGGGGAGTCACACGGGGCACACTGAATTCCTGCAGCACTGAACTGTGACAACACGTGTGAAACCAGGGAAACGCATTAGAGAACCGGCGCCCAAGGTTTTTACTGGGGCTGATCACAGAGGCGTCCTCTGCCTGGCATGTACTGAGATTCCAGACTCCCGGAAGGAAAGCAGGTGTTCAGCTTAAACCACGCTGTTTGTACAGCTTAGGCACCGTGACCCACTCTTATCAGGAAATGGTGGGGACCCTCCCCGAATCCACATGCTTGCACGTCAGCCGGGAACAACACGCAGGCAGGCAGGCTTTTCTAGGGACAGCAGGCTCGGCCTGCTGCTAGCTCTTTCTGCTCACCTGCAAACGGGCACTTCGCTCGAGGCCTGAACAGATGCAGGAGGCACAGTTTGTCACAGTTGCGGGGCGTGGGGCACGGAATCCACACGTGGCTCTGTGTCTGCCACCGACCTGACTACCCTGAGCACCAGCCTTGCCACGAGGTGTAGCTCAAATAACACCATGGATGGGCCAGTGTGATGTGAGTAGCTGTTGATGACCACTGCCTCGATCCATGCTTTCATTAGAGATTGCAATCCCGTCATCCCTTCTTCAAGGGAAACCGCATCAAGAGAAAACTCCCCTCCTCTGCTCTTTTGTTCCAGTTTGTAGGAAATACAGGACATTGTGTTTGTCAACGTAGAGGTCCCCGGGACCATTCACCTCCACTCAGGCTCGGCCTCCAATGGCCAGGCTCTACCTCCGTTTCACCAGCCCTGCCACCAGCCTGCACTGAGACTAAGAAATATCCTTTTTTCCTTTTTTTTTTTTACTAGTTTTTAAAAAAATGAGTTGGCTCCTCAACATCCTTCAATGGGTGGTTTAGTTTTTTATTTTTTATCACTATGAACTCAGGGATGAAATGTTTTCAATATTTCAATCCATTGAAATTGTTAATCTTATGGGAAGCTCAAACTAGCTCAGCTTGGCCAGTGGGAGCCATGGAAGCTGTTTCACATTGGCCCCTAAATCCTTTTGACAAACCTTAGTGGTCTTAAATAGATTTTCTTGCTTTCTTGTAAAAGATATTTCAGGTTCATCTTGAGCATTTCCTCCTCAGGAAATTAGCTCTTTCCCAGGGAGCCCTGGGCAATAAGAGACCACATCTGGGGAGCCAAGGATTTTGAGGGCTTGGCAGGCTGTGCTGGATAATGAGGCAGCTCAGGTAACCCTTAAAATATTTTGAAGAAAAAAACAAAACACAGAATGGACCCCCACGTGCCCATCTTCTAGCTTCAACCCATTATCAGCTCATCTAGCACAAAGCAAAAATCCCAAAAATGTGACCGAGGGAAGTCATCACCACCCCTCTGAGCCTCTGTGTTCTCATCTGCAAAATGGGAGGGTATGCCTGCTCCGTCTTCTATGTGGATCAGACAACACAGTGGGTGGGCCAGTTTGCCTCATAATCACAGTCACCCTTTGAGTTTATGTACCAAGTACTAATCCAGAGAGGAGGCAAGTTGTCCAAGGCCATTTAGTCTCTTTTTCTTGATTTGGTTTTATATCTTTATTTACATCCAGAAAGGACTTGGAAAGGCAGCTTATAAAATGACATCAAAAATTCAATTCCAGAGAGGAGGCAAGTTGTCCAAGGCCATTTAGTCTGTTTTTCTTGATTGGGTTTTATATCTTTATTTACATCCAGAAAGGACTTAGAAAGGCAGCTTATAAAATGACATCAAAAATTCAATAAAATTTAAAAGTGGTTGAACTGATTGGATATTTGGTATTAAGGAATTATCAAATAATCATTATTATTTCAATGTGGTAATGGCATTGTGGTTATGCTTTAAAATTTTTAAACCATCCCTTCTTTTAGGGGCTGAAATAGTCAAAGATGGTGTGATGTGATTGTTCTGATTCAGAATAATTCCGTGGAGGGGAATAGTTGGATGGGAGTAGAAATTAAAGATGAGCTTTGAGTTCAGTGTTGAAGCTGGGTACATGGGGGGTCACTATACTAGTCTCCCTACTTTCATAAACGTTTAATAATTTCTAAAATAACTTAAAAAAAAAGAGGTTGGAGACAAGAGTGGCCAAGGAATCTGGTACAGCAGGAAAATGCTGGCTGGCGAGAAAAGACAAGAACGGGAGAGGTCAGCCGGCCCAGATCTCTTTGCTGGGGGTGGAGAGTGCACCGCTGAGGTGGGTGTGGCCATGCCACTGAGCTGACTCTTCTCCACAGTGCGCAGGACCATCGTCAACATCCCTTCCACCCTGGAGGTCGACGTGGAGGATGTCACTGCCTCCTCTGAACACTTCCACTTCATCCAACCGCTGCTGCTGAGTGAGGTCCTGGCCCGGGGAGGCCCCTTCCCCCTGAACACAGAGATCCTGGAAGTTCCAGACGGGCCCCCCATCTTCCTCAGCCCTTGGGTGGGCTCCTTGCGGAAAGGCCAGAGGCTCTGCATCTATGGCCTGGCTTCGCCACCCTGGCGGGTCCTAGCCTCATCCAAGGGCCGAAAGATGCCCAGGTACTTCCTGGTCTCTGGCGCCTACCAGGGTAAACTGCGGCGACGGCCAAGAGAGTTCTCCACGGCCTATGACATCCTGAGCGCTCTCCAGCCGGGCCAGCCACTGCGGGTGGTGGCCATGCAGGACTGTGAGGGGGATGAGATAGAGATCCCTGGGTTCACTTCCCTGACTATGGGAGACAGGTTGGAGGTGGTGGGGTCTGGTCAGGCCCTCGACGCTCAGGGCGGGGACGTAGACATCTTGGTGTGTCATCAGCTCAGTGACCAGGCTGAGGAGGAAGAGTGTGAAGAGGAGGCAGAGAACCAAGAACAGATTCTGCTGCCGCTCTACTTCTCTGGCGGCTTCGTGGAGGAGATGAGTGATAGCCGGCGATACAGCCTGGCAGATCTGACTGCCCAGTTCCCACTGCCCTGTGAGGTCAAGGTGGTGACCAAGGACACCAGCCACCCTGCTGACCCTCTGTCCTTCTTCCCGGGCCTGCGGCTGGAGGAGAAGATCATGGAACCCTTCTTGGTGGTCAGCCTGGACTCTGAGCCTGGAGTGTCCTTCGAGATTCCTCCCCGGTGGCTGGACCTGACTGTTGTGGAGGACGAGAAGCAGCCAGGCCAGCCAGCTGGGTCTCTCCCCATAATCACAGTGGAGGAGCTGACAGATGTCTTCTATTATCACCTGCGGAAGTTACCTGCCTTTGAGAGCCAATCCCCCCCACCCAGGCCCCCGAAGCGCCAGAACCTCAGTGGGCAGAAGAAACAGAGCAGCCAGGAGAGAAGCATCAAGGTACCAGTATAACCAAAGTTGGTGGGGATGGGTTCACCGGTTAGGGTCACTGCAAGTCCAGCCATTCTCCTTTGTCTAGCATCACATTTCTCTTACAATCGTCTAGAACTTGCATTTAGAAACGTGCACACTTTGCACCTGTTATTCTTATTCCATCCTCACAGGCCTGACGTTGGTGTGGTTACCATGTTTTATGGTTAAGTGACTCACAGACCCTGAGATTCACCGGAAGTCACAGCTAATAAACAGGAGGCCTGAACTGGAGCATCAGCATACTGACTCCAAGGTCACTGTGCTTTGCCTCTTTGCTACCCTTGATGTCACTCTAGTTCAAGCTTCATCGTTTTTCACTTCAACTGTTTCAGCAGCCTCTTCAACCCTTTCCACTGCTGTCAGAATTGCCTTCTAAATCCTTCCCTGGTCACCAATGGGTTTTGGCCCTATTTTCTGAAACCTCCAGTGGCTCCCCATTGCCAGGGGGTAATGTAGGCCCCGTAACAGCATCAGTGTCCCTTCTAAGCTGACCTCAGTCTCACTTTCCCAGGCCCACCTTCCCCCCACCCACTCTGCAGTCCACACTCCAGCCAGAGAAGCTCCTGACGCCTCCTCACTATGCCAGGACCCCTGCCTCAGCACTTGGCACACACCAACCCTTTATCTTCTTTCTTTCTGGCTCACGGGCAAGGCTCAGCTCAGATTTCCTCCTAGGCACTGAGTCCTCCCTCTCGTGTATTCACACTGCATGTTGGATGTAGCTTGCAGGTGGGGTGGGGGGCACGTAGTTTTCAATTTGATATACCCGAGTCTGTCTGGCTAGAATGAGAGTTCTGTGGGTGCAGGGACCTCACCCACTCCAAAGTGGACAGAGAAATGCCAGAGAGTGCTGAACTGAATGAAACAGAATCACAGTAAGAGGAGAGAACCAGTCACAGAGACAGAAAGACTGTTGTAGTCCCAGTTTACTCAATTTGTGGCCTGGACTCAGTATCGTTCCTTATCAGTGAACCTGACATAACATCGCTCACCGCTGTTACATTAGCTGCTTCCTGCAGGGTGTTTACTCTGTGGCAGGCACCTAAGCATTGCTCCACCTGGCTCTCATGTTGTACCTCTGAGGTGGCCACTGATATCCTCTCTTTGTACCGAGGAGAAAATAAGAGTGCTGGCAGGTAATTTACCTGAAATCACCTGGCTAGCAAGTGGTGAGGGGGGTTTAAAATGGGGTCTGACCACTGGGCTTGAACAGCTAACTACCATGCTCCACTCGTAGTTTGCACTGTGTGGATAGAAAGTTCAAAAAATGGATGCTGGGTCTCAGTCCAGAAAGAGGTCATATCTCAAGAGGGGCCGTTGTTGACCTGTCCCAGCCTTGGTTCCCGATGGACGTGACTTTGGGCCCAGCTCCTGCTTGTCGTCCTTGATCCAGCAGCTTGTCCTCTCTGGGTCTTAGTATTCTTTGTTGCTGATCAGGGAGCTATACGTGTTTGTTCTCCAAAGCACGGTGTGGTGGAAAGAGCACCAGCTTTAGGTGGCAGACATGGTCTGGTGCCGGGGTCCAGCCCCAGCAGTTCAGGGGTTCCCAAAGGTGTGGACGGAGTCGGCGAAGAATGCTTTACACGGAGACAGCGTTCATAGCTCTCTAGCTCTCTTTAGTCTCCGTGGATCTTCCTGTGCCTGGCTGAGGCCACAGAGAAAGATCCTGAGGCAAACTGAGCCTTTATTTTATAGTCAGAGGTAAACAAGGTAGTGGTTACCAAAGTTACACTGTTCTTGTGAGTTTCACGTGTTCTTGTTCTTGCTGCACTTCCCTCAGCCCATTAGCTTCCCAGATAAGATCTAGGGAGCGTTATAAGGTCAAGCCTAATTATGCTAAGAGGACTGTGCCCTCTAAGCTGGGACTTGTTTGTTTGTGACTTTGCCAACAGGTCAGTCTGAGGCTTAACCCTATAGCTGCTCCCCACAGTCTGGGTCCAAGTGTTGGTCCAGCTCGGGTCCCCGTGTGAGGTCTGACATGGCATACTCTCTCTGACCCCATTTCCTCATGTGTCAATTGGGGACTGAAGCAACTACTCAGAGGCTCACTCGAGGGAGCAGATATGCATATAGTATCTGGCACCAGGTAGTTGTGCAATGAAAGTCCTCTTCCTTCTGGGACTCCTCTCAGCCCTGGCACTCTGTCCTGAGGCTTTGTGACATTTTCCTCCTTCAGCAACAGGTGACCAAACTCCTATGTGGATACTGTCTCTAGCCTCTAATCATATCATCTCTCACCCTGGCCCCTTTCTCCCCTGCCAAAGAACATTCCATGTGCTTATAGCAAAAACCCCTGGGGTCCTGAGAAGCCCTACCCCGAAAAGGAGGTAGAGAAAGGAACAGAAGAAGTGACATTTGAAGGAAATTACATTTCATGGATTCTGCTGCTCTATTTCTTGGGACCCTGCTGACTTCTGCTTTTTCTCCCACTTAGTCTTCTAAAGCCCTAGCACAGCAGCCACCCCCTCTGTTGCCCAAACTCAAGATGAAAACCCTGCCAGCGGTCATAGATGGCATATCAAATACCTACAGCAAGATCTCTGCCAATAAGAAGGGCCTGAAGCCCACTCAGTCCAACATTCTGGATCCAGGTAAGTCCTTTCAGCCCCTATTCACCCCTATCCTTTCTTCTACCCTTCCTACGCTGATCCTCTGAGGCTGCTGGCCAAACATTCAGCAAGGCCCTGCCAACAGGCAGACCCTTCTGTGGTCCCAGCTGGATGGTCAAGCCTCTATAGGGGGCGCTTAGGCTGAAGCGTCCCCACTGTCCCTCTCCTAGCCCTGGCTCCCGATGGAAGTGACTTTGGGTCCAGTTCCTGCTTGTTGTCTGCACAGAGCCCTGGCAAGGAAAATGAGTTCCTCTCTCAACACACTCCCCTCCGTCCCCAAGGCATACAGGGGGAATGTCTGCAGTGTTCAGTCAGAATTTACAGTTTCCAGGCTAGCAAGAACCTTAGAGCACTCAGACCAACCCTTCCCTGTCCGGGCGAGGAAGTGTGCCCTAAAGTGGTAAAGTGGGGGAAGGAACCTGCTTAAGGACAGATCCTCACTGACCTGGACTCCTTTGCAGATGACGAAGACCACGATTATGAAGAGGTAGTTGAGCACTTTCGGAAAACCCTCTAGATGCCGGAGGAACCATGCTTCCTGACTGCTGCTTCTCAGGGAATCCGGGATCCCAGCCAATGCTACACGCCGTTAGAAGACCTTGGACAGTCTCACAGAAACCGAACCGCGGACAGGGAATGGCTTTGTGGGACGGATCAGAAATGGGATGGACACAGTCCCAGCTTCCCTCGGGTTCTCTGAGAGCTGGCTTGTTTGGGCCCAGCCCCTACACTTGACTCAGTGTCGGTGTCCAGAAGAGCCAACTCGTTTCTACTCCATCAAATGGGATGGACACAGTCCCAGCTTCCCTCGGGTTCTCGGTCTCTGCCACTGAGAGCTGGCTTGTTTGGACCCAGCCCCTACACTTGACTCAGTGTTGGTGTCCAGAAGAGCCAACTCATTTCTACTCCATCGTGTGTCCCCTACACCAGCTGTCCCACTGGTCGGTAAGAAAGGAATCAAAACCACCAACTTCGGTGATGGCAGCACAGTGACTTCTGCCTCTTGGTAAAGGGGGACTCAATCCTGATCACACTGAACTGAGAGCCCTTTATGTTTGCCACCCCCCTGGCCCCCTTCCTGCTCCACTCTTCCTCCCTCTCCCCTGTCAAGGCTCTAAGCTCCTGGGATACCAGGACTGTCTTCCTCCTCTCTGCAGCTCCTAGCACATGACAGCTGTACATGACTACCCAAGATTGTTTCACTCAAGAACCATAAAATAAAAAGGACACCTGAGCTCCTGGGAAAATGACAAAGACATCACTTATTCTGTGTGGCAGATCCTTTACAAACCTATTTAAATCCTCCAGTTTCTGAGGTAGACAATAATAGCCTGATTTTCAAGATCAGGAAACAAGCTTGGGTGATCAAGTGGTTCAGGAGGCAAACTGGTCACGAACCTGGGTCAGGATGCCAGCTCACCACCTATCAGCTATGACTAGAGCAAGTTATTTTAACCTAAGATTTAGTTTCTTCACATGTAAAATGAAACTAAGTTACCTACCTCACAGGATTGTTTTAAGAATCAAATCAGGTAACTTTTGTAAAGCATTTAACACAGTGCTTGGGACATAACAAACACTTGATAAACGTGTATCATTATTACTGACCAATATCAAACCTATATTCTTCCCACACGTCCACATTATCTCCTAGCCATGGAATCATCTGTTTAACTCAGCTTCCAAGGTCATTTTAGGCCTGTTCAGTGAGGGAAGACCATAGGCCTCATTTCCTGAAGTGGTGGGACTTTGGTTTCCTGGAACTAACCACCATGGTCAGCAGAGGACAGGAGGCAGACAAAAAGGTGATCTAAGTGTCCACTTGAGGTGAGGGCCAAATTTCCAATTCCTGGATTCTAGGAACTACACCTGAGTTTGTCATCCTTTTGCTTGTTATCATCCCTCTGGGCTGTCTGTTCTAGGAACTACACCTGAGTTTGTCATCCTTTTGCTTATCATCCCTCTGGGCTGTCTTGACCTATTGCACTTCCCAGGCCTTCTGGCCTTCGTACCACTGCATGGATTTTTCCAGGTGAAGTATCTAGCACCCCATCCTCGTCTCCCCCAACCCGGTTCTCATGCCCTCCTCCAGAAAGATAATCTAAACTGCAGAGGAGGACCCTGAGGAAGAGTATTCTGGACAAGCAATAAGCAAGAAAGTGAGAAAGTTCCTCCCTGACACAGAGCCCCTAGGGGCCAAGCCCACATGCAAAACACCAATAGTTTTCACTTTGCATTTAAGCTTGGCAACAAATTGAGCATGATCACAAAAAGGGGGGGCGGGTAGAGAAGCGGGCTACCAGTTCCTACAAAAGGAGTGGGCTACCAGTTCCTACAAAAGGGGATTTCTGAGTGGCCAAATGAGAAATGAAAAAATTTCACAATGGGGAAAGCTAGGCTTAAAAGGAAAACATGTTTGAAAATTACAACTGTGCATGTCTGATCAGAGCAATGAAGGTCAGCAGAGAATGGACCAAAGGCAGACACCACCCTCAGGGTGCTTTTGGCTTCTTTACCTCTGGAATAAGCCACTGGGCAGTGGGGAGGGCGCTTTAATGGGGACAGGAATACCCTCTGAGCAGTTGGTCTCCAAAGTGAGCACCCACGTCCCGAGTACACAAGATGATACACTGGGATACATAAGTTATTAGTACACCCCTTCATATTTTTAATATCCTTTTTCATTTACATTTGTGAATGTTTTGTAATATATAACTACCAATATAGTAGCAGATGTAAATAACTGCTAAATAAATGGATATAAGCTGGGGATATATGCTTACAAATATTTATCAATGAATTCTGAATTTCAACTGCATTTTTAAAAACCAATTTACATCAGACACTAATTCTTATTGGCCTATCTTTCTTTTTTAAATCATCGAGGATATTTTTCCATTGATTTCTAGAGAGAGTGGAGGGAAGGAAGAAGCGGGGGGGGGGAGAGAGAGAGAGAGAGAAACATCGACATGAGAGAAGACACATTGATTGGTTGCCTCCTACAAGCACCTGCAACCGAGGCATGTGCCCTTGACCGGAAATCAAACCCAAGACCCTTCGGTCTGCAGGCTGATGTTGTAACTACTGAGCAAACCAGACAGGACCTATTGCCCTTTCTTTAGTTAAACCCAATACAATACTATTTCTCAAGGAGCCTAATTTCCTACCTGTATACCTAGAGAGAGACTCTACGGAGAGCAGGCTAGACTCACTGCTTGGCTATGACACTGGGTCATTTCTAAGAACCTGGGTCATACAAGAACTTGTTCATGCTGTCTCATCATATGCTAGCAGAACATTATGCACATCCCAGGTGCCCACAAACACCTGAAGTGTAAATGCCTCCTGCTGAAGCAGGAGCTTTACAAAGACTGGGATTTCATTCTGCTAAGGAATGGGCTGCCTGTGCTCAGCCCCACAGGCCTCCATAATGCTCAGAAACCACACAACTCCTGTGAGACCGTGAGTGCCAAGATGGTAGGGAGTTCAGTGCCACTGAGCAGCTACTCTGTGCTACTGGGAATGCTGAACCAGCAAGTCCTGTGATGCCAATCTCCTTATTTTGTTTTAAATTCCTAGTGTCTGATCAATAAACACTTGCTGAGTTAATGATTAAGTAGTTTGTGTTTTTTCAAAATATATTTTTATTGATTTCAGAGAGGAAGAGAGAGGGAGAGAGAAAGAGAGATACATCAATGATGAGAGACAATCATTGAGCTGCCTCCTCCTGCACAGCCCCTACTGGGGATCGAGCCTGCAACCCAGGCATGTACCCTTGACTGGAATCGAACCCGGGACCTTTCAGTCCATAGGCTGACGCTCTATCCACTGAGCCAAACCGGCTAGGGCTGAGCAAGTAGTTTCTAATTGCTGAATCCTCATATTCAAATTAAAAGAAAAATAGACGTCCACCCAGAACCAGGGCTATGCCTTGCCCATTTGAATACACGAGCCTGAAAACTAGAAAGAGAAGTCCACCACCCATATAAATATCCTATCATGCATTCTGAATTCAAATGTATGATATTTTTAGCCTATTTTTAGCTCGCTGTCCTTTATAGGAAACAATCAAGAAACAAATAGACATACTGGTGACTGACTTTTAAACATCTGTCTGCTCCCAAGATAGGAACTACTCTGCATAAACCAGGATGGTGGAGCTTTCTCCACACAGCTGCTAGATCTCATTTAGAAACATAGTTAAAACAATTACAGAACTTTTATTTGCATATTACACCTCATTAACTTAGAATTAGCTTACTGTCTGGAATTGTCAGAAACATCTTGGAACTAGTTTCTTCTCCCACAAGAAAAAAGGAGCTAATTAAGTTGGCCAAAAAATAGCCAAGGCCTCTTAGAATTTCATCTTGAGGTGACATGGTAGGTATTTTATCAGTCACATGATCATATACTGCTAGAGTCAAGATTAAGGTCTGCTTTAGAACCTTCATTAATGGCAATGCTAGATGCTTTACAAACTTTATTTCATCACAAACCTATAAGGAAATAACATTGTTGTCTTTTCATAAATGGAGGCTCTCAGAACTGATGTACCCTGCTCAAGATCCTAACTAAAAAGCAGGAGAACCACGATGTCAAATCCAAGTCAAGTATGCTGTACTGTCTCAGATAAGGTAGTAATTAAAAAGAAAAATAAGAATGTCTTCACAAGTTACTACAATAATAGAACTACTTTATTAAACATATGAATGTACTTATTTTGTACAAAACACGGTGACATTTCTTTCTCTCCTCTGCCACACGAGGCTACCACTCCAGAACTTCCTATTTACCAAAACACTTGGCAGCAGTCATGACAAGTAGAAGAAAAGTGCAATTCTGAAAGTAACACCACATAACCAAAATGGGGAACAAAACCAGGCAGAAGTTAGCAGGTTTCTTGGCTAGCTCTCTGCTGACAGACCCTAATCGTACTCAATAGGTAATATTTTAGGAATAGAGACTCCTGAGTATTTAAGTAATACTGCCCAACTCTATTGGCAGCATCCCTCTTCTACTTCCATCTATCCAGATGGTATTATAACTACCGAATTTGTAACTTCTTTTAAGAAATTCCACTTTGGCTCACACCCCTATGAGTTGCCTATCTCACTTTGAATTTCAAAATAACGGAAGAGCAGTAAGTTTCAAAATGATGTCAATTGAGACATTTTATGGATGAAACCTACTTTCTAGAAGTCAACTGTTCAAAACATATGCACAGCTGGACACGACAGACTGAGAAAATAGGTCCCGCTGGAAAATATGTTGGGTACCAATTAGATCCAGTTATTCTGCATCTGTGGATTTAAAATGATCATCATCCACAGTGGAATAGATGTGTCCCTCGTTGCTTAGAAAATCCACAGCTTGCCTAAAAAGAAAGGGAGGGGAAAAGGCTCATTTTCTTTCTTTATAAAAATTTTTATATTAAAACTTTTTTTTTCAGCTGTGACTCCAGACAGGATCCAAAGAGGAGTTTTATCATCTCTTCTCTGGGTTTTATGGAGACTTAGTTTACCCTTCTGTGTTAGCCTCTTAAGGCACTGAGTCAACCTTAAAAGGGCACAGTAAAGGGCGAAGAAAGGGAACTGCCTTTCTGACATTGCCAAATATGTAAACCTCACTACCTCCCCACTTTCTATCTTAGCTAAGAATTCACATCCATTTGCTCACAAAAAGCTCTTGCAGGGAGAGATGCCAGTAAAATTACAAAACTGAGGTAATCCATGGAGGCAATGGCTACTGGGAGAGGGCTGCCTTGGATAACTCTCCCAAATTATATAAAGGCAAGAAAATAGAGCCTCACTCAAATACCAGTAGAAGCAAATCAAAACGATCATCTAAAGTTGTAGTCCAGCTTGCACATAAAATCTCCTCGCATAAAGAGCTATTTTTAAAAGTTGTCCTCCACACCCACCCACTGAACCTCTAGCCTGCCCTCTGGGAAGTAAAGTTGCAGGAAGTAAAGGGAAGGTCTTTCCAGAAACGTTAAGAGACCTTCAAACCTTCACAGCCCTCGGGGCCAGAGTCAGTAACATATTTAGTAACAGGAACAATTTATAGAACAGCTACTATGTGACTGCCATTCTATACCTCATCATCATAGTTACTCTGAGATTGAAACTATTATCCTCATTTTATAGGACAGGAAATGAAATTAGACCTGAGCATTTTTCTATCTAGGCCTAGCATACTGATTTATGGTAACAACAATCCAAGTATCATAATACCCCGTTTGATTAGTTCACTGGAATCAGGAAGCTGCTTGTCTAACACTCTATCAGGGCGAGACTGTGTGGAGGACTGTCAAAATGGCTTCAGGTGCAGCCAGCCTGATGCATACACCTCCACAGTAGGATGGTAATGCAAATGGTACTGTACATCTAAAGACCAGAGCTAAGGACCTCACACTCCTCCAGATTTAATCAAGAGGTATAAGGTCAATTTTGCTCAAAATTGTATCCCACATAATGGGATTCAGTATTTGTTGAATGAACAAACGAATGAGTGATGGTGATGGGCAACAACATCCTTGCAAGTTCTTTTCTATTTTTCCATGACTGAACGACTTCCTTTCTGTCAACAGATAGTTTTGTGGTTTATTTTCTTAAATTTATTTTTTATTGATATCAGAAAGGAAGGGAGAATGATAGAAACACCAACAATGAGAGAGACTCACTGACTGGCTGCCTCCTGCACACCCCCAACTGGGGATGGAGCTCGGACCCAGGCATGTGCCCTGACTGGGAATCAAACCATGACCGCCTGGTTCATAGGTTGATGCTCAACCACTGAGCCACACCAGTTGGGCAACATAGTTTTTTTAAAACCCACTTCTCATTGCCAGGAAACTCTGACGAGGTGAAATGGGCATAATTCTGGAGTCCTAGCTCATAGAAACCAAATACTCACTTGATTGAGGCTATAGGCATGTGTTGAAGCTGGTTCTTGAGATCGTGAAAGTTCAATCCTTCAGGTCTTGGGCAAGCCTTAATCAAATTCAGCACCTGAACATTAAAATCAGAACGATTTTAGCAACTACTTTGAATCAGCTCCCCTCTTAAACCGAAGTGTCTTTATAAGAAGGAAACAAGTTGGGTACTTAGCCTCAGAATCATTAAGGAAGTAGCAAAATTTAAGACAGCCTATGCTTTGCATTTCTGGAGCCATTCAAGTAGAGTTTACCTGGTTTTGGGCCACAGTGAGGCCATTTGCCGGTACGAGGCTATTCCCAAAGCTCCCTGCTTCACCCATTCCTGGATTGCTGATAGGCGCTCTCCCGGCTGAGGGCTGAATTAAGAAATAAATTCACAACATTAGAAAATTAATCAATTTAAACACAGTCCTTGCTATTTTAAAGAGCTTGTTAATAAGCAGCTTACAAAAAAACAATTTAGGCAAAGTTTTCCCAGTAAGTTTTTATTTTAAAATATATTTTTATTGATTTCAGAGAGGAAGAGAGAAGGTGAGAGAGATAGAAACATCAATGATGAGAGAGAATCATCGATTGGCTACCTCCTTCATGCCCCCTACTGGGGATTGAGCCCACAACCTGGGCATGTGCCAACATTCTATCCACTGAGGCAAACCGGTTAGGGCCCAATAACAATATTTATATTGGAAGGAAAAGCTATTATCTGATGAATATTTCAAAGGAGGGCAAAGCACATCATATCAAACCCAGCTCCTTCTATTCTTTGTAATGTGAGGGGAACAAGAGGAAAACTAGCACTGAGAAGAAAATTACCCAGGTTTGCTATAATGATATCTGGTGTTGAACCACTCAAGCATTCACTGAGTGTCAAGTAGGCGTCAAGCGTTAGATAGAAAAAAAGAAGAATAGTTTCCATCAACCTCTCTTCTCTTCTATAACCAAATTTTTTAAAAAAGACTATAAACAGTTTTCATTCCCTTCTTCTTAGTCACTCCTCAAGCCCCCACTATTTGGATTCTCCCCAAAGCACCTCTGAAACTGTTCCCACCAAAAACTTTTCAACCAACATACCCAATAATCTCTTTCAGGCCTCGTAACACTGAACCTCTCAGAAGGAGAAACTGCTTAACATAATCCTCTTGCAATGTACCCCTCCCTAAGCTACTTCTTCTTTTCTTTAAATCTTTTTTTAGTTTCTCCCTGGGCTTCTCTCTCCCTACCCTCTCCCGGGCTTCTTGATACCAGTTTTCTGATTCTCCTCTTACCTCTCAAACTACACCTTCTCAATATCCTTTATTAGCTCTTCTTCTACCTGTCTCCCAAAAGGCTGATAGTTCCCCCAGGATTTCATTCCAGACCACCTCCTAGGCACAAATCCTTATTCCCAGCCAGCTATCAGACACCTACACCTGGCTATCTCACACTTCAAAATAAAATCCATTACTTTCCTCCCCAAACCTGCTTGCCCTGCTATATTCCATCTCAATTAGTAAACTCAAACCTAATCAGACAGACCTCAGTCATCCATTTCCTCCCCTTCCTGTCACCACAGCTTTTTAATACAATCTTCAGTGTCCCTCAAGTCAATCCTCAACACACCTGGCCTCCTGATTGTTATCTCAGCTGCTAGTCTCTCCTACTCCAATCAACCCTCCTTGTTGCTACCAAGTAACTTCTGGTCATGTTGCTTCTCTGCCTAAAAGCTTCTAGGTGGCTCCCCCTGCCTGTGAAAACAATATAAAACTCCAGCCAGTGACGGCAAACTCATTTTTTTGGTTGATTTTTCTTTGTTAAATGGCATTTAAATATATAAAATAAATATCAAAAATATACATCTTTGTTTTACTATGGTTGCAAATATCAAAAAATTTCTATATGTGACACAGCACCAGAGTTAAGTTAGGGTTTTTCAAAATGCTGACACGCCGAGCTCAAAAGGTTCGCCATCACTGTAGACACTCAAGACCTACCACAATTAGATGTCAAAATCTGTATTTTTCTTGATCACTCCTTTTCAGCACACTCTATCTCCCAACTGCACTTGGACTTCTTGCCATCCAAAAACATGCTTTTGTCACTAACAGGTCGCTTCCTGTCTGGAATGCTCCTCTCCTTGTCTGCCTGGTAAACACTTGGTTGACATTCCCAAAGCCAAGTTAAGTCATGGTCTTCCTTCTTGGCTCTCAGAGCATATGGCCCAGTCTTTTCCACAGCAGCCTTCATTCACTTTCCCCCATCAGTCCCTTCATCTTTGCACAGTGCCTGGGGAACATGCATGCTCAATCAATGTTTAATCTATTGAACTGAAGAAGTAAGGATAACCAATCAAATGTTAAGAACCCATAACAGGATACAGGAGCACTGTGGAAGCTCACTAGGAGAAATCCCATCCAGTTAGGAGATTTACTCATTCAACAAATGTTCACTAGATGAACATTTGAGGTAAATAAAACAAAACAAAACAAAAGAACGAAGAGTCAGTCCTGGCCCTTTGTTTTCAAGCTAGATACCTTCACATTGTCTGCTGGTGAAATAGAAGTCTTACGTTTTATGATCCAGTAATACTGGACTGAATGCTATTTCCTACCTGGTTACCTCTGCTGAAATGACCTCCTGTGCTGCTTCAAGTGGTCCCATCTCATGCATATTTTTATTTTTACTGATTTCAGAGGGAGAGATAGAAGCATCAATGATGAGAGAATCATTGATCAGCTGCATTCTGCATGCCCCCTACTGGGGATTGAGCCCGCAACCTGGACACGTGCCCTGTGAGCTCATTATTGTGAGTTCATTATGAAATGACTCCATTAGGGGGCATGCAAGAGGCAGCCGATCAATGATTCTCTCTCATCACTGATGTTTCCATCTCTCTCCTTCTCCCTTCCTCTCTGAAATTAATAAAAAAAATATATATGTATAAAAAAAAGAAAATAAATCTAACCACTGCTGTTACCAATCCCCTAAACTACTACTGTTGCTATTCTTGGTGTCTCATAGTCTATTATCCATACAGCAGCCTCAGTGGGCTTTTAAAAAGGTCAATTAGGCCTGGCCAGTGTGGCTCAGTGGTTGAGCATCAACCTATGAACCAGGAGGTCACAGCTGGATTCCCGGTTAGGGCACACGCCGGGTTGCAGCTCAATCCCCAGTCGGGGGCATGCAGGATGCAGCTGATCAATGATTCTCTCTCATCATTGATGTTATTTCTATCTCTCTCACCCTCTCTCTTCCTCTCTGAAATCAGTACAGATATATTAATAACGAAGAAAAAAAGGAAACAAAGAAACTATGAGTGAAGCTGCTCACCTGGCTGTTAGCTTTGGTCAGCATCATGTGTGCATTCACTACTTCCAGAATATGTGCGGTGAACTCATTCATATCCTCCAGGGGCATGATCTTAAAGGCCACCAGGCTTTTTTTGTTCTATTAAAGTAAGAGAATAAAGGATAAGCACATTCAAGTCAATTTAAGGTCAAAACATTATGGCTCTTTTCTTGGTTATATTTTGCTAATATGGGAAAAATGTGTTATATATTTAAAAATTTTTACTCAAGGTTAATCTAATATAGTCAATCTAAAATATATAATCTAAAATATATTAAATAAATCTATAGTTAATCTAAAATATATTAAAAAAAACTAAACTAGCTCAGAGATGTTCAATGACTTCCCAAGGTTACATAGCAAGCAGAGCCTAGCATCCAACTCTATATCCAGTGCCCACCCATCTATGCCTAATGGATGCCACAGATGTCAATTGCAGGCGGAGATCCTGTTCTTTCTCTACCATTCTGTTAGTTTTATATTAAGGTAAAAATCCATTATTTCCTTTTGAAGAAGAGAGTAATAAAATAACTTCAATATAACTCCCATTAAACATGAAGACTCAGTTAAGTTTTAAGTATCCTAAATGCAGGCATGAATCTAGAAATTGTTAGCATGCAAATACATTTAAAAAAAATTTTTATTTTTATTTTGAAGGGGGATCAAACCTGCAACCTTGGCATATCCGAACAACACTCCAACCAACTAATCTATCCAACCAGGGCCCATGGAAACACATTTTAACAGTCTTTTTTTCTTTCTGACTTTACCTGAAAAGATCTCAGATGGCCAGCCACTTTCACATACGTTTCTGGAGGAACCACAGTGTTTTCACCACTGGCATCCTAACAAGTAAAATACAAACACATTACTAAGGTTTTAGTGATATTGGTAAAAGCTTCTTTAAAATCTCTAAATTATGTACAGAAACAAAAAGTTAAAGCTACAGGGATCCTAATATGTCCCTAACTAGTTTAACCTATCTATTAGAATTAAATTTTTTGTAAAAACAGGAATTAGAATAAACATCTCTAAAGGTAATTTCCAGTTCCAAAGTTCTGTTATGTACATCATAAAAAAAGCAAACAATGATGGTACTCTCATTCAATGCTCTTAGGCACACAACTTTCTGGTGGATAGTGGACATACTTATTGGCATAGTGTTTCTACTTTTAGGAATTAAATGAAATTAAGAACATGCATTAGATTTAGCTTTAGGAATATTCACTATAGCCTAGATTACAATATTGAAAAATTTGAAACAGCCTAAATAGCCAACAATAGGCACACATTCAAACAATGTAGAATTCTATTAATTGGGAGGACCAGTTGTGGCATGCAGTAACAATGGTTAACTGGGATAATTGGGGTTTTATAGAATATGTACACATTTATTTATAAGAAAAAAATATAAGCTGATTCATAAAGATTTTCCTGATTATAAAATACCTGACTATAAAAAACTAAAAAGCTGCCCAAGCCATGTAGCTTGGTGGTTGAGCATCAACCTATGAACCAGGAAGTCATAGTTCGATTCCGGTCAGGGCACAGGTCCAGGTTGCAGGCTCCATCCCGTGTGGGGCATGCAGAAGGCAGCCTATCGATGATTCTCTCTCATCATTGATGTTTCTCTCTCTCACTCTCCCTTCCTCTCTGAAATCGATTAAAAAAAAAATTTAAAAAGGCATCTGCCCAATTAAAAAATAAAAAACATGTATTTTCTTTCAGTCTATTTCCTCCATATACACGTTTTTCTTTGCAAAAATGGGGTTATACTATGCATACTATCATATAGCATGCTCTTTTCCTCTCAACAATTTATGGTAAACACTTCTTTGTGACAATACATACATTTCTACATCATTTGGAGTATTTTATAAATATACCATGGTTTAATTAAAAATACCCTATTGTTAGCATTTTAAGATTGCTTTTAATTTTTCATTATTATAAATAATGATATGATTAACATTCTTACAAGTGCACATATATTTATTTCCTTAATGTAAGCCTCTAGCAGTAGAGTATGAGGTCAACATTTTTATGAAGGATGATTTTGATCATTAGCTAATTTTTAAAAAATATATATTTTTATTGATTTCAGAGAGGAAGGGAGAGGGAGATAGAAACATCAATGATGAGAAAGAATCATTGATTGGTTATCTCCTGCATTCTCCGCTATTGAGGACTGAGCTCGCAACCCGGGTAATATGCCCTTGACCAGAGTCGAACCTGGGACCCTTCAGTCCACAGGCTGACACTCTTATCCACTGAGCCAAACCGGCTAGAGCAATCATCAGCTGATTTTAGAGAAAGGTTATACCAGTTTATATTTATACCATCTGAGTAGGATGGTACTCACTTTCCCAAACAAACAGTGACAAATCATTAACTAAGTGCTTACTAAGTACTAGAGGCACTGTGCTACCTATTGCTTTCATAAAAAGTGGGCAATGCCATTCTTTTTTTTTCTTTGCCAATTTAGTATGTTAAAAATAATATCTTAATGTCTATTAAACTTAATTATTGTTGCTGCCATTTCATCTGTAATAATCTGTGTATCTTCTTTGCCTACTTCTCTAAAATGCAATTGCTTTTTTCTTTGTAAGAACTTTTATTAAATAAAAAATTTGATGTTTATATTATGTGCAAAATTTTTCCCATTTATTTAAATAATATTTATTCAGGGCCCATGATGTAACTGGCATTGTTCTAGGTGCTGGGGATACAATGCCAACATAAAAATCCTTGTTCTCTAGTGCCTACCTCTTGCCTTTTTAACTTGTTTATAGTATTTTGGAAAGTTTAGGTCTTAAACTTTTACAATATAAAATATATTAACCTTTTATTTTAAGAATTTTGCCTTTGATGTCTTATGTATTACCAGTGTCCTGGTGCACAGATTTGTGCACACTGAAAGGAAATTAATTAGAAGAAATATTTTAATATCACTATCATCTTGCTAATGAAAAGAAAATAGGATTCTACCGAGTCTCCTATCTACTTCAGGACTTCTGTGAGGATCAAACGAGATGAGGCATGGGAAAGCGCTTCACAAACATCTGGTTAAACTGTAAAATGTTTGCATCTGCCTATAAAGCAAGTCAGGTTCCTGGGCTGAAGAAACTCCAAGGAGGCTAGTTGCTAGGGAGAGGAAGCGGGGAGTTGCTACGTGATGTCATTACCCGGCGCCCACAGTGACCATTTCCGGGTGGGGCCAGGCTGTGGGCCACATTTTGCGCCAGGGGGTCTTGGCAGCGTTGGCTGTGATTTGGTGGAGTGTCACTCCAGGGTGATGGCGGGGCCTGTGTCACTTGGGGTAAGCCGATGTTGGTTTGTCGGTGCTGGGTCTGTGGTGCTATTTATTTTTAAATGGTCAGTGTGCGTCATGGCAGCTCCTGCGTTGAGTGTCTGCCCCATGGTGGTCAGTGCGTGTCATAGCTACCGGTCAGACAGACGGACATTTAACCTTTTATATATATATAGATTTTTATAATAAGAACCTTCAAAAAGACTAAAGAAATCCAACACCTCCAAACCCCACCCTGATTTAAAAACTGCTCACATCTGTGTCAACCCACTGGCGAACATCCATAGGTGCAGCTGTCATGTCATCTATTTTGTAAACAATGTTGGTTGGAGCCTTCTCAGCATGTCTGATTATCCCCACAATAGTGACCTAGATCAGAAGAAAAAAAAGTTTGGTTTTCTTGGAAACAAAAGCAACATTTATGTATTTTTTAAAAATTTTAGTCCACTTTAACTTATTATTTTTTAAAAATATATTTTATTAATTTATTACAGAGAGGAAGAGGTATAGAGAGTTAGAAACATCGATGAGAGAGAAACATCGATCAGCTGCCTCCTGCACACCCCCTATTGGGGATGTGCCCACAACCAAGGTACATGCCCTTAACCGGAATCAAACCTGGGACCCTTCAGTCCACAGGCTGATGTTCTATCCACTGAGCCAAACCAGTTAGGGCTTAAATGAAATAATTTTTATTTCATTATTCATACCTGTGATATCTCAACACTCCCAATTCTGAACACTTCATCAACCAGAGTGGCAGAAAGCAGCTGAGATATGGTACAGGGTACAATGTGCTGGGCTCGGGTTCTCTGGGGAAAAAAAAAAAAAAAAAAAGAGCATGCACAAAGTCAATTGAAATAATAACTACCACTCATTTAACACCTGCTACATGTTCCAAGCACTTTGCATATATTATAACACTAGAGGCCCAGTGCACGAAATCCGTGCACTCAGGGAGTGGGGGTCCCTCAGCCTGGCCTGCACCCTCTTGCAGTCCGGGAGCCCTTGGGGGATGTCTGACTGCCGTGGAGGCGGGAGAGGCTCCTGCCACCGCTGCTGCACTCACCAGCCATAAGCCCGTCTTCTGGCTAAGCAGTGCTCCCCCTGTGGAAGCATACTGACCACCAAGGGGCAGCTCCTGTGTTGAGCATCTGACCCCTGGTGGTCAGTACGCCTCATAGCGACCGGTCATTCTGCTGTTTGGTCAATTTGCATATTAACCTTTTATTATATAGGATTGGATCTTCAAAACAAGCCTCATTATCTGTGCTTCATATGGAAACAAAGGTCATACAGCTAACAAATGCCACACTTTAGAATTCAAACCCAGGTTTGTTTGACTCCAAAGCTCCTGAAGAATGGTTAAGTTTGTGTTGCACTAGAGATTCACCAAAATAAGTGGACCAGAGTGGGGACAGCATAAGGAATGACCTGCTTCCTGAACAGACTTTTAAGAGGCAACTCCAGCTTTAGGCTGAGGACTAGCTGGAGCTAGCTGTTCATCACTGGTGAAATGAGATGGTATTCGGAAAGGGTTTGAGAAATGGCCAGTGGAGACAGAACTTTGAGCTTGCTCTAAATCTCTCTCTTTTTAAAAATCTTCAACCAAGGATATTTTTCCGATTGATTTTTAGAGAGAATGAAAGGAGGGGAGAAGGAGGGGAGAGAAAGAGAGAGAAACATTGATGTGAGAGAGATACATTGACTGGCTGCCTCCTGCAAATACCCTGACTGGGGATGGGGAGTGAAGCCGCAACCGAGGTACATGCCGCCCTTGACCAGGAATTGAACCTGTGGCCCTTTGGTCTACAGGCTGACATGTTAACCAGTTAACCAAACTGACCAAGGCTTGCTCTAAATTTCTTAATAAAAATATAACAAAAAGTTAGAGGTATGACTTCCTTTAGGACAGATGTTCTGACAACCAAATGGAAGTCCTAGGGAAAAATGGATAAGAGCTTGGCTATACTAGACATCTTAAAGGGAAGGGACAGGATGTGATGGGCAGAAGAGTCCCTAGTAAGAACACTCAAATCACATCCTGAAGCAGTCTAACAATAGTATAAACTTATTTTTTCCTACAACTGGCCAGGATTGTCTGGGTCACATAAAGATGAGTATAGTTGCCCTTAACATACTACAAACCCAGGGGAGGTAAAAATGCAAATAACAAACTTGATCTTGATACACTACTGAATAAGATGCACTAGTGGGATGTAAAAAAAAATATATGGTATTGGTGATTTCAAGAGGAAGCATTTTAGGCTGAACCCTAAAACCCAAACATTTTTGTTCTTGTTGTTAATCCTCACCCAAGGATATTTTTCCATTGATTTTTAGGGAGAGTGGAAGAGAGAGGGAAAGACAGAAACATCGATGTGAGAGAAACACCATTGACTGGTTGCCTCCTGCACATGCCCCGAGCCAGGGAGGAGCCTGCAACTAAGGTACATGCCCTTGACCAGAATCGAACCCAGGACCCTTTGGTCTGCAGGCTGACACTCTATCCACTGAACCAAACGAGCGAGGGCTGAAGCACAACCATTTAACAGTGAAAAAATAGTAGCTGAGGAATGAGCATTACAGGCTGAGGACAAATATACACTTCCACAGAATCATAGAGGGAATATTCAAAACAAAAAGAGCATAGTGGCCAAAACCGGTTTGGCTCAGTGGATAGAGCGTCAGCCTGCGGACTGAGGGGTCCCAGGTTCGATTCCGGTCAAGGGCATGTACCTGGGTTGCAGGCACATCCCCAGTGGGAGATGTGCAGGAGGCAGCTGGTCGGTGTTTCTCTCTCATCGATGTTTCTGGCTCTCTCTCTCTCTCCCTTCCTCTCTGTAAAAAATCAATAGAATATATTAAAAAAAAAAAAAAGCATAGTGGATTAAAGATTAGAGTTCTTCCTGTCAGAAATCAACAGGGAGTAACCTGACAACTGTTCTACATGCAAGACCAAACATAGTAGACTCTTGGCCTTCAAGGATTTAGCAGTTGCAGCTTTACCCCGAAGGTCCATGACACTAGCAACATTTCACTTTGCTAAAGTATAATTTTGAATGGTGAGTATTAGCAAGTTGGTAGAAAATAAGCCCAGCCAACCACTAGAACATATACCACAAAAAGCAGCACTTGAGGGTTAAGAGTTTGGCTCTACCACTCAGGAGCAGTGTGCTTTAGGTCACATTTCTCAACTCATCTGTACCTCAGTAACCTCATCTACAAAACTAGGAATGACAAAATCATTATGAAAATTACATATATGGTGAAGTACCTACAATACTACCTGGTTCATGTATGCATACTCAATAAATGTCAGCTATTGTTCCTCACTCTTTACATTTGAAATAGCTTTTAATAAGGATGTGAAGGAACCGACTATATTTTTAAATTTTACTTTACAGCATTTTATAGGTGAAGTTATATGCTATATTAGTATTTATAGATTGAAAATTTGCTGAGGTCCCAGATTTAGTTCTCAAACTCTCACAACCGAGAGTTTTATTGTATCTGCAGCATAAGAAAATTAAAAATCACTACAGTAACAGCACCTAGAACATGGGCTTTGGAGCCAGACAGTTCTATAGACCTGTGTTCAAATCCCAGCTCCAGGCCCTGGACACACCACCACCTCTTCTGTAAAATGAGGACATTTGAAACATATAACTTATACAAATGTGACAACACCGATGTCTACATAGGTATTCAATAAATACGATTACTCCTCAGGTAAAAAAGTTATGTATGGGTAATTATTAAAGTGTTAGAAATGCCTTCAAATTCATCTCAAATCAGTTGAGGCCTGTTTTTTAATGAGCACCTATTATGTGCCAGAAACCGATTGCAATGAGTGCCTGATTTGTTCCAAAAAGATTCAGATCTGGCTGGCTAGGCGGGTGTCCCCTTCCTCCCTCACCGATCCATGTGCGTCCCTCCCTAAGCTGCGCCCTGGGTTGAAGAGGAGGACCTTCCCCCCGGAGGAGAGGACCGGTCTTCGGTCAAGGGTATACGAGTAGCTGCGCTCCCCTGCTAGAACCTCCAAACAAGCTCTCAAAAAGATTCAGAGAGTGAACCAGGCACAAGTATGTTCAATTTTGAAAATATAATTTTCTAGGTGACTATGAACCACAGGATATTCTTAAGTACTGTATGAAACCACCATTTTTATCGATGAAACATTGGAAATTTCTCATGGTTCAATAAAATATAATGGGTTTACAGTCAACAGGAAACATTTAAATCTAATTTACTGTGGGAAAGGCACTGGATTTTAAACACAAAAAGACTTAGGTTTCAGTCTTCAGCTTATAACCATCACCATTCTCTGAAAAGCTGTCTCAAAACACAGCCCAAGCTAGGAATCCTGAGATAAAAATTCTAACAACTGGAATGAAGAAAAAATAGTTAAACTTAGAGAGAAAAGACAACCAATTATCTAGCTTCTGTTTTCACCTTCATAGCATCAAGAAGGAAAAATTAGAGAACTGGAGTCCCCTCTGGTCTTTCCCGGTAAAAAAAAAAAACACACACACAAAAACTACCACCGAGAGAAGCTGTCTACCAGATTTTGGATTTGCTCAGCATCGCCTGTGTTCGGTCTGGTTCCAGTTACTCACTGTGTCAGCTTAGGGAGTCCCTTAATCTCCCCGAGCCTCTGTTGTACAAGGGAGTAAGCAACAAACACCTTATAGAATTACACGAAATAAGCTGTATGAAAAACACAAAGCAACATCCAAATGTATGAGAATTACCAATGATGCATTCATTCTTCCCCACCAACACCCACCCCAGAACTCAGTGTAGGTAAAAGCTTACCAACCGGCCCGCAAAACACAGAACCTGTGAACACCTCTGAATGGCACCTAAGAGGCCACATTGCCCCTGTACTGAAAGGACGAAACCCACAGCAGTTGTTACACGCAAACTCCTTTTCTGCAAGAGTCCCTAACAGGCGCGTGGCCAGCTTTTTACCTCCCTTCCTCAGACCTTGGCTGATCCACCCGCTCCCGGGGAGGAGGAGGACTAGCACCGTATCAGATGGAGAAACAACAGGGGCCACCGAGACCCTGGGTGAAGCTGCTCCACTCACGCGCTGCCAGTTAAAAGGCAGTTGATTCGGGCGCGATGCATTATGGTCCTCGCTCAGGTCTTTTAAGTAATACGCGGGGCCACTGACGGAACGTGGCTAAGGGGCGGCATGTCACACAGGTTCCATATTGTCTGACAACCTGGCGAGGCACGTGTGAGGAAGAAGGTGGACAGGCCGACTGGCCTCCAAGGCCACGCTCTTTGCACCGCACTGTGTCACCTCGCTCTGCTTAACTTAAACACGACTCAGAACACAAAAAGGACGTAAAAGAGGCTAATAACACGAGTTCGGTTTTCCCACTAGGCATTGGCTATGTTAGTAAATTTCAAAATAAAGGCAAGGACGCAGTGAGTGCAACATTTGGGGAGATTCCTTTTTTCAAACTTACAGCACTTAGGGGATTCGGCAAGGTAATAGTTGATAGTTATCAAATCAGCTCATGTTTACCACCCTTCCTTCGCCGCACACATTTGCTCACATGGATGAACTACGCGCTCAGGACAGCCCAAAAAAAACGAAATACTCGTTCCACGTACTGATTTCCTCTCAGCCTGAGAAGGTGTCGGCGATCCAAAGCCCCCGGGGGACTGGGTGTAGCCACCGGCTCCCCCGAAGGTGGCGCTGCCGTAGCTCTCAAATCCACCTGGTTTTAAATAACAGCCGCATTAGCACCTGAGCCGCTTTCCCAAGCTTCGGAACGACCCACAGGCCCCCTCCCCACCTCGCTCCCCGACCCAAACACTCCCAGCGCGTCCCTAAGCTTCCCGACCACCTGTCGCGGCCCCCAATCGCCCCGGCTCCGGCTCCCGCCCCTCCCCCCTGCAGCCACCACACGCCTTTCCGATCCCCGCCCTCTTTGCTAAATTCTTGCTATTCTCATCCTCCGCCACATTTATCATTACTGTTCCACATCTTCGTCACGACTCCCTCAGGAAAGACGCCCAGAAGGCTCGGGTCCACTGGGTTCGCCGGACGCCGCAGAACCTTGTTGCGGCCGCAGCACTCTACTTTTCGCTGGCGCCACAAACTCCTTCCCGCGAATGGCGGAGCCAATCACTGTCCAAGAACGCTTCTCGCGTCAGCCAATCAATGCTCGTAAACCCTACGCTTTTTCCGGTCTTTGCTGGCCTCGCTTCTGAAGTCGCGCACTCCGTTCTAAGTAGGACCGGACGCCATTGCGGCCATCTTGACTAAGGGCACGCACGCTGCGTCGGCGGAAGCTAGGATCTGCGCGAGGCCGCCGGCGTCTCAGAAAAATAACCAATCCAATAATTCCGGATCTCAAACCCATATAATCCCACCCCCACCAATAAACGACGTGGCGTCACTTCCTTTGTTCGGCGTTATCCTCTGTTCCCGCCAAATTTTCAACAATCACACGACGCCTTAATCTAAAGCGCTATACGTAGTAGAGCCCGTCCTGTGTGGCTAAGCCGTTGAGTCTGGACCCAGGAACCAAGAGGCCACGGGTTCGATTCCCTGTCAGGACACATGCTTCCGGTTGCGGGCTCAGTCCCCAGTAGGGGGGGGCGTGCAGGAGTCAGTTGATAATGATTCTCATCATTGATGTTTCTCTCTCTCCCTCACTCTCTAAAAATCAATAAAAACATATTAAAAAATAAATAAAGCGCTATAGTAGAATGTCCGCTTCGGAGTCCGCACCCTGCGGTCCCCCAGGATATGTGCTTTCAGGAAACCCAGTCCTAGTTCACTGCGCCTGATAGATTGACCCGTTTCTAAATCTACCCAGAGAAGCTATAAAAAATCTACACTCTCCCCCAGGACGGCCTTCCAAAACTCTGAGGACGGCGCCCCCACACCATCCTCAGCCCCGTCCGCTCCGCTCCACACCCTCCGCTGCTCCGGCGACTCTAAACATAATGCGGCATGTTCCTCCTCTATCAGTTCCTACTCCAAACACTGCTGGGTCGTCAGACATCCCCCTCCCATTTATTTATTTAAAATGTCTATTGATTCCTTTTTTGCTCTAAGCTCTCTGCTGGCCATTGGGACTCACTGCAAAGGTAGACATGGTCCCAGGACCCCTGCATCATTTTCTTTTCTTTTATTAAAACAGCAGGCACTGCCTTAAGCATTTTGCATTTCTTAACTGAAGCCTGTGAGGTTGGTGAGGCGCTGCTATTGTGCCCATTTCACAGATCAGGAAACTGAGGCACGCTTGTGGAAGCCTGCGTTCGAGCCTGGAAAGTCTGATTTCGTCAGCCAGTGTAGTTACTGTGCCCTTTCTGTTTGTTAGTCCTCACCCCAGGGTCTTTTCCCGTTGGTTTTTAGAGAGTGGGAGGGAGGGGAGAGCCGTAGAGAGAGAAACATGGATGTCAGGAGACAGCTTGACTGGTGGCCCCCAGCCGCGCCCTGACCCTGGGACGGGGCTGGGATGAGCCACAGTCGAGTAAGGGGTGATGACATGGCCGTGACCAGATCGAACCGACCCTTGGGCGGGTGGCCGCACTCTGACCACCGGACAGCCGGCTGGGCCCTGTGCCCTCAGGGACACCCCGAACAGGCCATGGCGGGGGCTAGGCTCTGTGCCCTCGGACACCCCGAGCAGCCCATGGCGGCCGGCCGGGCCCTGTGCCCTTAGACACCCCGAACAGGCCATGGCGGGGGCTAGGCTCTGTGCCCTCGGACACCCCGAGCAGCCCATGGCGGCCGGCCGGGCCCTGTGCCCTTAGACACCCCGAACAGGCCATGGCGGGGGCTAGGCTCTGTGCCCTCGGACACCCCGAGCAGCCCATGGCGGCCGGCCGGGCCCTGTGCCCTTAGACACCCCGAACAGGCCATGGCGGGGGCTAGGCTCTGTGCCCTCGGACACCCCGAGCAGCCCATGGCGGCCGGCCGGGCCCTGTGCCCTTAGACACCCCGAACAGGCCATGGCGGGGGCTAGGCTCTGTGCCCTCGGACACCCCGAGCAGCCCATGGCGGCCGGCCGGGCCCTGTGCCCTTAGACACCCCGAACAGGCCATGGCGGGGGCTAGGCTCTGTGCCCTCGGACACCCCGAGCAGCCCATGGCGGCCGGCCGGGCCCTGTGCCCTTAGACACCCCGAACAGGCCATGGCGGGGGCTAGGCTCTGTGCCCTCGGACACCCCGAGCAGCCCATGGCGGCCGGCCGGGCCCTGTGCCCTTAGACACCCCGAACAGGCCATGGCGGGGGCTAGGCTCTGTGCCCTCGGACACCCCGAGCAGCCCATGGCGGCCGGCCGGGCCCTGTGCCCTTAGACACCCCGAACAGGCCATGGCGGGGGCTAGGCTCTGTGCCCTCGGACACCCCGAGCAGCCCATGGCGGCCGGCCGGGCCCTGTGCCCTTAGACACCCCGAACAGGCCATGGCGGGGGCTAGGCTCTGTGCCCTCGGACACCCCGAACAGCCCATGGTGACCGGCTGGGCCCTGTGCCCTCAGACACCCCGAACAGGCCCATGGCCGTGGGCTGGGCAGGGCTGGCAGTGGGGGGCCGGGTCACGGACTCCCCGCTGTTTTCCCCCCGGAAGGAAAACGACACAGCACGATGCCAAATAGCAACGGACACAGAGTGCGGCCCCGGATCAACTATGTGTTTTAGCAGGGGTCAGAAATTGGGATTTTTGTGTTAAAAAGTCTGCATTTTCAGTGTTTTAAAACAAATTAAACAGTTTCCAAACACGATAAGCCAAAGGAAAGGCATGTGTGGGCCACAGGTCACTTTTTAAAAATATATATATTTTATTGATTTTTTAGAGAGGAATGGAGAGGGATAGAGAGTTAGAAACATTGATGAGAGAGGAACATCGATCAGCTGCCTCCTGCACACTCCCTACTGGGGATGTGCCCGCAACCAAGGTACATGCCCTTGACTGGAATCGAACCTGGGACCCTTGAGTCCGCAGGCTGACGCTCTAGCCACTGAACCAAACCGGTCAGGGCCACAGGTCACTTTTTAAATCCTGTCAGCCTCCCAGTCATTGCTGAGGAATAAACTAGACACAGCCAAGACACAAATCGGAGGCAGACGGTGGGTGGGTGGGGAGAGGTGAACCCAAGAGCTTGTAGGCAGATATGCACACCTCATGGCACAGACAACAGTGTGGGGGAGCCTGGGGGGCTGGAGGGGACGCTGGGGGACAAACAGGGACATCTGCAATACTTTTAACAGTGAAGATAACAACAACAGCAATCTGGGCAGCCCGACTGGCGTGGCTCAGACTGAGCGTGGACCTGCAGGGACATCTGCAATACTTTTAACAGTGAAGATAACAACAACAACAAACACTCTGGGCAGCCCGACTGGCGTGGCTCAGAGTCTGAGCGTGGACCTGTGAACCAGGAGGTCGTGGTTCAACTCCCCGTCAGGGCACGATTGCAGGCACGATCCCTAGTGTGGGGTGTGGAGGAGGCAGCCAATCGATGATTCTCTCATCATTGATGTTTCTGTCTCTCTCTCCCTGTCCCTTCCTCTCTGAAATCAATAGAAGATATATATATATTTAAATCTGAGGCGTATCAAAACAACATTATTGTATTAAGCCTAAGGTGATTGAAACTTACATAGTCTGATAAGTAAGAACAGATTTATGATATATGGGATAAAATGTTTGAAATTAACACTATTCTCGTGTGCCAGGCCAGCACAGCCAAGGGTTCCGTGAGCCTGGGCGGGGAGGGTGGCGGGGAGGGAAGGATTGAAGACAAGACAGACAAAGAGAATAAGCTGGGGCTAGGTGGGTCTCCTGTGCCTGGTTAAGGCCACAGAAGGCAAGCTGAGGCTTTATTTTATAGCCAGAGGTAAACAAGGTAGTGGTCTCCATAGTTACAATGTTCTTGTGAGTTTCACTTGTTTTGGCAGCACTTGCTGCCCCTCCCACAGCCAATTAACTACCCAGGAAGGATCTAGGGAGCCTCATAAAATCAAGCCTAATTATGCTAAGAGGGCTGTGCCCTCTAAGCTGGGACTTGTTTTGGCTTTGCCAGCAGGTCAGTCTGAGGCTTAACCCTATAGCCGCTCCCTACATTCTGGGAAATTTAAGTTGTGTGTTCACTTGGGTTAATGGGCTTCATTTGGGGTTTGATTAGTTATAAATTCAGCTGTGAAGGTTAAACAGGTAAAAATGAAATGAAAATGTCTTAGATTAAAATATTACACAATGCAAACCATCCAAATAAGATCTTTGCACATCTTTTCGAGAGCTTGATGATCAGATAAATTTAACGGAGGGCTGAGTTCTCTGTCAGTGCTAAAATAATTGATATTTGCTCTGCGTGTTAATGAATTCATCTCTCAAGGTTTACTTTTGTCAAGTTGCAATCTTCCAGTCATAGTGATTTTTTTAAAACTTATTTTTATTGATTTGAGAGAGGAAGGGAAAGGGAGAGAAACATCAATGACAGAGAATCATTGATTGGCTGCTTCCTGCAGGCCCCACACTGGGGATCAAGCCCGAAACCCGGGCATGTGCCCTGACCGGGAATTGAACCGTGACCTCCTGGTTCATAGGTCAGTGCTCAACCACTGAGCCACACCGGCCAGGCTCACAGTGATTTTCAAGAAGTCTTCCATTTCCCTCTCTATCTAGGCTATTACCAGGACTGAAAAGAGGAGAAATCACCCTTTATTTATTTTTTAAAAGTATGTTTTTATTGATTTTTTTTTAGAGAGAGAGGAAGGGAGAGGGATAGAGAGATAGAAACATCAATGAGAGAGAAACATTGATCAGCTGCCTCCTACACGCCCCCTAATGGGGATCAACCCCGAAACCGGGGCATGTGCCCTGACCAGGAATGGAACAGGCAACCTTTTGGTTCATGGGTCGATGCTCAACCACTGAGCCACACCAGCTGGGCAGAAGTCACCCTTTACACACATTCTGGTAGCCCTGGCTGGGTGGGTCAGTTGGTTGAAGTTGGTTGAAGGCACCAAAAGGTTTGATTCCCGGTCAAGACACATACAGGTGGCCAATCAATGTTTCTCTCTTATGTTGATGTTTCTCTCTCTTTCTCCCTTCCTCTCTCTCTAAAAATCAATAAAGAAACATATCGTCAGGTGAGGATTAAAAAAAAAATTGTTAACTGAATGAGTGAGTGAACGAAAGCTAAAGATCAATGTAGCTTTGCTTTAGAGTGACTGGATAAGTTGTGTTCCCACTCTTGCCCTTCTTGGACTCAGCCCTGTGTGGACTTGAACCTCGGGCCAGCCACAGCAGCAACCAGAAGCTCTGAGGCTGGGAATGGGCAAAGGTCGCTGGCACTCGAGGGCTATCACCCACACTCCCCAGGGCTTTGCTGCCAAGGTGTTTGTTTCTCCTGAGGTGATAGGCCTGAAAGGCTACAGCAAAATCATGAAGAATGCTTGCCTCTTACAGCTTTTATACAGCACTAGTGGCCCGGTGCACGAAATTCGTGCGTGGGGGGCGGGTGTCCCTCAGCCCGGCCTGCACCCTCTCCAATTTGGGATCCCTCGGGGGATAACCGGCAGTTGGACATCCCTCTCACAATCCAGAACCGCTGGCTCCTAACCGCTCGCCCCTTCTCACAATCCAGAACCACTGGCTCCTAACTGCTTGCCTGCCTGCCTGATTGTCCCTACCTGCTTCTGCCTGCCAGCCTGATCATCCTTAACTACTCCCCTGCTGGCTTGATTGCCCCTAACCATCTCTGCCTCAGCCCCGCACCCGGGACCCAGGATTCCCTCCTCCAGCTGACCACAGGCACCTGGGACCTGGGCTTCCCTCCCTCTGGTCAGCCATAGGCACACGGGACCCGGGCCGGCTTTGCCCAGGACGGCTACAGCCGCAGGGGATGGTGGGCAGGTAGGTGGCTTCGCCTGGGCTGCAGCCGCAGGTGCTGGCGCCTGGGACCACAGGGTAGGCAGCTTCTCCGTCTCCCGGGCCACAGCCACACAGGGTGC
>NW_005367431.1:2377659-2397897 GCF_000412655.1 Myotis brandtii | reverse complement strand
AATACATACTCTAAATTCATCAGTCCTCAATTATTTACTACACTTTACTGTTCTGACTCTTGACATTATTTATATCTTTTGGGTCTTTCTGGTAGAATATAATAGTGTATTACTGCATGTTTCTCCTCAGCTCTGCATTTAGTGGCATCACATTAGCAGCTGAAATCAGCCTTGGATAGAGAATTTGTGCCACAGAAATTGGCCAACAGTATAAATCAGAGTTTTGTTTTCTTTGATTGAGAGCCAGTTGTTAAACATTTATCAGCACAACACTGACCACATTGGTGGTGGTGGTCTTGTCAGAATGTGTTATATTTTGCAGATGAAAATCATTTTAAACAGACTTGATGTAGATATTTTCAAAGATGGAAGAATTGTCCCTGTCAACTATTTCAGTTGATTCATATCTTCACTAATTGTCATAGTTTTCAGGTTTTCAGTCCCCTTATGGATTGCTGGATATAATATGTCATGCCCTGTTCCTGTCCCCTCCCTTTGTAGCCCTTATGGACCATCATTGCAAAGTTTTCAGTCCCCTTATGGATTGCTGGATATAATATGTCATGCCCTGTTCCTGTCCCCTCCCTTTGTAGCCTTTGTTACCTTATGGACTCTAGTTTTCCATTTATATGTGTAAGTATCAACCTTACCAGCATAAAAATGTAAGCTTTTAACACTGCTCTGTTCTGTATCCTTCTGATGAAAAGTGGAGTTGGGTTGCAGCACAGGAGAGAAATTCAGAAGGGGAATATTGAAGTAATGACTGCAGTGGGAGAAGAGGGAACCTATTTCCCGGTGCTGGCGTGCTGGCGCCCTGGACCACAGGGCTGGCAGCTTCTCCCGGTGGCTGCAGCCTGGGACCTCGGGTTGGGTCGTCTCCTGGCCTGAGATCATGGGCAGGCGGCTTCTTCATCTCCTAGGCCACAGCCAGCCTCAGGCACTGGGGCCCGGCTTCTCAGTCTCCCCGAGGACATGGGAAGGCAGCTTCTCCAGCTGGCTGCGGCCTGGGATCACGGGGCAGGTGGCTTCTTCATCTCCCAGGCCACAGCCAGCCTCAGGCGCTGGGCCCGGGTTCTCTGTCTCCCCTGGGATGCAGTGTGGGCGGCTTCTCCGGCTGGCTGTGGCCTGAGATCATGGGCAGGCGGCTTCTTCATCTCCTAGGCCACAGTCAGCCTCAGGCACTGGGGCCCGGCTTCTCAGTCTCCCCTGACTTCTGTGTCGCCAACAGGCCTGGAGTGGCCAGAGCCGGGATGCTTGCATGGTAGCCGTGGCTGCAACGCAAGTATCCCGACTCCAGCCTCTGCCATCTTTGTTGGGTTAATTTGCATATCACTCCTGATTGGCTGGTGGGAGTGGCTTGTGGGCATTGCAGAGGGACGGTTAATTTGCATGTTTTTCTTTTATTAGTATAGATGCTCTTCCCTAAGAGTGACGGAAATTTCTGTAGATTACAATTGCCAAGAGTCAAATAAGTACCGTGGGCAATTTGAAGAGGAGGGACTGGTTTGTACTTAAAGAGGCAAAGCTCCAACCATTCGGATTTCTCTGCCTCTCTTACATTTTTCAGTAAACCCAGCACAAACGGGTTCAGCTGGTCAGGCTGGACCCAGGAAGAAGCCACCGTTATTTAGGCAGCAAAATCCCGGCAGAGGGCTGAGTCAGGGCCGAAACCCTCCTGCTCCACTCTGAGCTCCGGCTGCGTCTGTCTGGGATGGAGGCATGTTTTTCTAATCCACACACAGGCCTAAAGGAGTGCCTTTTTCTTTCTTTCTTTCTTTCTTTCTTTCTTTCTTTCTTTCTTTCTTTCTTTCTTCTTTTTAAAATATATTTTTATTGATTTTTAGGTAGAGAGGAAGGGAGAGGGAGAAAGCAATAGAAACATGGATGAGAGAGAAACATTGATCAGCTGCCTCCTGCATGCCCCCCACTGGGAAGTGAGCCTGCAACTTGGGCTTGTGCCCCGGCTCAGAATCAAACCCACTATCTCTTGGTGCATGGGAGGACTCTCAATCCATTGAGCCACACCAGCCGGACAAGGCGAGGGGTGCCTGTTTCTATTCTCACAGAAATACCTTGTGGGTTAGTAGTGGTGGTGGTGATGGTGAAAAGGAAAATGGGGGTCGGGGGCCTGCAACCTAGTTCAGGATCTGGTTAAAACTGTAGTCTTACTTCCCCACACTGACTTGGGCGGAGCTGCAGGGCCTAACCCCCAGGGCCCCGTCACAGCTGACTTGGGCAGAGCTGTGGGGACCCTCAGGGGCCCGCCACAGGAGGAGATATATAGGTCAGAGCCTCCCCACGAGTTCAGTTCAGGCTTTGGATCCGGAATTCCCTGTGCATCCTGCCACAACAATGGGGGGCTTTCTGGGGACACTGACCAAAAAGCTGGGGTATTTAAAACAAGTCTTTGCAGTCAGCCAAAAGCTGAGTGGGACTCTAGCCCCCCTCAATGGGTTTACAAGGAGCACCCGAGCCTGCCCTAGACTTTCAGCCTGTCCTCCTTCCCCACCAGTCCCCTGGCTTACCTTCCAAGCGAACCTCAATGTGCCCCAGATACTGTCCAGCAGGTATGAATCAGGCCATAGGCTCTGGTGCAAAAAATGTCACACTGCCTTGCTTTTGTTAAATCAACAGCTGAAATGGCACCAAATTCAGTCCTGGTGGTTATTTTGATGCCCTCCTCCTCCCTGGGGTGGCTCAGGGCCCTGAACACGACTGTTCTTCTGTAACAACCAATTTGTACTTCTTAACCCCTTCACCTTTTTCACCCACCCCGCACCCCGCTCCCAGACACTTTCAATAATGAGAGATTAAACCCCTGTCACCTTCTCAGTCTGAGTCAGATTCCTCCTCTCGGCTTGTCAAGCCACTGAATATGCTGAAGTGCATGCCGTCCAGGGGGTTACCTCCCCATCTTGAGGGCAGGGCTGCCCTGGGTCCCCTCCGTCTCCCTGGGACATGGTTCCCAGCATGAATGAATGGATGACTCATAGTCTTGATTCATTTGTGAATGAGCAGCTTTATCCCCAACTAACAGTGACGTTCCTTTGATGGCAAAGACCAGCCATGTTCTACAGGTTTGTTTGCTCTCCAAGAGCTTATGACATTTGCCTCCCAGTGACTGGGGTTAGGTGAGTGCCCTCAAGAAACCAGTTGCTGGCTGGACTGACATGCTCTGAGGAATGGGCGGTGTTACCAATGAGACAATGAGGCCTCGGTTCTTGTCTTCTTGAAGGAAATACTTCAATCAAGAGACGAAGTGTAGAAAAGCAAGCATGAATGTATTGACCGCAGCAAAAATACATTTAGGAAGTGAAACAAGGAAGAACGTAGAGCCCAGTTAGTGTGACTCAGTGGTTGGGCGTGGACCTATGAATCAGAAGATCAAGATTCAATTCCCAGGGGGGCGTGAAACCAAACAACCAATGAGTCCGGGCTGCCTGTCACTACTTGAGCCAATTCCGCAAAGACAGGGTTGAATCATACATGAGCGTTTACTCCAAACTGCCGGCAGGACGGGAGAGCAGCAGGTCATCCACAAACATCTGCTCTGCAGCCCCCCATAAGCCAGCTGCTTATATAAGGTAGGACAAAGATTCCATGGGGAAGCAGGGATTTCAGGCGTGGAGAGGGAGGCTATGTGGGTTTAGGGGATTAGCCCAGGATGAGCTGCCGCTGCCCATTGCTCCCCTGGTTGCAAGTCTCATGGGGTCCTCGGAGTTTAGGAGATACGTGCCTGTGGGGGAAGGGGAAGGGAAGGAGTGGCATGGGCATTAAAGGCTGGGTGTTGTAATGTACCCCGCGAATCACACTATGAGGGGCCATTCCCCAAATCTCATAGTGATAAGATGGTGGCAAAACCAGACTTAAATAGGCAAAGATCACAAAGGTATTGATTACATCTCAAGGTTTGGAATGAGGAACCTGGCTTGCAAAAAAGCAGTTTACAGAAGCAGAAGCAGCATGTTATTTAAATTACAGTTTTGGGTCTCTGGATCACTGAATTGACAGAAACACATTATCTAGAGCCCTTGGGTCTGGAATGAGGAACCTGGTCAGACTTAAGTATGTTATCTAAATTACAGTTTTGGGCCTCCGGAACACTGAGTCAACAGGGACACGTTAACTGGAGCCCTCTGACCTTGGGATAACTGTGCTGTCCTTCCCAGGTAAAGGAAAATGTGCTTCCTAAGACCAGTACAATGGGGTATTCACATTACAATCAATAGGGTATTTAATCGAATGGGATGATTTATATAATTCAGAAAATCAAAATAACTTTTCTATTGTTAAACAAAGCAAATAAGTACAGAAGCCAAACAGCAGGGTTAAAGTTAAACTATAGTTTCTACCTGAGATGATTGCTACCATACTTCATGGGCATTTAGGTCTTGGGGGAGGGCCAATAGACTATTTATCAGCTTTATGCTGATGTCCCAAAATGAGGTTTATTCTCTTAATTTGTCTCTCCTTTCTGCTGTCTGTCCCCCTGAGTAGGGTGATTTCAGCTATTTACCCTCTGGCTGGGAGAAGTGCAAAGACACCAAAGTGTCCTTGGTTTAGGGAAGAAAGGATTTAATAGGTGGCTGCAAACTGCTATTTACCCGTCTGTCTTAGTTCCCCTATTCCACTTGTCCTGGAATTTTCCTAGCTTCTCACTAGCCTGTAACCGTGGGACGGGTGCTGCTTTCTATTTCAGAGTCCAAAGGTCTGGCAGGCATAGCACCTCGGTGCACCAGTTCACACCCTGCTGGGCAAAGGAGGAAAAGCCAGAGGAGCCTTCGATGACTGGAAACACCAGGTAACAGGACAGGAAGCTCTGCTCAGGCCAGCAGCCACCATTACCTACTTAGGAAGCCTGTGGCTCGAACCACAGCTCCTGGAAAACCCCACGTACCCTGTGACGCAAGCCCCAGGGATGAGCCTGCTCAAGCTGCTGCTTTTCCTGGCCCACTGGGGAGTCGCCAGGGCTGCACCAGGTAGGCTGTGCCAATGCCTCTGATGTCTTCGTTTTGTATCACGAACTCAGTGTTTCCCGGAAAGGGGACTGGCCCCGAGGGGTTCTGCCCTGGGCCAGCAGTAGTGTGTGGGTTTTTGACTTCCTGCAGGAAAAATTTCACAACCGGAGTCCAGATGAATTTTAGAGGATATTTATTAAAGCCGGGGACAAGGAAACAAGGAAGGGCGGGGGAAACGAGCCTAGGCTGGGCTGCTTTGGCTAAGAAGTCAGAGAAAAGGGGGCCTTGGGCACAGGTTCAGGAGGTTTGTCTGGGACGAACTGCCGCTGCCCTGGCTGCAAGCCTCGCGGGGCCCCCTGCCCTTTAGGAGGTGCAGGCCTGTGGAGGGGGGAAGGGGAGAGGCTCGGGTGTGCTCCTGGGAGGGAAAGCTGGTGCAGGACCTTCGTTCTGAGGGGTTTTAAAGGCTGGTCTTATGCTGCTGCACCCGAAGGCAGTTTATTCTCTTAACTTTATCTGTCCTTAGGTGTGGTTGGCAAGTGGCACTAAGTGGATTTCTGTTATGTCTCCCCGAGTAGGGTGATTTAAGCTAGTTGCCCTTCGGATGGGGAGGAAAGTGCCAATCGGTTATTCTTAAGTGTCCTTGGTTTGGGAAGATAGGATTTACTAGATGGCTGCAAACTGCTTGGCATGTAGATTTTCTAGATGGCAGTATACTGTCTGTTTTCCTATCTCACTTGTTCTGGCTTACCGGCCTGTCTCATCAGGATCGGAGTTGCTGCAAGCCGCTCACAGGAAGCTGGAGGAGCTGCTAAAAATAGCAAGGCAGGGAGCTGGGCAGGGAGGCCCTGAGAGAGTTAGTAGGCGGGGAGAGGGGGGGTGCCGTCTGAGCCTGAGGGGGTGCCGTCTGGGCCTGAACATTATACGCTGAGGCGACAGCTGGCCAGGGGAGGGACACCGACCTTGCTAAGACGTAAAGTGGAGACATAAGACCCGGCCGGCTGGTAGAGGAAGAAGGTGGCAGGAGATGGTGAACTCGCTGAACAAATACTGGTCGAGGGTCTGCCATGTACCATGAGCTATTCCAGGAACCGGAAAAGAAAGGAAAACAAGCAAAGCCCCCAGGTTTCCGGAAGCATCCCTTCACCTGGAAAGAAACAACCCAAAAGACGTGTGTCCATGCATAGTATTCCTGGAGATGACAAGTGTGATGGGAAATAACCAAGCAGAATACAGGGGGTTCCTGTGGGGTGGCCAGAGCAGAGCCGTCGAATAAAGTGGCATTTGAGCAGGGACCTGAGGCAGTGAGAGAAAGAGCCATGTGGACAGCTGGAGAAGAACATTCCAGTAAGAGGAAGGACAGCGCATAGGCCAGGGGTCCTCAAACTACGGCCCGCAGGCCACATGCAAATACAAATATTGTATTTGTTCCCGTTTTGTTTTTTTACTTCAAAATAAGATATGTGCAGTGTGCATAGGAATTTGTTCATAGTTTTTTTTTTAAACTATAGTCTGGCCCTCCAACGGTCTGAGGGACAGTGAACTGGCTCCCTGTTTAAAAAGTTTGAGGACCCCTGGCATAGGCCCTGAGCTGAACATGCAGGTGATGTGTGTGAGGATGAGCGAGGAAGCCAGCGTGGCGGGAGCGGAGTGGACACGGAGGGTGGTAGAGATGAGGGCAGGGAAGCACGGGGGTGGGGTGAGGCTTGGCACCAGCTCATGTGTAAACTTGCAGACGATTGAAGGCGTCGGAGTGAAATGGAACGCCATTAGAGGGTTCCAGGCAGAGCTGTGATGTGATCCGACATGTAAACGTTTAGAAGGAGCCTCGGGCTGTTCTGAGGAGAGGCTGTAAGGACAGGAAGGCAGGGGAACCAACTCGTGTCTGTCTGCCTGGGACTTTCCTAATTTTGCCACTTAACGTTTGGCGCCTTGGACACTCCTGCAGTCCTGGGCAACGCGGAATGGTTGGTCACCCTAGGAAAGGAGAAGCAGCCAAACCAGGGGGAGGCGACTGCCATCATCGAGGGAGAGGGAAGGGCGCCCTGGCTCAGCCTGGGCTGTAGGGTCGGAGGTGGTGGGAGATGGTCTGTTTCTGAACAAGACTTGCTGACAGATAGCGGGTGTGAGAGAGGAGGGGGCTCCAACTGGAAGGACAGAGGTGTCATTCCCTGATATGAGGGAGGAGGAGACGGCAGTTTGACTGGGGATACGTCCAGTCTGAGATGCCTGTTAGAGGCCTAGGTTTCCATGCAGTTGGAGGGGAGTCAGTGGGAGGGCGGGACCTGTAGTTTTCCTGTGGATTCTCGCTGCCCTTCTCTGGAGTCCTTTGCATGAAACCTTAGCGATGATCCAGCACCCTTTCTGCAGCTGCAGAAATTGAGGCCAAGGGGAAGGAAGGACTGGCGCAGGGTTCTGCTCCTCGCTTGTGCCTGTGGAGCTAGCTCAGTCCTGGTCAGTCCTCTGGTCATCCACTTCCTCAGACCCTACTCAGGAGCAGCTGAGAGCCTGGGCAAAACAGTCAGGCACTAAGGACAATGTCCAAGAAGAGCTAACATTTGTTTATTGAGCAGTTATGATGGGCCATGCTGGGCCATGCTTGTGCAGCTAGGTGCTTGATATATGCTGTCTTTGTTGTTGTTGTTGTTAATCCTCAGCTGAGGATATATTTTTAAAATTGATTTTTAGAGAGCGGAAGGGGAAGGGGGAGAGAGAGAGAGAGAGAAACATTCATGCGAAAGAGGCACATAGATTGGTTGCCTCCCGCATCCTGATTCTGGCCAGGGATTGAGCCTGCAACTGAGATACATGCCCTTGACCGGAATCGAACCTGCAACCCTTCAGTCTGTGGGCCGATGCTCTAACCACTGAGCAACACCCACCAGGGCTCATGTTGCTTTTAAAATGATTTCTTGGCCAGGGGAGGGATAAGGAATTGTTTGGTCAGTCATTTACACCTTAGTGTGAACAAGTTTCTGCTTCTTTCCTGAGACCAGATTTAGATCCAGAAAGGTGGGTAAAAGCTAGGACTCACCAGGGAGGAAAAGTCAAGAAGTGGTGATCAGGGGCCAGACTTCACCCTCCAGCCTGCCCTGTGGCTTGGGTGGTGCCTGGCTCTCCAACCCCGAAAGCAGCAGAAGCCGGACACCGAGGCCCAGTTTCCTGAGGGTTGGGCAGGTGTTGACTGTTGGCTCTGAGCGACACAGGAAATGGAGGCGGAAGTGGCAGCAATGGTGAAGGGTGAGGAAATCCCAGGCCTCACCCTTGTTTTAGCCAGAAACAGGATTTGGGGCAGCGGCCAACCCTGTTCAATAAACATCATTGAAACTATATCAGACTTGGTACTGGGTACAGAAAACGAACACACTCCGTGTAGCCTGTTTCTTTGGATTCCCTTCTCTCTATTGCACCAAGAGATTATTGGCATTTCAGCCTCCCTTGGTTTGGAGCGGCGACCAGGTTTCATTCAACCACTTCAGCAAACAGGACGCCTCCCAGCGGCCTGACCTGCCGCCCTGCATCTAGAACCACCGAGCACACCCACAGGAGGAATTCAGCCCAATCTGAAACCACAGACCTTCTTTTCTGGTCTAACATTATGTCCACATCTACTCCCCAGGTTTTTGATGGTATTAATTAGCAAGATCTTACAACACATTTGGTAAGCCTTCTCCTAGGTCAGATTTTTTTTTTAGAGAATGGAAGGGAGGGAGTGAAATGATGGGGGAGAGAGAGATCGATTGGTTGCCTCCCACACACCCCCAAATAAAGCCTGGGGCCAGGGATCGAACCTGCAACCCAGGTATGTGCTCTTGACCGGGAATCAAACCTGAGATACTTTGGTGCTCAGGCCAGTGCTCTAACCATTGAGCAACACCAGTCAACCCAGGTACGTGCTCTTGACCTGGAATCAAACCTGAGATACTTTGGTGCTCAGGCCAACGCTCTAACCATTGAGCACGCCAGCCAGTGCCAGGTCAGATTTTTGTATTTCCCTGGAGCATGATAAAATCTCGCTCTACTAGTAATTATGGGCTCAGAGAGGTGAAACTTGCCGCTCAAGATCACACCTAGTATGCTTGCTTAACCCTGACCCTCACCCGCCTTTGCTTTAAGATAAGCACTTTCCTTAGAACTCCCAAAGGTTTCTTGAGGGTCACGCCTCAGCCCAATCCCTCATGTTGATGCTGGGGATGCCAAGGTGGGGAGATGGAGAGGGCCTTGTCAAAGGTCACAGGTCAGGGTCAGACAAGCCTGTGCTCTGCTCCACTCAGTGCCTCCCTGGGCAAATCCTGTGGCCCAGTTTCTCTCTCTTTCTTTCTCTTTCGCAAATCCTGTGGCCCAGTCTCCCTCCCTCCCTCTCTCCCTCCCTTCCTTTCTCTCTCTACCCTCTCTCCCTTCCTCCCTCCCTTCCTTTCTCTCTCTATCTCTCTCTCTTTCCTTTCTTTCTTTCAAAAATATATATTTTCATTGATTTCAGAAAGGAAGGGAGAGGGAGATAGAAACGTCAATGATGAGAGAGAATCATTGATCGGCTGCCTCCTGCACGCCCCACACTGGAGATCAAGCCCACAACCCGGGCATGTGCCCCGACTGGGAACCAAACCATGACCTCCTGGTTCTTGGGTCTACGTTCAATCACCAGGCCATGCCGGCCAGGCTCTTTCTTTCTTTTTGTAATATTAATTTTAGAGAGAGAAACACGGATGTGAGAGAGAAACATTGATCAGTTGCCTCCCACACATGCTCCCACCGGGGATCAAACCTGCAACCTGGGTATGTGCCCTGACCAGGAATCATATCAGTGACCCTTCTGGTGCATGGGCTGACACTCAACCAACTGAGCCACACCAGCCAGGGCCCCTGGTCCATTTTCTCTGGACCCTTTCACCTGTACCACCTCCCCTCCTCCAGCTCCTGGCTCCCCCACTGCCTCCCCAGGCGGGCTCGGGAGGGCCCAGGCGGGCTCAGGAGGGCCCAGGCGGGCTCAGGAGGGCCTGGCATTGAGGAGGGTTCCCTCTCCCCTGCAGGGAGGTTCTGGCACATCTCTGACCTGCACCTGGACCCCGACTACAAGGTGTCCACAGACCCCCTCCAGGTCTGCCCCTCAGCTGGCTCCCAGCCGGTGTACAACTCGGGCCCCTGGGGTGACTACCTCTGTGATTCTCCCTGGGTCCTCATCAACTCCTCCATCCACGCCATGAAGGAGATCGAGCCGGAGCCAGACTTCATCTTCTGGACAGGGTGAGAGCCGACATAACAGCTACCTTCCACTGGGTTTCTGCCGCCTGCCGCCTGGCACCTTCCTGCCCCGTCCCCCTTAGTCCTCATCTGAAGCTCAAAGGGACCCTGGGCGTGGCTGATTCCAAAGCCTGTGCCCTCGCCCTCCGTGTCCGGCCTCAGCAGAGTGCAGCTCTCACCGTGGCTGGGACAAGGCCATGGCTTGCCTGGGCATGTGGAGAACTCCCCCATTTTAAGTTGGGGGATGAATACTGCAGCCACTCCCACTGGGGTTTAGGGACTGCAAGCCCTAAAGATCCAAATGCAGAAGCAGGAGAAGGTAGGTGCCATTATTATTCCTATTTTACAGATGAGCTGGTGGGGGCTCGGAGAGTTTAAATAACCAGCTAAGGATCCACAGCAGGTCAATGGCAGAGCCACTGGGTTTGAACTCTGTCCTATGTGACTCCCAACTTCAGCCTGGCCATACCTCTCAGTTCCATGGCCTCTTTTCTCACAGCAGAGCCCCCCACCCACCCTTTTCTCATTCCCCATCCTGAGCTGCCCACACCAAACTGGCTTGGCGGTGTTTTGCAGGGACGACACCCCTCACGTGCCCAACGAGAGGCTGGGAGAAGCAGCTGTGCTGAAAATTGTGGAACGTCTGACCAACCTCATCAGAGAGGTCTTTCCGGGTGAGAGCCTGCCATCAGTCCTCCACAGCATTCCCTGAACCCCATGGTGCCATGAGACAGTAGCAGCGAGGGGTAAAGCCATGGGACAGTATGGGCCTTCATCCATTGACAATAATGGCTGTGGGAAAGTTCTGTGCCAGGCACTTCCAACAGCCCTGCAGGGAACATGAGAGCTAATTGGCCTTCGGATACACACAGAACTTATTCATGGAAATGATGGGAGAATCATTGATTGGCTGCTTCCTACACACCCCACACTGGGGATCCAGCCCGCAACCTGGCATGTGCTCTGACCAGGAATTGAACCGTGAGCTCCTGGTTCATAGGTCGATGCTCAACTACTGAGCCACGCTGGCTGGGCTAGAAGGTTTTCCAGTTTATCATACACTTGCACATTTGCTGAATTTCCTAATATCCAAGATGCCATCGACTGTAAGATGCATCATTTTATGTAGAGTGGTGAATGCAGATGTAGAAGGCTTGCCGACCCAGCCCCTTCCAGGCCCTGCCACGCCGTAGCTGGGTAATCTCATCAAGACCTATTTCTCCCTGGGGAAAAAAAATACTGGTACCTGCCCAGAGGATTGCTGTGAGGATTAAAGAAGCCAACCCATTCACTCATTTAGTCAATCAACAAATATGTATTGAGCATCTACTATGGGTGACACAAGTTTAGGGGTAAGGGACTTGGCGGTGGAACAAGACGTCAGGTCATGACCTCATGGAGCTTGTAAGGAGCTTCCAAAAAGTCTGACCCATAGAAGCAGCAATAAGAGGGAGGGATCCTCTCCCTTCTCTTCTGCCCTTGAGATTCCAGGAATTCGTGTTTTTCTTAAATGGATCTTTAATGGCTGCCAGCATTTACTTCAGAGAGGTGAGGTTTTTCCGGGCAGTTACAATGATGGCTTCCTGCTTTGTGAACAATTCCTGGTGAGAATTCGACAACTTCCTCCTTTTTGCAGAGCTCTCAAGACCTGGCAGGCTATACAGGACAAAGGGTTTGTTAGAGGCATTTCCCCAACTGAGAATGGGAGGCTCCCTGGGGTGAGCCAAGCTCATATAAGGAAAATGCCCTGCCCTGAACTCAGAGGAGTTTTTATTTGTCATCAAATATTTATTGAACAACTACTACCTGCCAGACACAGTGGTAAAATAAAAGTAGGGATGAGGCTGACAGCCTCCCCCCGCCTCCCCTCCCCTCCTAGGCTCATTCACAGGCCACTTCCTCTAGGAGGCCTTCCCCTGCCTCCACCACTCCTGTTACACACTTCCACAGCAAGTGGCTCTTCCTTTTTCGTAACAGCCACACACCTCTCGTTGCCCAATACCTGTCAACCTGCTGCAATGCAAAGCCTCTGGGACTGGGACTGGGTGCCTGGTACCAGGTCTACATGTCGGTACAAACGAGGTGCTCAGTAAAGACTTTCGTTTCATGAGTGAAACTCCTAAGGCCTCCCGGAGTGAACCAGACCGTTTCCCTAACAGTAAGATGGCCCCGGAATTGACAAGAACAAGGAACACTAAATACTAAGTGTCCTTTTTAGAAAAATATTTATTTTTATAGCTTTCAGAGAGGAAGGGAGAGGGAGAGATAAAAACATCAATGATGAGAGAGAATCAACAATTGGCTGCTATCTGCACGCCTCACACTGGGGATCGAGCCTGCAGCTTGGGCATGTGCCTTGACCGGGAGTTGAACTGTGAACTCCTGGTCCAGAGTTCAATGCTCAACCACTGAGCCACACTGGCCGGGCTAGCTTTCTCCTTCTCAGTTGATGCTTCCTCTCTGACCAGAAAACTTTCTGCTGGGAATGGGGTTAGGGTCCCGGATCAGAGAACTCACCGCTCCTCCTTCCCAGGTCTCAGCAAAGTTCAGCGAGATTCTATTAAATGAAGTTTTCCGTTTATCTCTGTATTTTCCTCCTCTGTGGGTTTTTTCTCATTGCTCTTCTCCATTAGCTCTGATGGCCAATGGCCAACTGAAAATGATTAACTCAAAGTGCTTTCCCATATATATTTTTATATTTTTCCTTCCCTTCCCAGATACTAAAGTATACGCTGCTTTGGGAAATCATGACTTTCACCCCAAAAGCCAGCTCCCAGCAGGGAGCAACAGTATCTACAATCAGATAGCAGAACTATGGAGACCCTGGCTCAATAATGAATCCATTGCTCGCTTCAAAGAAGGTACTAATTCCATTTGCTACTATACGCACTCATTGTATACCAAGGTCTAATCTAATTCATCTTTACCACATCCCCACGAGATTGGTACTGATTTTATCCCTATTTTATAGATAAGGAGACTGAGGTTTAAAGATACCAAATCACTCGGCCAACGTCACCCCCATAGAGGAGGCAGACGTGATAGCAGAACCCATACTCTTAACCCCACGGGACTAATGAGGACGAGCAGTGAATATTTATTGAGAGTTTATTGTGTGCCAAGCACTACCCTCAGTGCGTTACTAGACTCCTTGCAAATACACTAGGAAAAAGCAGTGACCTTCAATTCAGTTCAAGGAAGGTTTCTCAACCTTGTTACTATTGACATTTGGGGGAGAATGGCTTTGTAGGGGGAGCTGTGCTGTGAACTATAAGCTATTTAGCAGCATCTCTGGCCTCTACCCCTAGGTGCCAGTAACACCCCCAGTTGCAATACCAAAAAATGTCTCTAGACATTGCCAAACGCTCCCTGGGGGACAAAGATCACCTGGTTGAGGACAACTGACCCAAAGACAGCCTGCCCAAGGCAACCCCATTCCTCTTCCTGTTCCTCAGTCCGCTGCTGCTGGGGCTCCCCATTGGTCAGACCAACCAGAAGCCTGTGGCACAGAAGCTCATTGGCTTAGTTCACATAGGTCAGCTCCTAGGGCAAAGAGCCGAGTAGAGAAGGGTTGATGATGCATCTGGAGGGGCAAGCACACCTCATTGTTATCACCATGATACGATGAGGAAACTGAGACAGAGAAGTTAAGTAACTTTCCCAAGTTGCACAGCTAATAAGTGATAGAAGCAGGATTTGAACCGAGGTAACCTGACTCCCGAGCCTTAGGTCTTAACCCATGATGCCCATCTTATGGGAAAGACGGGAAGGGAGTATTAAGGGAGGGAGGAAGAGGGAGGGTAAAGGGGGGCAGAGGTGTGTTTAGTCAGAGGCAGAGGACCCCTTCATATTTTCCCTGGCTGTGATGTCCTAGGTGCGTTCTATTCTGAGAAGTTGCCGGGGACGACTGGGCGCGTTGTGGTCCTCAACACCAATCTGTACTATACCAGCAACAAGCAGACGGCCAACATGGCTGACCCTGCCCAGCAGTTCCAGTGGCTGGAAGATGTGCTGAGCAACGCGTCCAGAGCTGGGGAAAAGGTAAGGGCTCCTACCTCCTCCCCCTCCCTCTCCCCCTCTGGAATCACTTCCTGAATGAGTCTCCCACCTCTGCACAAATTCATCCGCTCTTTGCAGATGCCTACATCACAGGTTGGAGTGGGGAACCTTTTTCTGCCAAGGGCCATTCGGATACTTATAACATCATTTGCGGGCCGTACAAAATTATCAACTTAAAAATTAGCCTGTTATATTTGGTTAAACGTTTAATTAACTCAGCCCCAATGCCTTGGAAGAGCCAGACCAAATGATTTCACGGGCCTATATGGCCCACGGGCCAGACGTTCCCCACCCCTGACAGAGGGTCTTTGTCAGCCTGGCACCAGGAGGGGGGTTTGTCCATCCTCAGAACAGCCTGTGAGGCTGGGACCCCAATGCCCATTGCAGATGTGAGGCTCCCGAGGGGTGGTGATGATCCCAGGTCACACAGTAAGTGGTGGGGCCAAGACCAGAACCCCTGACTCCAAGTCCAGTGCTCTTTTCACTTCTGCCACACTCCACGGCTGCAGACCACATTGTGGGCTAGACTTCAAGGGGCTGCCCTGCCCTGTGGGGAAGCACGGGACTTGGTTGGAATGCCTGTAAGGAGGATTCTCTGAAAGGTCGGGGGCCTCGGGGGGACCTTGCCCAAGGCGGCAGCCCCTACCTTGACTTTTCCAAACAAGTCCTATCCCCTGGGGTGTTTTGCTAGAATCTCTATGTTTAGTCTTTAAAGACCCGACCTTGTAGAAGCATATACTTTCTCAAGGATACTTACCCTACTGATTGTATCTAGAGGTTAATTTTAGTTCAAGCTGTCGTTACAATAAAAAGCTAAAGAAGCAGGCAATCAGGGCTATTTTAGTTGCTAAAGCTAAACAGTCCCTTAGCCTTCTCTTTTACAGAAACGTGTGTCAGAGTAATCTGTTCATCCATCGCTCAGGGTCTGCTGGTCAGCCCTGGCACTGCCCTTGAGGTGTGTCCAGCTAGTCTGCTGGGCTGGCAGCTCCCCAAGGACTGGTCCTGTGTCTCATTTGCTTGAGTCCCTGCATGGAACAGCAGCACCTCCCAGCAGGATCTCATGGCTGGTGCTTCTGAGCACTCACTGTGCATTATCTCATTTAACTCTCAAAGCTCCACCAGTTAGGTGCTATTCCCGATGAAAAAACTGAAGCTCATGGGGGCTGAGGGGGTAAGAGATCAACCAAAGGACTTGTATGCATGCATATGAGCATCACCAATGGGCACAGACAGTAGGGGGGTGAGGGCATGTGCTGGGGGGTGGGAGTGGCTGGGGAGAGGTCAATGGAGGGAAAAGGAGACTCATGTAATACTTTAAACAAGAAAGAATTTAAATTGTAAAACAAAACAAAAACAACAACACTGAAGCTTAGAGCGGCGACACACCGCTGGTAGACTCCAAAGTCCATGCTCCTAACTGCCCTCTCTCTCACCCCCATTCTACTTCTTGCAGTGGTGGCCAAGGGTCCAGGTATTGTTAGCTGAGTGATTCAAGGAATGGAAGATGTGATCACACATGAACACTTAGCATGTGCTACGCAGTCATGCAGGGCAGGCTCAGTTACAGCGCCCAGCTCTCCAAGAGGAGGCCAGCCTGCGAGGATCAGGAAGGGTTCAGGAGGAGGTGTCCTTTGAACTGGGTTTTGATGTCTGAGTAGGATTACAGAAGTGAAATTAAAAAGAGCACTCCAGGTGGCAGGCACAGCACGGGCAAAGCAGAGGTGGGAAGCATGTGTACCTTACAGGGTACAGAGAATACTGGAATCTGCCCGGAAGAGGGGAAGCAGAGGGGGTGCACTTGAACCTGTCTGCTTGCCTTTGGGGAGATGGGCAGGTTTTGAGAGGTGGAAATGAAGGGCTTTGGAGGGCATCTCTGAGCCCCTCCTGGCACTCCTTCCTCATAGGTGTACATCATTGGCCACGTGCCCCCGGGGTTCTTTGAGAAGAAAGGGAACAAAATGTGGTTCCGGGAGGGATTCAATGAGAAGTACCTGAAGGTGGTCCAGAAGCATCATCGAGTCATCGCAGGGCAGTTCTTCGGGCACAACCACATGGACAGCTTTCGGATGTTCTATGATAATGCAGGTACTCAACCTGGAGGGCGCCTGCCAGCCTACCTCCCTCCTCTCACCAGCCTCTCACAGTCCCATTGTCTCTCTCCTAAAAGGTGTCCCCATCAGTGTCATGTTCCTTACACCTGGAGTCACCCCATGGAAAACCACATTACCTGGAGTGGTCAATGGGGCCAACAACCCAGGCATCCGAGTGTTCGAATACGACCGAGCCACGCTGAGCCTGCAGGTCAGGAGCCCTGGGTCTGCTGGGGGTGGAGGAGGTGGGAAGGAGGGAGGCAGGCAGGGCCCTAAACACATCACCACACTCCCTAATTCTTTCCCAGCTAATCCACGCTCTAATGACCACTGAATCTCAGGAAGGTCAAGTTACTTCCCTCCTGCTAGAACTCAGGATCAGACCCCTGGTGCTAGCTCCAAATCCTGCCACCAAATCAGGTCATTTCTTCTTCCCCAAATCTCCCTTCACCCCGGATCATTGCCACGGGCCTCCTACCTAATTTCTCTGCTTCCAGCACTGCCCTGCGGTAGCTCACCTGCTACCTACTACAGAAGAGATTAATCTTTTTAAAGCACTTGTCTCTCTCCTGCTCAATAACCTTCAATGGCTCCCCAGTGTCCCCAAGATAAGATGGATCTCCTCAGCCTGGTATTCAAGTATGCCCTCAGGCCCACTCGCACAGATCTGTCTTCTCTACACCGATTACACTGCAGCTAATGCAGGTCCCCAACTCATCAAGCAGCCCGTCACTTCCTGGGATGTGCTTGTGATGATTGAAATGACAAAGAAACATTATTCCTTAATTTATTCAACAAACTATTAATGATCTGCTATGTGCCAGGCCGGTGTGCTAAGCACAGGAGATACCTAAGTGAACACAATAAAGTCACTGCTTTCCTGGAGCTGACATCCTTACAGGAGTAAACAACTAAGTCAAGTCAAGTACGGCATGAGATACATGCTAAGGAGAAAAGAAAACAGCGAAGAGGCAGGTGGTGACGATGGTCATAGAGTGTGTGTGTGCTGTTATAGGTGTGGCAGGAAAGTGTCACTGACAGGATGACATTTCAATCCCGAGTAAACTGAGGGAGCGAGCCATATGAGCATCTGGTGGAGGAAGAGCGAGTCTTTTGCCCTGGGGTGGGAGTGTGGCTGGTGTGTTAGAAGAGCAAGGAGGCCAGTGTGGCCACAGTGGGAGGCACAAGGAGAGAGTGGGAGGGACAAGGTTAGATCATGCAGGCCATGAGTAGGACTCTGGATTTGGAAGGTTTGGGGCAGAAGAATTAAATATGCTGACTTACAAAATTTACAAAACCACCATATCTGCTGTGCAGAGAACAGGCTGTAGAGGTCAAGGGCAGAAGCAGGAGGACGAGACAGGAGGTGACTGCACCAACCACGAGAGGTGATGATGCTGTGGGCCAGGGTGGTAGCAGGAGGTGGTGAGACGTGCCAGATCCTGGATGTATTGTGACGGCAGAGCAGGCAGGATTTGCTGGTGGATTGGACGAGGGGTGTGAGGAAAGAGGAATCCAGGGGGACTCCGAGGCTTTGGTCTGACAACCTGGAAGGAGGAAGTTGCTGTTGACTGCAATGGGATCACTGCAGTAGCAAGTTTCGGAGGGAAGACCAGAAAATTGGTTTTGGACCTGTTAGCTTCAGGATGTCTAAGTGGCATGCAAGTGAAAATGCCGAGGGAGGAGGCAATGGAGTCCCAGGAAGAGGTGGGTACTGAGATTTAATCTGGGAGTTGAGAAACGCCATCTAAAACACGGACTGGATAAGATAACCTCGGTCCTTGATTCCAGAGTAAATGAAGGTGGAGAAGAGGGCTGAGGATTTTGAAGAGTGTGATCTCTTGTCCACATGGGCACTCAGAGGCCTTTTTCAGCAAGAGGAATCACAGGCTGGGACTCCCTCCTCCTCCCTGCACCTGGCCCCACCAACGATGGGCCGTTTGTTTCCCCACGATGCAATGTGAGAGGTCGCAGTTCTAGCCTGGGCACCAACATGCCTTATCAGCGGTTCTCAACCTGTGGGTCGTGACCCCTTTGGGGGTCGAACGACCCTTTCACAGGGGTCGCCTAAGACCATCGGAAAACACACATATAATTACATATTGTTTTTGTGATTGATCACTATGCTTTAATTATGTTCAATTTGTAACAATGAAATTGGGGGTCACCACAACATGAGGAACTGTATTAAAGGGTCGAGGCATTAGGAAGGTTGAGAACCACTGCCTTACATCCTTCTCAGGGAGGGAGTCAGACACACGGGGGTTTGAATCTTGGCTCCGCCACTCAGGAGCTGTTGACCTCTATACCATGAATACATGGCAGCTCCTCTAACCCCACCTCTAGTGACCTGAAGCAGATCCACAGATTTAAGTGGAAAGTGTTGGACAGATAAACCCTTCCAGATTCTAGTCCTGAAGATGCACCTGAGTCCTAGGAGTCTTGAGTGTATCCCAAGCCTCCAGTCATCCACAATTCTATCGCCTATCTCAGCCAGGCACTCTGTCCTACTTCTTTTAAGTTGCTTTTTATCCATTTGCTCTATAAATATTTACTGAGCATCTTCTGTGTACCCGGAAGCTTGCTGGGACAGAAAATGCATAGGCCAGGGGGTCATCCACCTGGTTCCACTCCTGCCTTGGCCACTGAACACCTGTAGGGCCCTGGGCAAAGAAATTAACCTCTTTAGGACTCAGTTTCTTCATCTGTTAAATGGGGGTGATAAGCACAGTTACTTCATCAGATTCTCTCTCTGTCTTTCTCTCTCTTTCACACACACACACACACACACACACACATCTGGTAAGTAGTAAATGCTCATTAACTAATAGCAGTCATTATGGAGGGTGGGGGCAAAAGCAAGGTGCAGGACTGGGGGTGGAAGCAGACAGGTGTCCATAGCCGGCCTCCTGCCCCCTCTCCAGGACATGATGACTTACTTCATGAACCTGAGCCAGGCGAACGCGCAGGGAACAGCGCGCTGGGAGCTCGAGTACCAGCTGACCAAGGCCTTCACGGTGCCCGATGCGAGCGCCCGCTCCATGCACGATGTGCTGGGCCGCATCGCCAGCGACCAGGGCACGCTGCAGCGCTACTATGTCTACAACTCGGTCAGCCTCGACACGCGGGCCTGCGACGAGATCTGCCGCGCCGAGCACGTGTGCGCGCTGCGCGAAGTGGCCTTGGACTCGTACACCACCTGCCTGCGCGGCCCCGCCGCTGCTCCCGGGCCCGGGCTCGGGCTCGGGCTCCTGCTGGCGGCGCAGCTAGGCCTGAGCGCGTTGCTCGCGTGGTGACCCTGGGTGCTGCCCGCTGGATCGCTGGGCGTGCCTTCCTCTGGGTGCATTGGGGCCAGCATCACCCACTGAGGACTGGACTTTTTCATTTTCCCGGCGTTCGCAGAGTGAACGGGGATGGGGCAGCCGGATCAGGAAAGAAGCCCAAAGACCCTACCACAAGCTCATTCCTTCCAAGTTTCACGTTTTATAGTATTAAAAAGGCTCATGATGTGTCTCATTATGTGCATTACCCTGTCAATATGTAAAGAGTGTTGAAAGCAACTCCCTTGCTGTTTGTGAAAGTCCCCCCACGGCTAATGGGAGTAAAATGAGCCGCTAGGACGATGCGCCTCGTTGGTCCTGGGCCCTCGGTCTCCCCGGCGCAGGCCCGAACCGAGGCACACTTTCAGCTCACGAAGTCCCGCAGGCTGGGATCAAAATGGGCCTCTCTGTGTTGCAAGGTGAGAGGTCGCAGTTCTAGCTGGGCCCTCACCTCCGGGCCATTTTCGCCGTCGTGGACCCACCGGGGCCTCCAATGCAAACACAAGGCAGTGGGAAGCTGATAAGCTGCAGGCAGTGCCCCGCCCCCCGCCGCCTTCAGCGCGGCTGGGAACC
>NW_005367431.1:2365645-2377514 GCF_000412655.1 Myotis brandtii | reverse complement strand
CCTCCTTCCGGCCGCCAGGACCCCGGCCGGGAGGGCGAGTCCCAGCCCAGAGGGCAGCAGCGGGAGAGGCCGGCGGGTCATGCCCTGCTCACTCCGCGCCATTCTCCTCCGGGACCTGATCCTGGGCGTGTTGGGCATCTCTGCCTTCCTCATCCACTTGGGCTCCGACCTGTGGGCGGTGACCCAGTATGTGCTCAGCGGCCGCTACCTGTGGGCCGCACTGGTGTTGTCGCTGCTGGGTGTCGCCTCGGTCGCACTGCAGGTCTTCAGCTGGGTCTGGCTGCGCGCCGACCCCGCCGACCTGCACTCCTCTCAGCTCTCCGCGCGCTGCCTGGCGCTGCTCCACCTCCTGCAGCTGGGCTACCTGTACAGGTGAGCGCCCCGCCCTGGGGAAGGGGGGGGACGGAGCCCGGCGGTACCTCCGACAGCTGGGCTACCTGTACAGGTGGCGCCCTGACACTGGAAGCGGGTGAGGAGGTACCCCTGGGCACCTTTACCTACAAGTGAGTTTCCAGCTCCTTAAAAAATGACGCCGGCTGATAGCCCTCAGACCTCATCCAGCCCTCCCCTGCCGGGCACAGGTAAAGAAGGAAGCAGGGCCAGAGAAGAAAGGCGTGATTCAGAGTCAGACCTCTCTGGGACCCAGTCTTGGCTTTACCATCTGTGGCCTCATTCCTGCCTTTCTCTGAGCCTCGGCTTCCTCCCCTGTTAAAAAGAGGTAGTAGCCCTGGCCGGTTTGGCTCAGTGGATAGAGCCCCAGCCTGCAGACTGAGGGGTCCCAGGTTCGATTCCCGTCAAGGGCACATGTCCCGGTTGCTGGGTCGGTCCCCCTTGGGGGTGTGCAGAAGGCAGCCAATCAATGATTCTCATCATTGATGTTTCTATCTCTCTCTCCCTCTTCTTCCTCTCTGAAATCAATATATATGTGTGTAACATATATACGTAGAGGCCTGATGCACAATTTCGTGCAAGAGTAGGCCTTCCTTCCCCGGGCTGCCGGCACTGGCTTCACTCTGGCACCCAGGACCCGGGCTTCCCTCTGGCCACCCGCAGGTACCCGAGACCCCGGCTTCCCTCACAGCCCTGGTTTCGTCCGGAAGGACATCTGGAAGGATGTCCGGTCTAATTAGCATATTATGCTTTTATTATTATAGACTAGAGGCCTGATGCACAAAATTTGTGCAAGGGTTTCGGCCCTCACAGCCGCGGCTTCGTCCGGAAGGTCTTCTGGACGGTCGATCTGCTATTTGGTCTAATTAGCATATTAGCTCTTTATTATATAGGAGATATATACATATATAGTAATCTAAAGGTAGGTCTGGCAGGCAGGCCTGTTGTGAGGAGTGAGGGAAAGAACAGAGAGCTCGGCTCCTGAGACAGGTAAGCAGACAGACCAGTGTTCCTTTTAGCTGTGGATGGGGCCTTGGGCAAGACACTTGACTCCTGTAGGTCTCAGTTTACTCTTTGTTCCAGCGGGGATGGTCCTCATGCATGCCTCTGTTCGGTAAGGATTAAATGAAATGAGACCTGTGAATTGTGTGCAAACGCTAGCTAGCTTCATGAGAGTTCCAGCAGCCCTGACCCCCAGAGCAGTACTTGTCCCCTCACCCCTGAGTGCCTCTCACCCTTTCTTTCCCAGCTGTATTCTCCCTGAACATTTCCTCCCGCCTCCCCCTGCTCCCCACCCTGACCAAGTTAGAGGGCAGCGATGGGGTCTGACTCATCCTTTCCAGGACTGGCAAGGCCCTCTAGAGATGGGGAAACTGACACCAAGGGGTCAGAGTCATGACGGGATGTGGCCTGGGTTGGGCTGGGTTGGGATTGGGTGGGTGGAGTCGGGATCTGCTTTTGAATCCATTTTTTTTTTTGAATATAAACTATTTTATTAACCACTGTTTACCAGTATTTACAATAAAGTAAACAATATACAGTTGGGTAACATTATTGAGTCATTGTTAGAGGTTCTTAGCATATTTCAGAAGGTGTGGTGGCTCATTCTAGAAATCCTTTTGATTTTGTAAGTCATGACCCAGCAGTCAGTTTCTGGAGAGTGCCTACCATGAAGAAATCATCTGTGATGCTGATATAAGAGCATCTGCAAGGAAGTGGGAGAATTCAATGTTTTATGTTATCAATTATACCTTGAGCTCTTTTGGCAAAAACTCTTATTTTATATTCAAAATCACTCCAGAGTCTAATAAGCAATGATATGGCATTATTCACATAGATCAAATAAATCATTTTCCATCTTTTAAATAGAACTGCTGTTCTCTAGCAATGTTTCTGTCTATATAATGCTTTGTGAGGTAAACTATTAGAACAACACTTGTCTCATTAAAATTTTATCTTCTGCCATTCCTCCAGTTTCTTAAGTCTAATTCCCACTCTTTTTGTTTCCAACGCCAGGTTTTCTAGTTTAATTATGCTCAGTTGCAAACTTCACAGACAGTGCACTTTATAAAGTTTATAGAGCTTTATAGAGTTTGGAGACTAACAAAGTTTTATCATGGCCCATATATGTGAAATCTAGACTAGATAGATTTCAACATTCTGATTATTATTTTCACTTTCACCATCAACTGCAATCTGTGTCTTGATAACAGGTTCACTTTTAACAGCCTATATAATAAAAGGCTAGTATGCAAATTGACCAAACAGCAGATCGACCAGTTGCTAAGATGCGCACTGACCACCAGGGGCCAGATGCTCAACGAAGGAGCTGCCCCCTGGTGGTCAGTGCGCTCCCACAGGGGGAGTACCCCTCAACCAGAAGCCCTGAGCCAGGCTCACGCTGGCAAGCGCAGCGGTGATGGCAGGAGCCTCTCCCGCCTTTGTGGCAGCATTAAGGATGTTCGACTGCCTAAGTCGTCAGTCGGACATCCCCAAGAGCTCCTGGACTGCGAGAGGGCACAGGCTGGACTGAGGGACTCCCCCTCCCCCCTGAGTGCACAAATTTTTGTGCACCGGGCCTCTAGTACAGATATAAAAAGGAATGGAAACAAATATTGGGATTCGTCTTCTGGATAAGAATGCCAAGTTAGTCTTTCTTCATAGAAAGCAATTACAATTTGAGGACACTTCTTATTTGCCTCTTGCCAGCACCAGAATCTGAATCTTTCCATTTCATGAGAAACATTAACTCTCCACTGCTGTCGGTGGCACCAATTATTCGTTCAGGATCAAGACCTCTGGCAAAGCCTCTTGGTTTATCAGCAGCATCTCTTTTCTTCTTTGATTTGCTATCATCAGATTCACTGTCAGATAAAGACTTTCTTTTTGTACCATCTTTTTCTTTACCAGCTTTTTGAGAATTAAGAAATGCTTCAATTAACTCTGGACAATCTAAATTTTCTTCAGGTTCCCAAGTATTGTCAGCATCTGTGAATCCTTTCCACTTCAGGAAATACTCCACCTTCCCATTCACTACACATCGATCCAGTACTTTTCCACTACAAATTCTTCAGGCTCTGCCTCTTCAACTTTTTTACTCTTTCCATCTGTTTCTTTCCCATTTTTTGCAATGTAGTTTTATTGGAGGCCATTTTTTATTGCAGACTCCAAGAGCTATTACTGCCCTGCGCTCAGGCGGGGGCTGGAACCCGGCTCCAGCGAGGGGACTGCGCCGCCGCGAGCCTCCCGCTTGAATCCATTTTTGTTGTTGTTGTTCATCCTCACCCGAGGATGTTTTTTCCATTGATTTTTAGGGAGAGTGGAAGAGAGAGAGAAAGACAGAGAGAAACATCGATGTGAGAGAAACACATCAATTGGTTGCCTCCTGCAGGAGCCCCGACCAGGGCCCAGGGGAGGAACCTGCAACCAAGGTACGTGCCCTTGACCGGAATCGAACCCGGGACCCTTCGGCTCACAGGTTGATGCTCTATCTACTGAGCCAAACCGGCGAGGGCTTGAATCCATTTTTACAGAGTCTCTCCAGCTCTTGTCTTGACAAAGCTGCATCGAGTGTCCAGGAGTGGGCGAGAGGGGCTTTGAATGGTGCATTTTGCCCGAGGGACTGTACAGGCATCAGTAAAACTCCAGGGGGGCATGAAGAGGGACACGTTACCATTCTGACAGGCCTCAGTGAGCCCCGAATCCATAACTGTATCATGCATCTTCCCGTCTCCTATTTCTGCTGAGTGTGAGGCAGACGATGTACTGAGCTTTGGTTTTGAAAATGATCTCTGTGTCTGCCTGTGACTAGGCTGAGGCAGGGCCCTGCCGTGGCATTGGGGGACCAGAGGCAGAGACTCCTGCTGGGGGAGAGCCCCAGCCCAGGGCTGCCTGCCTGTTTCCTTCCCGTGTTGTCAAGTCCGTCCAGGGGAGGTCACAGTACATGTCTGATGAACGAGTTCGCAGTGAGCGAATGGGCTCACCTCCCAGTAACCAGCTGAGACCAGTTGTGGGTGGTGGAAGCCGTGGTGCATCTCCACTCCCCCCTCATGCCAGCGGTCACCCAGGCCTGTCTGTCCAACTTCTGTACTCGCTCACCTCTGCCCCGTCTCCATCCCCACCCCTCTGGGCCTCTTGTCCTTTCTCCCTGGATTGTTTCAACAGCCTCTTAAATAGACCCCTGCTTCCGGTCTTAGCCCCTCCATCCTTTCCTTCTCGCCACACCTGGGAGTTCTTTCTACAGCACAATCTGACCTGTCTCACCTGTGCTCAGAAGCTCTCAATGGCCCCCCTTCCCCACAGGAGCCTAAGAAATTCTTGGGCTTGCTAACATTTGAGAACTATCATCGTAGGCAATTTTCTTGTGTGCCTTTGATATCCAAACACCACTGCTTATTAGCTCTTCGGTCATGTTTTCCCATCTGTAAAATACAGATGTTGTGAGGCCTAAATGGGACAAGGTTTGTGATGAACTTGGGATAGTGCCTGGCCAGCAGGAGCAGTAGTAATTATTATTATTATTATTTTTAATGTGTTGGCAGAACACTTCTTTTTTTTAAAAAATATGTTTTTATTGATTTCAGAGAGGAAGGGAGAGGGAGAGAGATAGAAACATCAATGATGAGAGAGAATCATTGACTGGCTGCCTCCTGCACGCCCCCTACTGGGGATCGAGCCCACAACTGGAGCATGTGTCCTTGACCGGAATTGAACCCAGGACCCTTGAGTCCAGAGGCCGACGCTCTGTCTTGCCCAACGTCCCACAGCTTGTAGGATTGGCGCCTGCCTGCACCTACCTGGTAAGCAGGCCAAGGAGGAATGCCTCGGACACTAACCTGGCCCCTGGGTCATTCCTCTGTGCCTAGGTGCATGCAAGGGCTGCAGCAGGGGCTGTCGGTGTGGCAGCAGGAGGCGCCCTCCCCGTTCGACTTGGCCTACGCCGACTTCCTCTCCCTGGACATCAGCATGCTGCGGCTCTTTGAGACCTTCCTGGAGAAGACGCCGCAGCTCACGCTGGTGCTGGCCATCGTGCTGCAGAGCGGCCAGGCCGAGTACTACCAGTGTGAGTAGTTGCCCTGGCAGCAGCTCGCCCCCCTCTTATGGCTGGAGAAAGTTTCCCACAGAGATCAGAAATGCTTCCACTCTTTCATAAGCACTGCTTAGGAGATAGGAGCGCATCCTTCGTCAGGCAGGCTTGGGTTCAATCCCAGCGTCCAGTCCCAACACTAGCTGCAGGAGTTTGGACCAGTGACTCCACCTCTCTGAGTATTGGTTCGTTTTTATCTGTGAAATGGACATAACACATAATCCTACCTCATAGGACTGATGAAAGGATCAAGGGAGGTGATGCATGTACCAGGTCTCTGGTGCATAAATGAAGCTTAATTGTCATTTTTACTCTTTTGAAGACAACAGATAAAGTGAGTGTGTAGGGTGCGACACATAATAGACAACTTGTTGGTCCATACAATGTTTGTTGGGCACCTTTACTCACTTAAGTTGTTATTGCGCATCTTTGTGCCTGTCCCTGTGCTGGGGGCACTGCAGTGAGCAAAGACCAGCCCCTGCCCTGCTGGGCTGCCTGGAAAGCAGGTAGTTAAAGGGAAGTCATGAGCCCATGGACTCCAACTGTGTCTGATTCCAGGTCCAGGGCTGCCCCTTTTCTGCCACACCCCTGCCTCCTGCCCTGCTCCCCCACCCCTGCTGTAAATGCCACAAGCCTCCCAAGGGACCAGTCTCCACTCCGCCCTCACTCACTGTGTGACCTGGAGAGTCTTCCCTTCTCTGGCCTCAGATTCCATAGCTGTACAAGATGGGGTTGGACTTGATCTCCAGGGGCGCTTTCAGCTGCTCTTTTGAGCCTGTAGTACTAATTGAAAAAGACCAGTAATAGCAGCCATCACGATCGAGTGCCTGCTGGTAACCGGGCACTGTGTGGAGTGCTTTATTGTCAGTGCTCACATCAAGCCCTATAGGTTGGTGCTATGTTTATCTCCATTTTGCACAAGAGGAAAGAGGTACAGAAAGGTGGAGTGATTTGCCCTGGGACACACAGCATATACTGGGCACACATTTTTGTTTGTCTGTCTGAGGGCAGTGAGTGTCTAGGACCAGGGCCAAATGGATACAGTCTACACTGTCTGTGTGGGGGGTGGGGGAGAGGAGCGAGGGAAGAGACGGATTTTCCCAACTTTTTTATTTATTTATTTATTTTTTAAAAATATATATTTTATTGACTTTTTACAGAGAGAATGGGAGAGGGATAGAGAGTTAGAAACATCGATGAGAGAGAAACATTGATCAGCTGCCTCCTGCACACCCCCCACTGGGGATGTGCCCACAACCAAGGTACATGCCCCCGACCGGAATCAAACCCGGGACCCTTCAGTCCGCAGGCCGACGCTCTATCCACTGAGCCAAACCGGTCAGGGCTCCCAACTTTTTATTTAGCAAACATTTGTGCCAGGTACTGGGCTGCCTGGGGATCCCAGGGGAGCAGAATCTGTTTCCTACCCTGAAGGAGCTCAGAGATAAGGAAATTGGTAATTAGTTCAACAGAAGTGGGTGGGACCAGATCTGGATGTGTGGCTCTAGGGCAGTGGTTCTCAACCTTCCCAATGCCGCGACCCTTTAATACAGTTCCTCATGTTGTGGTGACCCCCAACCATAAAATTATTTTCGTGGCTACTTCATAACTGTAATTTTGCTACTGTTATGAATCGTCATGTAAATATTTGATATGCAGGATGTATTTTCATTGTTACAAATTGAACATAATTAAAGCATAGTGATTAATCACAAAAACAATATGTAATTATATATGTGTTTTCCGATGGTCTTAGGAAACCCTTGTGAAAGGGTCATTCCGCCCCCAAAGGGGTCGCGACCCACAGGTTGAGAACCGCTGCTCCAGAGGCTACTTCAGGGTAAGGATTCCAGGCTGGGCGTGGGGTCCTGGCCCATAAGAGGTTCCCAGTAAACATCTGGTGAATGGATGCGGTGGGTGGATGCGGTGGGAAGGAGGCAGGGGAGGAAGCATTCTAGAGACATTCCAGCGCTGCTTCCCTCCCTCTCTGGGGACCCTGGTGCTTCTAGTCCACCGTGGACAACCAGTAGGTGGGATAGGATCCCCACTGTACACTTCGAGTCTTGGAAAATCAAGACCAGGCCCAGTCTGAGCAGGGAGGGGAGGGGAGTGAAGATGTACCATCCACACAGCAGGGCACCTTCAGAGGCCTGTTGCCACCGAATGGGGTTTCCAGCTTCCCTTTCTGAGAGTAAGAAAGGGGGAACTGGGACCGCTGAGTTTCAGATCCAAGAAAGGCGTGGGCTCTTCCGGGAAAGGAAGGGTTGCAGGGTTCTTTAAGATGCCAAGCCCAGGGGTGCAGATGAGGGTGTGTACCTAAAAAGTAAAGCTTTGTGGTGAAGGGCAGACCCCATAGTTGAATCTCAGATCTGGTTTTGGTTGTGAGAACAATGTTCTCCAGTTGTAGTTTTCCCTTCAACAAATTGGGGGTTCGCATACCCACCTCAGGGTGGTTATGAGGCCCCCAGAACCTGTGAGCTCTGGGGAGGGTCAGGCAGGCTGCCCACAGGGCTCAGCTGTCTCCTCTTCCTCTCCGCAGGGGTTGGCATCTGCACGTCCTTCATGGGTATCTCATGGGCACTGCTTGACTACCACCGGGCCTTGCGCACCTGCCTCCCCTCCAAGCCTGTCCTGGGGCTGGGCTCTTCCGTGATCTACTTCCTGTGGAACCTGCTGCTGCTGTGGCCCCGAGTCCTGGCTGTGGCCCTGTTCTCAGCTCTCTTCCCCCACTACGTGGCTCTGCACTTCGTGGGCCTGTGGCTGGTGCTGCTGTTCTGGGTCTGGTGTCAGGGCACCAATTTTATGCCAGATCCCCGCTCTGAGTGGCTCTACCGGGCAACGGTGGCCACCATCCTTTACTTCTCCTGGTTCAATGTGGCTGAGGGCCACACTCGAGGCCGTGCCACCATCCACCTGGTGTTCCTCCTGAGTGACAGCGTTCTCATGGTGGTCACCTGGGTGACGCAAAGTGCATGGCTGCCCAGTGGGATCCCGCTGCAGATGTTGCTGCCTGTGGGCGGCACCAGCTTCCTTCTGGGTCTGGTTCTGCGGCTTGTCTACTACCGCTGGCTGCACCCCAGCTACCCCTGGGAGCCTGACCAGGTGGACGGGACAACCACCTTCCGCTCCCTCGAGTACTATCAGCTGCCTCAGAACAGGCGCATGGACCATTTGGCTCAGAATTTTTTCTCCAAGGCTAGGGATGAGGCTGCTCTGCCATGGCCGGGGGAGGTCAATGGCGTCCTTTGAGGCAGGGTCGGACCCAGCCAGGGGACAGAAGGACACATGCAATCAGTCGTTAGAATGCAGGAGAAGATAAGCTAATTGTGCTGCTATGGGCCTTGACTCACTCAACAAGCACTTGCTGCCGGATCTTGCCAGGCACTGGAGACTAGAGTTGAATAAGACAGAGGCCTGCCTTCAAGGATCAGAAGATGAGGAGGACCGCACCCTAGAGGGGCAAGAGCCCAATTATATACAAAACACTTGGAGAGGACAGAAAAGATCCCCTTTTCTTTTCCTTCCAACCAGTATATCTGGAGCCCAAGATAAGCTAATTGTGCTGCTATGGGCCTTGACTCACTCAACAAGCACTTGCTGCCGGATCTTGCCAGGCACTGGAGACTAGAGTTGAATAAGACAGAGGCCTGCCTTCAAGGATCAGAAGATGAGGAGGACCGCACCCTAGAGGGGCAAGAGCCTCAATTATATACAAAACACTTGGAGAGGACAGAAAAGATCCCCTTTTCCTTCCAACCAGTATATCTGGAGCCCAAAGCATCCCCTATCCTGGAAGCCACGGATGCCCCAATTGGCTGACCTCCATCAACCCGTCCAAGGCCTTAGTGCAGCTGGCCCAGCCTCTGCCCCTGCTCTCAAGGGGCTGCCTTTTAACCAGGTGCCTTGTTAACCTGTGGTCTGGGCCATGGCTCAGCCCATGGAGTATATGTTTTATACGTTTGACCAGTGGTTCTCAACCTTCTAGCCCTTTAAATACAGTTCCTCATGTTGTGACCCAACCATAAAATTATTTTCGTTGCTACTTCATAACTGTAATGTTGTTACTGTTATGAATCGTAATGTAAATATCTGATATGCAGGATGGTCTTAGGCGACCCCTGTGAAAGGGTCGTTCGACCACCAAAGGGGCTGCGACCCACAGGTTGAGAACCGCTGCGTTAGACAGTGTATTTTCTACCTCGGAACCTATTGTGAGGAAGAGAAGGTGTATGCATATGTGTCTCTGCAGGTGAGAGACACTATGTGTTGTTTTGTTGAACAGTATTATTAGGTTGTTATTAAAACCTTATAAAATCCTCCAAACTAGTTGTGTCATTAAACTAAATCTACAGAACTCCAAGCCATTTGGAAAGAAGGGGTCAGGGACACAAAGTCCACTGCTCAAAATCGGTGAAAAGGACAGAGGAGAAGGGGGCTGGACGTAGGCCGGATTTCTCAACCTTGTTTTCTATGTTTCAGGCTGGCGAGCCGGTGTGGGGTTGATCGTTCAGGTGGGCACCAGAACCCAGATCTGGACTGACTGGTGCTCTGCTGCTGGGCCCGGCAGTAGCTGCAAACACCTTTAGTGCCAGAAGTGAATACGGGAGCCCAGGTGAAGGTCTTTTATGGGAAGCTCAGGGAGGGTGTACGTGATGAGGTGGCTTAAGGAATGTGAAAGTGGGCAATGGTGCCAGGGAGGTGGAATCTTTTGCTGCTCTCGGGAGGTCTGTGGGTTGGAGAAACAAGGAATTTTTGCCAAAGCTCTCATCTATACTCTAGATCAGTGGTTCTCAACCTTCTGGCCCTTTAAATACAGTTCCTCATGTTGTGACCCAACCATAAAATTATTTTCGTTGCTACTTCATAACTGTAATGTTGCTACTGTTATGAATCGTAATGTAAATATCTGATATGCAGGATGGTCTTAGGCGACCCCTGTGAAAGGGTCATTCGACCGCCAAAGGGGTCACGACCCACAGGTTGAGAACCGCTGCTCTAGATGAAGTTGTCAAATGATGGCAATATGTACGCAGTTAACTCCAAACAATGTATACCGATACTACCTAAAAAGCTATAGAAAAAGTTTCATTTGTATATACACTTAAAAGTTTACAGGATCGCCCTAGCTGGTTTGGCTCAGTGGATAGAGGGTCGGCCTGTGGATCAAAGGGTCCAGGGTTCAATTCTGGTCAAGGCACGTTCCTCAGTCAGGGCTGGTGTAGGAGACAACCCATCAATGTGTTTCTCTCACATTGATGTTTCTGTCTTTCCCTCTCTCTTCCACTCTCCCTAAAAAAATCAATGGAAAAATATTCTCGGGTGAAGATATAAATAAGTTTATAAATAAGAATTTATAAATAAGAATCAAAAGCTTTAAAAAGATGAGTGACATTACACACCCATTAGAAATTTCCTTTGAAAATTCCCATCAATCGTTTTTTTTTCAAATGTCAAGAAACCTGTTTTTGAAGAATAAAAACCTCCTGAATTGTCTGCCACCAAAAGATTTTTGAGAAATGTGCAGATGTTATACTTATCGTAGGGGGAGATGAAGGTGTTTATTCTTTGGGCTTGAGAAGCAATATTTGTGCTTACAAGCAAGGATATAGCAACTCACAGGTTTGCTTCATCTACAGTGTGGTCCAACATGTGCCCCTTTTTTTCTTCTAAATCCTCACCTGAGGATATGGTTTTTGTTTGTTTGTTTGTTTGTTTTTAGAGAGAGAGAGGAAGGGGGAGGGAGAGAAACATTGATGTGAGAGAAAAACATCCATCAGTTGCCTCCTGTACTCGCCCTGACTGGGAATCGAACCCATAACCTTTTGGTGTACAGGATGATGCTTCAACCAACTGAGCCAACAGAGCCATAATGTACAACTTTCTGTTGAAAAGATTTAATGATTAGAATACATGGCAACCCCATCTTTTCTGAGGTGATTAATTTGGGAAAAACACCCTGTACTCTGACATATATGGCACTTGGAAGCTAGATCTGAATTCTGATTTCCTTCATTGAAATAAAAGGCAAAAGAATTCTTGATTTTTCCAGACCAACAATGGACAGACCCAAATCTGAAGAAAGGAAATGAGAAAAAGTAGCTGATGGGACATGAAATCAGGCCAAATCAAACAGGGCTTGATGTTAGTTTGTGTTTTATTGCTTTTGTGTTTTAAGCTCAGCACAGCAAGTTACTCTCTAATAATTACATTTCAACACATTTGACAGAAAATGAAATCTCTTATACCAGTCCTAACATTTAAAAAGCAATACACACACACACACACACATACACACACACACTGAGTGGCCAGATTATTATGACCACCTGACGTTTGTAGGCAAATTAGCTATAATTTCGAGCTGAAGTTGTTAGAGGGCCAGACCATTATAAA
>NW_005367431.1:2358381-2365526 GCF_000412655.1 Myotis brandtii | reverse complement strand
GTTGCTGATCAAGTTCATCCTATCATGTTGATGGCGTATCCCAATGGAGATGGCTTCTTCCAACAAGACAATGCGCCATGCCACGGTGCTCGTATTGTGCAGGAGTGGTTTCAAGAACATGAGGGAGATTTTACCTTGCTTAGGTGGCCCCCACAATCACCAGATCTCAATCCAATTGAGCATTTGTGGGACGAAGTTAAAAGAGCCATCAGGCAGCTGGTTCCACAACCATCAAATCTCACAGAACGGGACAGTGCTATTCATCAGGCATGGTGTCAGATTCCTCGCATCACCTTTCAACATCTTGTGGAGTCAATGCCAAGAAGAATCGCCGCAGTATTGAAGGCAAAAGATGGCCCAACGAAATACTGATGGGGTGGTCATAATAATCTGGCCACTCAGTGTGTGTGTGTGTGTGTGTGTGTGTGTGTGTGTGTGTGTGTATAAAATTTGATTTCAGAGAGGAAAGGAGAGGGAGAGAGAAACGTCAATGATGAGAGAGAATCATTGATTGGCCGCCTCCTGCATGCCCCTACTGGGGATCGAGCCCGCAACCCGGGCATGTGCCCTGACTGGGAATCAAACCCTGACCACCTGGTTCACAGGTTGATGCTCAACAACTGAGCCACGCCAGCCGGGCTCAATATATTTTATAGACAATTAATTTGTCCTGGTTTAGTGATTAGAGCTCCGACCCACGCCCCAAAGGGTTACAGGTTTGATTCTGGTCAAGGGCATATGCCTGGGTTTAAAGTTCAATCCCTGGCCCTGGTTGGTGTCTCTCTCACCTGGATGTTTCTCTCTCTCTCTCTCCCCGCCCCCCTCTCTAAAAATAAATGGAAAAATATCCTCGGGTGAGGATCAGCTAAAACAAACTTTTCCTTGCAAATTATTTTTCCTCCATGTTCATTTATTTATACCAAAAGGTTGGTTATTTTTTTTCTACCTTTTTGGTGAAATTAATTAGTTATTAAAAGGGTGGTATCTTTTAATGAACTCGATTTTTATAATGAGCTCTTCAGATTTTTATAAAACCTTACTTAGGTGCCAACTAGCTGGGCAACTGTGTTGATCCTATTCAGAAAAGACATAGGAGCAAACTGTATAGAAAATAAAAACTTTATTTTTTTTCAAGTTTACAAGATAGTTCCCATTACATATAACATTATGGTCAAAGACTCTACAGCCATGAATGCCCGCAGTCACATAAATATATCCAATTCAATCAATGCCTTTTACTGCTAAATGAGGCATCTGTAATCCAGAGGGTCAGGCTTTGAGAAGTCGCCCTTAATGGGATGGCTCCTGTCAGTGCATTAGGAACTAGCCAATGAGTCTTGCTTGCTAGAGCTGTCTGACTCAGAGGAGAGAAACAGAAGGCCTGCTGAACTAGATTTTCTCTCTTGTGGTTTAAGATATTTTAGAATTTGCCCTGGCCAGTGTGGCTCAGTTGGTTGAGCATCCTCTCGTACACCAAGAGGTCCTGGTCAGGGCACAGGCCTGGGTTGTGGGCTTGATCCCCAGTAGGGGGTGTGCAGATGGCAGCTGATTGATCAATGTTTCTCTCTCCTTCTCTCTCTAAAAATCAATAAGAACATAATATATATAAGATATTTTAGAATCTCAGAATTCAGATTTGGCTTGTTATGGTGTAGATCTGGGGAGTTCCAACTTTTGGATGAAAAGGAAACCAAATTAGTGGTAAGAAACAGAAGCTGCTTACAGGGGCCCTGCTTGCCCCTTCCTGCAGGAGAGGAACACCCCAAGCTCATGACCCCTTGGCTCAGACCATCACTCTCCCAGGAAGTGGGAGAACAGCTCTGTCCCTCCTCCTCTTCCCTACGCTTCAGCAGCACTGACACCCATTCAAGGGAGTGGAAATCTAAAAGCTCCACATGCTGCAGCTGGTTTGCCAGTCAGATTCTACTTGGGAGCTTTAGCGCTGAGTTTGTGTAAACTGCGAACAAACTGTGGCACAAGTCTCCTGGGACACTAGTTTTGGCCCCTCCCAACTTGCAGAGCAGAAGATAGGAACACCCCAAACCAAATAAAAGCATCTAAATCTGGAGCAGGAATCCATTCTCCTGGACACCACCAGCTGCCCCAGGGGCACTGGACAGGGTGATGCTAAGGCACAGTCAGTTTTACATTCGAGAGTCAAGCCACCTCTTAAACCCAGGACACACTTGACAACTCCGGATCCCTTACTAGAAAAGTCCTCACCACGAAATGTGCAGACCCATCTTATAGAACCCAGTCCCCAGCTGGGGAAAGGATTCATCATGTGGCTAATCTCACGGGGATTCTTTCTAGTAAAGAGGGCTTCCCCCTCGTCGAAAGGACCCCTAGTGTCCTGGGGCCCTCAGCTTCTAAGAGCTCTTGGTGCTCCCACTTACTTTCCTTTCCAGGTCTTTGTACTGGGAGGAGAAAAACACGGTAAAAGAGCACTGTGTTCCCTGGACAATTCATTTTGGCAAAGAGGAAGCCAGGTCCCATTTCCTGCCTGCCCCCTAAATGAGTGGCAACAACCAGAAAAGAGCAAAGACTGCTCTGCTGAGCTTCCTCACCTCTCTTGGTCAATTTCAAGGTCCTTTGCAAAGACCTCAGCTGGGCAGTCAGGAAAAGACCAATGAAAAGGGGTCCACGTCATATTCTAGGAATAAAGAGCTTCTCCCGAAGGGCAGGGAGAGGGAGGGGTTTGTGTGTGGACCTGGGTCTATGATGGGGGTACCACTCCACAGCCTCACAAGCCTGAAACACAGCACCAACCAGGTGGCCTATGTCCAGGGTAGGAAACCAAGTTACACGGCCGGTAGGTGGAGGGCTTGGGGCCTGGAAGAAAAGATCCACCCTAGAGCTTTCTAAGATCAATTATCAAGCAAGGCAGAGCAGCATCTGGGCAACTGTGCTGAACTCAGACCAAGGGAAAGTCTGCCTTAGACTACATAACCCCTACTTCCACCCCACCGATGAGAGCAAGGCCAAAGCAGCAGCTGAGTAATGAGCACTGACTTCAGCTCCTCTCCAAAGACCTGTTCCCTAAAATTGTGAGCCATGAGTTGTTTCTCATTCAGTTCTGAAGGAATGTGTATGAACGGCCTTTCTCTGCTACATGAACGACCTGGACTCGGGAGGAGTCTGGCCTCTTTGTGCTGCAACATCTCTAGAAACGAATATGCAGATTCTCTGGGGTCAAGCAGGTATAGCTGGGGTTGGTCCTACTGAGTTCCAGACTACACCTCTCTGCAGCCTGGGAGAGGCTGAAGGTCCTCAGCTCGAGGGAAGTTTATCCTGCCTGAGCAGATGCCCAGGTGGGTCTTGGAGGGATGGAGCATCCACAAGCACAGTTGGGCTAGAAGGCTGGGACTAGTGCCTGGCACCCATCAATCTCCCCAGAGGCCAGGCTGGGAGATGTCCCTGCATTTGGCCCAGGATTAAGTTTCCAGGCATGGAGTAGGGACCCAACAACTAAAACAGGAGTATTTCTGGCTTCTGGTTTTCCACTTTAGAATGAGATTTGAGAAGTGGGAAGGGTGTACCATGGGAAAATGGGGTTTTGATCACAGCAATCTCTTCAGTTCTAGACAGAGATCTGGGTAAATATACCCAGAATACCCTTCCTAGGCTTAAGGGCTTCAAAGAAAGTCAACTACATTGGTAGTTTTGGCCAAATGTAGTTATGAGCCTGTTCTTAGACTTAATTTGACTTCTTGGGTCCAAAGCCCAGGGATTGGCCAGAGCTGCACGGAGGTGGCTGTGAGGAATGCAGGGCAGGAAAGGGACAGGAGCCTACACTGGGGACTAGGAAGGAAGGAAGGCTGTAGGGTGAGCATCTGTTGGGGGAGGAGTGCCTCTCTGCAGGAGGAAAAGGTGGAACAGTCCTGGTTCAAGAACCAAAGAAGTGAAAATTCACAAGAAGCCTTGTTCCTTCTCTCCGGTTTAGAGGTAAGCCCCCTGGACAAAGTCTTTGAATCAGAGTCAAGCTGGAGGCTTAGCATTTACTGTCTAAGAGAAGAAGTTCCCAGGATTGTGCCATTTGGTTAAAGGGGAGGAGGGATTGGAAAGGGGACTGAGGCTTCTAGGATGGGAAATACCAGAGTCTAAAGTTAATCAGTGTCCACTGCCCCACAGTTCAGCAAACCAGGAGATGGAAGAACAGGAGAGAAACCATCCTAGAAAGCAGACCACTGGAGCAACTAAAGAGGTGCTACTGTCACACAGAGAGGTATTTCAGATATTTCAATTACTATTTTCCAAGGAAACTTTACACATCCCTTTCTTGCTAGGAAAGAAAGGAGGGAAAACCTGCTTCCGAGACCAGACCCTTACCTATAAAAATTACATATACATTCACTGGGAATATGTTCTACAGCTAAGGAGTTTATAAAGACTGCAAGAGATGTTATTACAAAAGTCTGCCACATTTATCCTATCACCACAAGTTAACAGCAGTTCTCAACCAGGTCATGGACAAAGAGTGCAACTCTGCCCCCAAAATTTCCTTTTGTTTTTTCTTCTTCATTTTTTGAAACAAAATAAACAAAACAAAAAACACAGAATTAAAAGCACTGTAGCTGCAGTGAGTCTATTGTTCTCTCAATCCAACTGTCCTGCTTCTGTATGAGAATGAACACGGGGCTGCAGCTCACTCTTAGCAAAAATAAGCTTCATCCCTTGCAGCTGTTGGTTCTGATTGTGTTCTCGCCAGCATTCCATGGAGAAAGAGAGAGAGTTCTCAGTTGGTTCCAGTCTCCGGCTCCTTTCAGGAGTGAAAAGCAGCTCATGGGGAAGGCTCTTCATTCCAGTTCTTAGAGAAAATCAAGCTCCAAAGCCTGGTGGAGGGACACTAGGTCTCCATGGTTTGTGATCCTCCAGAAAGGCATGTTGTGCTAGAAGAGAGCAGGGACAGCTGGTTAACCCAACTTCTTTTGGGAGGCCATATTTACCCAAACCCTTTTATCCAGACCTCTCCCCAGGTACTTGTAATCTCTCTTCTCCTGCCCACCTCATGGGGCTGCCATAAGGATCAAATAAGTCATATGTGTAAGGACTGTACACTATAGGACACTCTACAAATGTGAGAGATTTTTATTAGGTTTCAGTGGTAACTCTATGCTTTATATCTACTTATTCTAGCTGCTATATAGGGTCTTCAGGATCAAATAAAATAGCCACACAAGAAATTAGTATCAATATTACATTTTCTTGTAGATAGGCAATTTCCTATAAGTTACAGAGCTACAAGGCCCAAATCTTGTTCATCACTAAGATGCAGAACATACAGATCTTGGAAATAATCCCATTATATAATGTGGTCAGAATTATGTCCAGTATACTGTGTGCTGTTCTGAAAGTCTTATGAAGGGCTTTGACAAATCCAAGTGTTAGAATCTATGTTCTATGAAGCTGCAGGAGACTAGCGTTACTGATTGTCTTGTTCAAACTGGTTACAAATTACCCAGAATCTTGAAGTCCTAGAATAGTTCTTTTGACATGTAACTCAGTGCACATACTATTTAAAAGGCTTTTAATATAGAGAAGAGGAAGCAGACTTGTTAGGTTGTACTCAGGAATGCCACTAGGACCAAGATGTGAAAGTCAGAGAGATAAATTTAAGTTCGGTGGAAGGTGGAACATCCTAACAGTTTGGACAACCCCACAATAGAACAGGATACGTGGGAAGCAGCCTCCTTATCCTGGGGTATGTTCAAACAAGGACTAGAAAGTCTTCTGTCAAAAAGGCTGCAGGAAAGATCCCTCACAGGGTGGGGGCTGAATTGCACAGAGGTTTTAAGGCATTTTCCAGCAGGTATATTCTATGGTAGATGATAACAGGCATCAGCTTAGAGACACTGACTCTGCTAATGACTTGAGTTGTTCTTTATCTCCCTCTCCGTTCTTCAGACCAAGAAGTACTGATACCTACATCCACTAGTATCTTTCTCAGAGGCAACATGCACTTTAGAATCAAAACTCCAGCTCCCCTCCATCCCCGGAGCTGTGCTAGTCCTGCAGGTCTTTGGCGAGCCGCGGACATGGGTCTCTCTTCTGCAGGACAGGGTTTGTCAAAAATAAGGCCCACTTCAAGAGATACCAAGTGAAATTCAGAAAACAATGAGAGGGTAAAACTGATTACTATTCCCCAAAACGCTTGGTGATCCAGGATAAAAATAAGTACAACACACCTAAATACAGGATGATAGTTTCTGTAACTAACAGAGAGATCATTTGTCAGACTGTTTATTCCCTTATAGAAGGAGGTATGATAATCTGTGCAGTTTATACTCAAGAACTCCCAAAGTATGGTGTGAAGGTTGGCCTCACAAATTATGCTGCAGCATATTGCACTGGCCTGCTGCTGGCCCACAGGCTTCTCAATAGGTTTGGCATGGACAAGCAGGTGGAGGTGACTGGAGATGAACACAATGTGAAAAGCATTGATGGTCAACCTGGTGCCTTTACCTGGATGCAGGGCTTGCCAGAACTACTACTGGAAAGAAAGTTTTTGGGGCCCTGAAGAGAGCTGTGGATGGAGGCTTATCTATCTCTCACAGTTCCAAACAATTCCCTGGTTATGATTCAGAAAGGAAGAAATTGCCTGGCTGGTGTTGTTCAGTGGTTGAGTGTTGACCTATGAACCAGGAGGTCAAGGTTCCCAGTCAGGGCACATGCTCAGGTTGCGGATCCATTCCCATTGTGGGGTGTGCAAGAGGCAGCCGATCAATGATTCTCTTTCATCTTTGAGGTTTCTAGCTCTCTCTCCCTCTACCTTCCTCTCTGAAATCAATAAAGATACATTAAAAAAAAAAAAAAAAGGAAGGAATTCAATGCAGAACTACATTGGAAACATATCATGGGTCAGAACGTTGCAGAGTATGAGTGATCTAATGGAAAAAGATGAAGAAACAGTTCTCTCAATACATAAAGAACAATGTAATTCTAGACATGATGGAGGAGATGTATAAGAAAGCTCATGCTGTAAGCATGCTGTAAGAAATCAAAATATATTTTTAAAAAATATATATATTTTTTTATTGATTTCAGAGAGGAAGGAAGAGGGATAGAGAGATAGAAACATCAGGGAGAGAAAATCATTGATCGGCTGCCTCCTGCACGCCCCCTACTGGTGATCAAACCTGCCACCC
>NW_005367431.1:2350352-2358366 GCF_000412655.1 Myotis brandtii | reverse complement strand
ATCAATGATGAGAGAGAATCATTGATTGGCTGCCTCCTGCACGCCCCCTACTGGGGACCGAGCCCGCAACCCGGGCATGTGCCCTTGATTGTAATTGAACCCAGGACCCTTCAGTCCGCAGGCTGACACTCTATCCACTGAGCCTAACCAGCCAGGGCAATAAAAATATATTTTTAAAAAAAAGGAAACTCATGCTGCTGTATGAGATAATCCGGTCTATGAGAAGAAGCCTAAGAAGGAGGTTAAAAAGAGGAGGTGGAACCATCTCAAAATGTCTCTTGCCCAGAATAAAGATCGGGTAGCTCAGAAGAAAGCATGCTTCCTCAGAGCTCAGGAACGGGCTGCTGAGAGCTAATAAACCAAACCACAATTTTCTATGAAGATTTTTCAGACAGACAATAAACTTATTGGACAAGCAGCTAAAATAAAAAGAATCAAAACTCCAAAGATAACACATGTGAAAAAAATAAAGGTCCTTGAATTGCTACATAAAGTGGCAAATGAAAACATAATGTGTTAATATTGCCAACTGATTACCTCCATTCTCATAGTTCATTAATAGTTCCTGAAGGTTTGCATGCTACTGAATGAAGAAAATTAGGACAGTGGTCCTAGTTGTTAACTCACTGCCTCCAAGTTTAAGAAATAGAGTTGCTAGAAGAAAGCTGGAGTAGAAGGGAAAGAACTTCTGTAGATCCATTTAGCAGATGAGGTAAGTAAATTATTCACACAGCTAATAGATGATTCAGATCTGAAAGGGTGTGATTTTAGATTACATAGTCAGGACTCTTTCATCTGTTTCCTGTTTTAAGAAGAGACAACCTGAAGCTGGGCCTGCATAGTGAGGAGGTTAACATCAGAACAAACTCTCCAGGGCTCAGAAGCAGAAAGAACTTTCTCCAAACAACTCCCCATTGATTGCAATGGTTTTTGAGAATCTGAAGCCTGGAAAAGTCAGAATTATTTGCCTTTTCACAGCTAAGTCTCATGCTCTTTAGAATGCACTGCCTGAAACGGAACTGTAACACAGCTGCTGGCGAGATGCTAATCCATCCCAGAGAGCATGCTGGAGCTGGATCACCCTTCAGAGATGAGGGATGGAGACTAGAGCTGTGTCTCTACCCCCACCAGTAACTGGAAGCAAGGTGTCTCTGGGAAGGTGATGTAACTTCCGCTGAGGGCAATTCTGGGGGAGAAACTGTGAGCCCACAGCAGCCAAGAGCAGGGAGTGGTTAAGGAAATGAGTGCCTCAGTCCTGCTGGGGGTCTGGGCGGCACTCCACAGCATCCTCTACAGACAATAAATTCTCTGGTCAGTCTTCCCAAAACATTACTTCTGAGCTAACATTGCAGCAAACAACGAGTTAATATTTTATGCTCCCACATTACCCTGAACTACAGATTTTTTGTGTTGTCATCAATGTGTGTTATTAGACAATTCAAAGGTCCGATGTCCTCTGTAAAAACTGAAAAAACTAACAAAACAAAACAAAAAAGTTTCTGAATGAAGGTCACTACCTCTCCAAGTAGATAACTGATCCAAGGAAGTACACTGAAGTCAGGTTCAGATTCTCCTTAGAATTTCTTTCCCTTTCCAAAGCATACACAAATGAGAGCAATAGGTCCTGAAATTCCCACATTTTCTTTACCATGATTACCTGTTTGGCTGCAATTTCTTCATCTCGTCCATCTCCAATCACTACGTATGTGACTTTCTTTCCAAACCTTGACACAATTCTCTCAAAGCAGCTCTCTTTACCTGATGAGATAAAGCAATTTCCTATTAGGACATCCTGTCCTACCTTTTTTTCAACAGCAAAGAAAAGGCTGCTGCTAGGTTCACCAGCCTGTGCACAGACAAAGTAAGTGGCAGCCCCTGAAGTTTGCTTGGTGAGGAGTAGCGGGGGCAGCTAGAGATCCCAGTAGGCTCTCTGCATCTATAAATGGGAGGCTAAGTGGCCGAGGCAGTGTGAGAACTGTGAGCACCACTTCCCTTTTCCACATCTCCTGTACTTGACAGCTTACAAAGCAGTTTTCAAGTTATTCCTTACTTAATTCTCAAAATAATCCAGTGAGATAGGTACCGTACCCTATTTTAACAGATGAAATGGGACTAGTGACTTGCCCAGATCCAAACCAGTTTATAGCTAGACTTTGGGCTCCTGATTCCAAGTCTAGGCTCTGGACATTGTGAAAGGATATTTTTTGAGGGGAAACTATTTTAGTGTAGGGGGAAAAGTGGGAGCATAAGGCCTCGATTTCTTGTTAGTAATAAGAAACAGACTAACAGCCATTTCCCTCCAATTTTTTATTTTCCAGAAACAGTCCTGGGCATGAATGAGCCTTATGGCTTTCAGTAGGGGAGGAACCCCAGAGTACCAATAAATATGGCAGCAACATTTGTCATATCTGGAATTTCTTCACTATTATATTTTGTAACTGCAACTGAGATACTATATCACTGAACTTAACCTTGGGGAAATGGGTGTTTCAATACATTGCAGACTGTTTTTAGATATACGGTAATAAAAATTCAAATCCCATTTGGAACCTACACATAAAACATGCACAGATGATACTGCTTTTTATTTGCAGAAATAAATAAAAAGGAAATTGTTTTCTTTCCTTTTTCTTTGCCATCTCTTATACTTTATTTCCCTGCTTTTGCCACCTTCTTCAGTTAATCTTTCCTTTTTCTTTGCCATCTCTTATACTTTATTTCCCTGCTCTGCCACCTTCTTCAGTTGTGATTTTTCTATTATACTATATTGCAGCGCTCTCTATGCGAAAAAGAAATCTGAAATGAGGCAAAAGTAGATTTCTAAACTAGATATTATGTCCTTTCAAATATTATAAAGGAAAAGAACAAAGTCCCACAGATCTGGATTTGAATCCTGTTTATGTAACTTACTATCTGTGAAGTCTTGTGCAAGCTACATAACTGTTAAGCCTGAACTGCCTCATCAGTAATATCAGAAGACTGTTGTGAGGAGATAGACATATATATATGTCTAACAGAGGAACTGGTAAATAATAAGTACATCATAGTAGGAAATATTATTGTAAGGCAAGTGATAAGAAACTGAATAGAAACCATACCAATTTTGGTAGCACTATAGATGTTTTCAATAGGAAATATTTCTCCAAGCCCATATAGGAGAACCTTGGCCAGAGCTGGAACCAGCTGGGTTGTAGTGATGAGAACATTCACACAATTCTTCCTAGAAGGGAGAAATAAGGAGAGAAAAGAAAAGGGTGAACAAACCCAGGATGTGACCTTTAGATCTAACCATTAAAAATTAACCTTAAAGGGCCTGGTAATGATATTTGTTCAATGTCAATGTTCAGTTATTGTTCTAATTATCTCAGGTTTACTTACTTTCCATATTAAAGGACAGAGATTCTATAGTGGGCACAGAGCAGCAACTTGATTCTTGCCTCATTTCCCTCTGATAATTCGCTCACTGCACTTGTTAGCAATTACCACCAACCCATGTCATTGATACTACTCTCTAGGAAACAAATGACAGACTTTCAGTTACAGTGCTATTTCATCCGAATGCAACCCAGTTCTTAATGAGATATGATTTAAGTCTTCTCTGTTCTTCATGTAATAGCAACATAGATTCCAGAATACACATTAATTTCACAGGTCCTTTATAAACTTCACTGAATAACCTGTGTCAGTTTTAATGTTTGCTCTATTAGGTTATAGGTCTGGAATTCCTGTTTTGAGGAAGAAATCAGTAAGAGATTTAGATACAATTATGACTGTATTTATTTCCCATTATCAGCTTTAAACTGAAATCTCCTTAATCTGCTTAATGTATCCTTTTCTTTTGAGTCCTGCCTTCCTGAGTAAGTTTTGGTACATTTTTTTGAAGCTTCCTGTACTTAGGATATTTGAGATATGTCTCCTATATGTATCCTTTGATGTCACCAGGTCCAACTCCTGGGCTGGAGATTATGATTTACTGAGTTTTAATTTTGTGCGCAAAAAGTAAGGGGAAGCCCTGGCTGGTGTGGCTTCGTTGATTGAACATTGTCCCATGCACCAAGAGGTCACCAGTTTGATTCCTGGTCAGGGCACATGCCTGGGTTGCTGGCTGGATCCCCAGTGAGGGCATGCAGGAGCAGCCGATCAACGTTTCTCTCTCTTTCTCTCAAATCAATAAAAAAATATTAAAAAAAAAAGAAAGGGAAAGAAAAAGGCTTTCATATTTATTCTCTTAAAACTCTAAGGTGTGTTATTAGTATAAAATGGCTCTGCCTCCCACTAACCTACTACATACTTCCTTGCTTCACTTAAACTCCTCTCTCCCCACCCCACATCCTATTTTGGGAATGGCTTGTCCTAAACTGGTGTAGGAAAGAGTGTGTCTCTGAGCGGATGAGACCTAAAGGAACCATTTTCATACCTGGACTTGATGAGAAGTAAGGACTTTAATGCAGTACCTAACCAGGAATCTGTTAAAACTTCAATTTCTGCTCTTAGTCTCTGCAGTGCTTCTTTTCTCTGGGGACTGAGAAGGCCTTTGGGAATAAAAGCAGACACATTTATCATTTGACAACATATCCTTGCTGACATCCACGAAACAAGTTCTAGAATTCAATTGAGAAATAGTGTGTCATTAAAATTTCTACTGAACTAATACAGTTCTCTTCTTAGTAAAACGCTAGAGTAGTCTGCTCAAAATATCTTTTTCACTTTCTTCATCAGAATGTTTGCTACCAGGCACAACAAAACCAGCTGAGGAAACAATATGATTAGATTCTGACACAAGCTCTTTCATCATGAATCAGCAGCAGAATCTGCAGACTGGTGGACCATTCCCTGAGTAGCACTGATTTAGACATGGGCTCAAGAACCAAAGGGGAAAAATAAGTGTTAGAGCTAAAAGAAGAGTCTGCACCATTCCAATCTCTTTCTAAAGAAACCAGAACCCAGGGAGGAAAGGGCTGCTAAGATTACACAGAAAGTTAGTGGCTTTTGGTCTCAAAAGTCTTTCCACTGCCTCTCCTGGTGACTGTGCTTTTCCTTTACCCCTTTCAGAAGACATCAACCTGAGATTCCAGGTTGAATGACCACCTCTATGAATGTCATGTACTTGTACTGTATTTACTTCTGAAACAACTCCAGTGAGTAAGAGACCAACACACTGTTTAAGATCAGATAATTAAGCATAACAAAACAGAATTCATCTGATGAGAGCATGTTATCAGACACTTGAGTTACAATATTCAAATAATAAATCTGGCCCTGAATTTTCTATAGTGAAGAGAAATCCTGTAATCTATTACCAATATTCCAGAAAAATAGAAGGCATTTCTATGAGGACTAGAACTGCGTATAATTTGTTTTCAGATTGATGGTTTCACAATGCAAGCCTAGAATTAGATGACTTTCAATGTTTCTAATAAAACAAAACCAATACCTCTATGGCATGTATGACATAAACACATATGTCTTTTACTTAACTAATAATATGATGTGGCACTTTGACAATTCAAAATTTTTACAAAATACAGGTGGATATTCTTATAGAGGGTTATATTACTTTCTACAGCAAATTAGGTCCAGGTATTTACTAGGCAAAAAAAATAATCAGACACTTAAATTTGACTCCCAAAGCCCAGTTGCCTGTGATTTTTACCTGGTATTGAAAGACTGTAACAGAAATGAACTAAACTGACTTTCAAAGTCCTATTTTTACTTTCTGCAGCACAGAAAGCGGTAGCATGGTATTGTAGGAGGATTCTCTTGACCTAGGGTAATATACCTTTAGGCAGTGTAGGAAATCCTTGAAACTTCATGCAACATTTTAGGTGTATGTAAAAGTTTGAGGGTGATGGCTTACAATTTTAAATATTTTCTCATAATGGTATATCACTAGAAAAAGAACTGCATGAATGTAAAGTGGACCAAGAATTCAGGGATGTGGATTCTAGCTGTGGTAGGTAATTAACTTGCTATGGTATCTGCCCTTGTTACTTTCAAGATGGACAGCAACTTTCTCAATAGATATCTAATGTCTCTTCTAATTTGGACAATCTATCACTAATTAATCCCAAATAATAGAATTCAGGCCTGATGGCACCTGACATGAGATATTTCTAGGTAGAAAGAATTTCCAAGGTCCTTCAAATCACAACACATGGATACTGCCACCCTATACTCCTGGACCTAGTTTTCCATCCACTATAAACCACCTAGTGACTTGTTATATATGACTTGTCCTGATATATTAGTTAAAAAACAATAAGGCAACCTATTAACTAGTACTGACAGTTTTGACTCCAGAATAAAATACGTCATCAAATAGAATTAATGGAACATATTTCCTTTAAAAAGGCATTTGTCTAAAAAAGAACAAGAGAGCTTTGAACTTATGCTAAGAGAAGTCCATCAGAAATGCAGAGCTTCCTCCCCAAAGGATTTTAATCAAACCTCCACGTTTTAAAATATAGAATTAAAATGTTACTGTGGTACAAATTCATAAACAATTGTCAGAGAGTTCTAAGGAATTCCTGGAAAAGAAAGCAGTAAATCAGAAGGAAACAGAAAATCAGACTGATTGTATGCCACACTTACCACCCACGTTGCTTTTATGCTTATCATAGATTTCTCTCACTTTTCGGTAACGGAAAGCCAGTTTTCTCATCCAGTCCACACCTCCCTGTACACCCACAGAGGAACCATGGCTGCCACTGCCTCCTGAACCACTGAAACCATCTGTTGAGAAACTATAGTTGCTGCAGAGAGAGAGGATAATGAAAATTAAAATCTATACTGCATGGGGTTTTTGGATGAATGCCACTTGGGATTCTCTGTCCTATTCCTAGCACCTGACACCAAGACTAAGGGCTTTGAGAATCTTTTCCCTAATCTCTATGTCTCAGAGTCTATCTTTCACTATTCCTCTATATCACCCCTATTACATCTATCAAAAAAAGGATGAAGACTAGGGAAAGAGAGGTAGGAACAAGCACCAGCATCCCGCAGAGGTTAGCTTGAAATGAAGCATCCTTTCATTAATGACAGAATATCTTACAGTGAAAAAAAACCCAGAATATAAAATTTTTGTGTATGTATATATAAAATGATTGCAACTATGTAAAGAAAAAAAGTAAAAAAATAATGGGCCCTAGCTGGTTTTGCTCAGTGGGTAGAGCATCGGCCTGAGGACTGAAGGGTCCCGAGTTCGAGTTTGATCAAGGGCACATGCCCAGGTTGCGAGCTTGATCCCCAGTGCGGGGCGTGCAGGAGGCAGCCGATCAATGATTCTCTCTCATCATTGATGTTTCTCTCTCCCTCTCTGAAATCAATAAAAATATTAAAAAATAGGGAGCTGAAGGCATGCAGGGCCAGAGACACCGGAGAAGCCGGAGACATGGGATGCGGAGCTGCATGGAGGCGGTTGAGTAATAGCGCTTTGAGTCTGCAATAAAAAATGGCCTCCAATAAAACTACATTGCAAAAAATGGGAAAGAAACAGATGGAAAGAGTAAAAAAGTTGAAGAGGCAGAGCCTGAAGAATTTGTAGTGGAAAAGTACTGGATCGATGTGTAGTGAATGGGAAGGTGGAGTATTTCCTGAAGTGGAAAGGATTCACAGATGCTGACAATACTTGGGAACCTGAAGAAAATTTAGATTGTCCAGAGTTAATTGAAGCATTTCTTAATTCTCAAAAAGCTGGTAAAGAAAAAGATGGTACAAAAAGAAAGTCTTTATCTGACAGTGAATCTGATGATAGCAAATCAAAGAAGAAAAGAGATGCTGCTGATAAACCAAGAGGCTTTGCCAGAGGTCTTGATCCTGAACGAATAATTGGTGCCACCGACAGCAGTGGAGAGTTAATGTTTCTCATGAAATGGAAAGATTCAGATTCTGGTGCTGGCAAGAGGCAAATAAGAAGTGTCCTCAAATTGTAATTGCTTTCTATGAAGAAAGACTAACTTGGCATTCTTATCCAGAAGACGAATCCCAATATTTGTTTCCATTCCTTTTTATATCT
>NW_005367431.1:2348161-2349645 GCF_000412655.1 Myotis brandtii | reverse complement strand
TCTGGGTTTGTTTGGCTTCTATAATTGAAATACTGTTGCAGCTCCAGCTCTGAGGCCCGGCTGGCTGAAAGCAGGTTTCTGGGGTTTGTTTAGCTTCTATAAGTGCAACATTGTTTCTTAGAGTGTAGCTCAGAGGCTGGCAGTGGCAGGTGGGGAACCTGGGCTTCCTCCATCACTGGAGCAAGCAAGCCTCCTGTTCGCTTCAGCTGCCTGGCTGCCGGCCGCCATCTTGGTTGGCAGTTAATTTGCATATCGCCCTGATTAGCCAATGGGAAGCGTGTCAGAGGTACGGTTAATTACCATGTTTGTCTATTATTAGACAGGATATATAAAAGCCTAAGCGACTGTCCGACAGTTAGCTATGATGCACACTGACCACCAGGGGGCAGATGCTCAACGCACAGGCATGGAAACATGGAACAGACTGATGAATCTCAGAGGAAAGTGGGGAGGGGGAGGGCAGGAAGAGATTAACCAAAGATCTTATATGCATACTAGAGGCCAGGCACACCCTTGATCTGCATGTTTTCTCTTTACTCCAACTCATTCCTTACATGTAGGCTCAGTCTCAGTATTTGGGGTACTGGTTCAACAAAAGCCAGGAAAAACAACAACTTTGTAGTAAACAGAATGTTACTCAAGTGTATATTGTTTACTTTATTATAAATACTGGTAAACAGTGGTTAATAGTTTTATATTCCTTTGTGAAAAAAATATTTAAAAAATATATAAAATAATGGAAGGTAATAACACAAAATATTAATAATAGTAAGATAATAGGGATGTTCTCTTTCAGTGATCTGTTGGCTAGTTTATTAAGTTCATAGTTCACTGGGTGGCTTTAAATAATGTCCACAGATTCTTCAATGCTCCTCTCCTCTAATTCCGCTCCTTTGGGTATGTAATGTATTGGAGTGTAAACAGAACGTGGTGTTAGACTTCAGAGACTAGACTTCTCTTGCTCTCTCCTGGAGCACTTGCTCTGAGGGAAGCCAGCTGTCACTTGAGAACACTCAAACACCCCACGCAGAGGCACACAGTGAGGAATTGAGGCCTCCTGTTATCAGCCACAGGCAAGAGGCTGAAATCAGGTTCCCCCTCTAATAAAACCTTCAGATGAATTTAGCTCCTGCCAATGTCTTGATTTCAATCTAAGAGACCCTAATTCGGAACTACCTAGCTAAGTCACTTTAAAATTTCTGACTTAGAGAAACTATGAGATGATAAATGTTTACTCCCTCTGTCCCATAATAATAGTAGCAAGTGAATATTTAAACGGGAATTATTGGCGAATGCAGCTGTAAGTTATGTTGTAGCGCAAAATTGCAAAGCCTTCAATCAAAATCAATGTTTCATGACATCTGTCATTTGTTTTGACACATCTTTCAATTTTTAGGTTAATCTAATTATTACAAATTATAACTATTTTTCTAATTTCATCCGCTGATCGAAATCAATTGTTTTATTTCAGTTGAATATCAACC
>NW_005367431.1:2345176-2347745 GCF_000412655.1 Myotis brandtii | reverse complement strand
TATAGGGAAAGCAAAGCTTCGCAGCCAAGGGATCCTACCTACAAGTTTAAAATGCAGTAACGAAATTATTGAAAAATCCAGAAACTATCTGAACACTCAAAATAAAAATCAGGAGTACTATTTTTAATTTATTGTTTAATTTAATCTAGTTTTTTGATAATAAATGTTGCGTTCTATATTTATTTTCTTTTGCTACTATTATTATGGGACAAATTACATTCATCAACTGCTACTATTATTATGGGACAGAGGGAGTATTATTTTAAGGTACTAAGTTTGGGATAATTTGTTATACAATAGATAACTGATATAGGTTTACCTTGGAGATATTATGGGTTCAGTTCCAGACCACCATAATAAAGCAAATATTCCAATAAAGCAAGACTGGTGGAGGAAACCAATGATTTTCTTTGTTTTCCTCTAAGCCTAGATTATGTCTTATGGTGTACTAGTATTTAAGGCATCGTTGTTTTTATCACCTTAAGTCTTGGCCATTGTCATCAGAAGCCACATCTTCCACATGCACCTGGTCACACTCCTGTTAAAAGACAAAACCATACACTATTTCAGTCTGGCCAGCAGAAGTGCTAGTACCAACATGACATATTGTAAAAACACCACAAACAATGGTGGAATGATGAAATACCTTATGGCCTCTCTTGGAGGATCACTCTCAACCCCCCTTGCTGTCCATCTTCTTTTAAGGCCTAATTCATACAGCACAGTCTTCATGAAACCTTAACCAAGCCAACCCTCACTTATGCTCTTATCTCTATAGTTCATTTTTCCAACAGCTCCTAGGTATGAGCACAAACTCCCTTACATTGTCAGGTGTGTCCATGTTCTATACTAGATTGAAAGTTCTATTACACTGTAGGCTTCTTACAACACGACCCCTATCTTCCATCTCTTTTGTACTCCTCTGGTCTAGTCCAGTGACCTTATGCAGCATGTACCCAATAAATTCTTGCAGAAGAAACAGATGTTGGTAGAGTGTAGTATCACAACTGAAAGTGACTGAAACAGAAATTTATAAGTTCAAATCTGGTACACAGAAAAGTTCGTCTAAGTCAATCTCCTCATGTTATAAAAGTGAGGTAAAATGATTTACCCAAGTGAGTGGTAGAAAGAATCTAGAAAGAGCCTTCTAATTCAGATTCAAGGTTCTTTCCACCAAACGCACATTAGTACTGACATAAAATGCCACCCACTGCCTAACTCTAACAGATTTACTCCTCTGACATCACCTAGGGTGGTATTGTAATGTCCACCTGCATCAGAATCCTCTGGGGAAGTTCTTAAAAAATGCATATTCTTGGGTCCACCCCAGAACTACTTGAATAGAATTTCTGGGAGTGAAGTCCTAGAATCTTCATTTTTAACAAGGTCCCCAGGTGATTCTTATGCCCCCTAAAGTTGATAACCACTGACCTCAGGGGCAGGAACACATTCAGGTCAAATTCTACACAGAACTTTCAGTCCTGAGTGAGGACTATGTCTAGAAAATCATTACAAATACAATTTGGCAATAATTACTGGCAGATAATAAGTTTTCAACAAATGTTTGCTGAATAACTCTGATGTCCTAACTTCTCAACATGTGAAGTTGAGGAAAGATTAAAGCATCGTGGAGCTTAGAGTAAAGTATTAGAGTTTAGAGGCTTATTAATTTAATTTGTTGGAGAATTGTCTGTTAAGTAGAACTGGATTATATTTGAAAAGGAATAGAATTATTTCATGTTTATAAAATGCTATCTTAATTTACTTTAAAATTTTCACTATTTTTAAAACTAGATAATACATTTGGTATACAGTTCAAAATTCAAAAGGATATTAAGTGACAAATCTGCTCCTTCCTACTTCCGTGTCCCAGCAATGCATCCTCCTCTCCAGAGAGAACAACTTTTAATAGTTTCTTGTGTAGAATAACTGCTTCACTGAGGCCCAAAGGTGGGAAGATAACTTTCCTAACTTGGGACTCACACTCCGGTCTTCTGACTCCCAGGTCTGTGTTCTTTCCACTAAACCATGTTTACCTCAAAGGCTAACTAAAATGTCAAAGCCAAAAAATTCACCAAGAAGCTCTCAGTGTTTCTTGGTTTTCCTTGCACTTAACTATACAGCGACTCTGGATGTCAAGGCTAACTCACCCATGGAAAATCAGCATGTATAAAACAAAATGAATTACAGCTGTTACTTGTAGATCTGACAAATCTAGAGATTCTTTTAAGAAGGTAAAATTGAGAAATGAAGATGGCTGCATAGGTAAACACCGGAAATTGATGCCTCCCACAACCACTTCAAAACTACAACTAAAAGACAAAATGGACATCGTCCAGAACCACAGGAAGGCTGGCTGAGTGGAAATTCTACAACTAGAAGGAAAGAGAAAAGCACACTGAGACTCAGAGGAGGTGCGGAAGTAAAGTGCAGAGGTACGGAGGCAGAGGCTCGCGTGTGGAAAGGGCTGGTTACGGAGGACTCCAGTGTCTTTTTCAATCGGGAGGGAGTCTCAAGCTCCCGACGGCTCTGAACTCCAGTTCCGGGTGAGTCTCTGGGGACCCAGACT
>NW_005367431.1:2338167-2343379 GCF_000412655.1 Myotis brandtii | reverse complement strand
GGGGGGTGTGGGAAGAGACTGGACAAAAATCGTACACCTATGGATGAGGACAGTGGGGGGGGTAAGGGCAGAGAGTGGGGTGGGAACTGGGTGGAGAGGAGCTATGGGGGAAAAAAGAGGAACAACTGTAATAATCTGAACAATAAAGATTTACTTTTAAAAAAAAAGGTAAAATTGAAGAATAGTCAAATACACTTAAGAACACAAATAATCACCTGGCCGGTGTGGCTCAGTGGTTGAGTGTCAACCTATGAACCAGTATGCCAGGGTTCAATTCCCAGTCAGGGCACATGGTTGTGGACTCAATCCCCCAGTGGGAAGTGAGTGGGAGGCGGCCGATCAATGATTTTCTCTCATCATTGATGTTTCTATCTCTCCCTTCCTCTCTGAAGTCAATAAAAATATATATTAAAAAAAAGAGCACAAAAAAGTCAAACCCACCGTATATATTATTTAATATATATGAATAAACTGAAATTTTGGAATCTGTGTTTTGCCTAATGGGTTGGCAAAACAGAGCTAGATCACTTCCAGAAAAACAATAAAATTTTTGAGCCAATAAAATTGAGGGATAGAACCAAGACTGTGATGACTTAGCCAAGGCACTATTTCTACAAGACTATATAGATCTAAGTAACCAGCTGGCCTCTCCATACCCACCCTAACCACATATCCTCTAACTAAATAAGCACTAAATAGTTACTGAATAAAATGTTTCATTAAAGCACAGAAACAATTTAAAATGCTTACCTCTAAGTCATTGAAAAATAGGTGTGTATCAGCCACTTCAAAAATCATTTCTTCCATAGTTAAACCTGAGCCAATCACTACTGTTGGGTCCTGGAATACAATAAGAGAAAAATTGCTTGACTTGATACTCACAGATCTGGTTCTGATCTTTAAATATTTAAAAATTATTTGGGTCAAGGCCAGAACAACACAGACCCATAATAGTGCTTCCAACTATTACTGATGCAATTTCATTCAGTTTTAAGAATCTGGAATTGTGAAAAGTTAAAAATTTCAAGACTTTAGTTTCTAGAAGACCAAACCCACTTAAAAACAACAATAACAAAAACAACCGTGTCGTCCCGTGCACCGTACGGTTGATGGTTTGATTCCTGGTCAGGGCATATGCCCAGTTGGCAAACTCAATGCCCTGTAGGGACGTGCAGGAGGTAGCCAATCTATGTGTTGCTCTCACATCAATGTTTCCCTCTCCCTCTCCTTTCATCTCTCTCTGAAACTCAATAAAAATATTAAAAAAACACACAACACTTGAATTTTTTGGGGGGTAAAATTCTGTTTCAGGAGAAACTCAAACTATTGCTAAAATATTAATATTGTAACACCCATTATCTTCCCTACACACACACACAGAGTATAATACCAGAAATCAGCTATCTGACAATCTCAACAACCAGGAAATAAGTAAACAAAGGCTGAAGAGTCATAATATTTGCAGGAAAAGCAATGCACTTAGCTTACCCTCATCTTCAACCCCCAATGCACTTAGTTTTAAAATGAACAACCAGGTCTTCATTTAGAGGCTGTATGCTCTTATTTAATTTATTTAATTATGTTATAAACAGCCTAGTTATGGTATTTAGCATAGGAGCTTGCCAGTCTATATACTAAAAGTCTGTGGAAATTACTCCTAACACAAACATTTGTGACAATAAGGAATATATGGGAATAGTAAGAGAGCAAAAGAGGCAGATATTTTTATAAAATCTATTTAAAATACAGAAAAATAGGTGCCTGAAGGTAGTTTAGTGTAGAAATATATAGGCAATAGCTCAAAAACAGCTCATCCCTCTATTAAAACTGATGTTTAGATTAATGACAAAACAAGTTAAATTCTGCTTGGTATATTTAATTTAAGAAGGTATGTAATCTCTTTTAGAAAGATACTTTATATTTTATCTGTAATTTGAACTAGGTAAATGAAATGTACAGTTTAGGTTGTTAAAAGAAACTTAAGGGATAATAGATTGGTTTTTGGAATATATAATCCCGAGACTCCACTCTGTTTTGAGCATCATTCCCATACTTCATTTATACATAATACACTCTCAAAGAACTTCAGCTTTCACCACTTACCTCAGGTCTAGTCTCTAGCTTTATCATCAACTCTGCCTGACCATGCAGCCTGCCTGGTAAAAGCTACTTGGTGAAATTTAACATGGAAAGGCCCAGGGTAAGGTGGAGGTAGCAGAGAAAGTGATTTTGGTTACCTGCTCTTATAGCAGAAAAGGGATGGTTACAACAAAGGAAGAAAGACTCAAATTACCTTTCCATACTTCTGGGCATAGGATCCAGTAAGAAGGGAGTGAAAGATGATGATAGTTTCATCCAAGTCCCACAGAAATACCCGCTGAGGGAGGAAAATATGAAAAATAATGAGTGAACATCTTTTCTAATCACAATGGGATAAAGCAAGAAATTAATGGAAAACTGAAAAATTCACAAATACGTGAAAATTAAACAACACAATTTTAAATAATCAAGGATGGAAGAAGAAATCACAAGTGAAATTAGAAAATACCTTGAAATGAATGAAAATAAAAACGCAACAACAAAAAAATTTGTAGTATGCAGCAAAAGCAGTGCTAAAAAGGAGATTTACAGCTGTAAATGCATAACTTAAAAAAGATCTCAATGAATAACCTAACTGTACAATTTAAAAAACTAGAAAAAGCCAGCAGAAGGAAGGAAATAATAAAAGTTAGAATGGAGATAAATAAAGCATAGAATAGAAAAATAATCAAGGAAAATCAACAAAACTAAAAGCCAGTTCTTTAAAAAGATCTATAAGCCCTAGCTAGTTTGGCTCAGTGGATAGAGCATCAGCCTGCAGACTGAAGAGTCCCAGGTTCAATTCCAGTCAAGGGCACATGCCCCTTAGTGGGGGGCATGCAGGAGGCAGCCAATCAATGATTCTCTCTCATCATTGATGTTTCTCTCTCTCCCTCCCTCTCCCTTCCTCTCTGAAATCAATCAAAATATATTGTAAAAAATAAAAATCTATAAAATTGACAACTTTTTAGACTAAGAAAAAGAAAACTCAAATGACTAAAATCAGAAATGAACATTATTACTAATTTTAGACTTTAGAAATAAAAAGGATTATAAGAGAACACTATGGACAGCTGTACACCAACAAATAACCTAGGTGAAATGAACAAATTTCTAAAAAAACACAAAGTGCCAAATGACTCAAGAAGAAATAGAAATTCTGAATAGACCTTTAACTGGTAAGATGATTGGATCAGTAATCAAAAACATCCCAAGGAAGAAAAGCCTAGGACAAGATGGCTATTCTGGTAAATCCTACCAAACATTTAAAGAAGTCGTCTTAAGCTATTCCAAAAAGTTGAAGAAGAGGGAACATTTCTTTTTTTTTAATTTTTTAATTATATTTTTATTGATTTTTTTACAGAGAGGAAGGGAGAGGGATAGAGAGTTAGAAACATCGATGAGAGAGAAACATCGATCAGCTGCTTCCTGCACACTCCCCACTGGGGATGTGCCCACAACCAAGGTACATGCCCTTGACTGGAATCGAACCTAGGACCTTTCAGTCTGCAGGCCGACACTGTATCCACTGAGCCAAAACAGTTAGGGCAAGGGAACATTTCTTAACTCACTCTATGAAGCCAGCATTACCCTGATACCATCAAAAGAGTAAAAAGACAATCCACAGAATGGGAGAAAATATTTGTATATCATATATCTGACAAAGGATTAATATCTAGAATATATAAAAAATTTCTAAAACTCAATAAAAACAAATTTAAAACTCAGTTTAAAAATGGGTAAGTACCCTGGCTGGGTGGCTCAGTTGGTTGGAGTGTCATCAAATACAGAAAAAAGGTTGTGGATTTGATTCCTAGTCAGGGTACCTATGGGAGACAACTAATCGAGGATTTTCATTTTCTCTCTCTTCTCTCTCTCTCTCTCTCTCCTCCCCCCGCCTCTCTAAAATCAATGAACAGCCTGGCTGGTGTGGCTCTGTGGTTGATCATCGACCTATGAATCAGGAGATCAGGATTCAATTCCTGGTCAGGGCACATGCCTGGGTTGCAGGCTCGATCCCTTGTATGGGATGTCCAGAAGGCAGCTGATCAATGATTCTCTCTCATCACTGATGTTTTTATCTCTCTCTCTTCCTCTCTGAAATTAATAAATATATATGAAAAATAAATAAAATCAATGAACATATCCTCAGGAATAAGAAAAAAAGGGCAAGGAATTTGAATAGACATTTCTCTAAAGAAAATAAACAAATGGCTAATAAACACATGAAAAGATGTTCAACATTATTTGTCATTAAGGAAATGCAAACCAAAACCACGAGATACCACTTCACATCTATTAGGATGCCTATTATCAAAAATATGGGTGAGGATGTAGAGAAACTGAATCCTCATGCATGCTGATGGGAATGTTAGATGGTATAGCCACTATTGAAAACATTTTGGTGGTTCCTCAAAAAGTTGAACATAGAATTACCATATCATCCAGCAATTCTACTCCTAGGTTTACCCAAAATCACTGAAAAGAGGTACTCAGAGATACTGGTATAGCATTGTTCATAGCAGCACTATTTAGCAGCTCAAAGGTGAAAGAACCCCAGGTGTCCATCAACAGGATGAATAAACAAAATGCGGTATATACATAATACTACAATGAAATAGTATTCAGCCATAAAAAGGAACAAAGTTCTTATGCTTGCTACAAAATGAATGGACCGTGAAAAAAAGTCTGTCATAAAAGGATAGATATTGTATTATGCTATTTTTTATGAGATATCTAAAACAGGCAAATTCTAAAAGACAGGAAGTAGAACAGAGGTTAATAGGGGCTAGTGGAGAGAGAAAAGGGAGTTACTGCTTAATGAGTACAAAGTTTTTGTGTAGTAGGATCGTGGAAATAAATAGTGGCAACAATTAAATAAGTTTGTGAAAACATTTAATACCACTGAATCACACTTAGAAATAGTAAATACTATGTTAAGTATATTTTACCACAATTTTCAAAAATGAGCTCTCTCTCTCTGTTTTTCCCAAGAACCATATTAGGACTTTAGATTTTCTTTCTTTCTCTTTCCTTTTCTTTCCTTTCCCTTTCCCTTTCCCTTTCCCTTTCCCCTTTCCTTTTCCTTCCTTCCTTCCTTCCTTCCTTCCTTCCTTCCTTCCTTCCTTCCTTC
>NW_005367431.1:2337935-2338157 GCF_000412655.1 Myotis brandtii | reverse complement strand
CTTCCTTCCTTCCTCCCTTCCTTCCTTCCTTCCTCTCCTTCCTCTCCTTCCCCTCCCTCCCTCCCTTCCTTCCTTTTCTTCTCTTTCCCCAAGAATAAAGGGGAAGAGAGGCTCCAAAAACAGCTTCAATTTACCTATGTCTTCAGAACACCTATCAATGGACTCATTTTTAAAGACAGCTTTTCCCCTTATTAAATAATCCTATTATAGAAAAATTGAAAA
>NW_005367431.1:2337156-2337722 GCF_000412655.1 Myotis brandtii | reverse complement strand
AAAAAAAAAGAGATAAGTAAAAATAAATAAATAAATTAATTAAATAAAGTCATCAGATTTGGTTGCATGCTTCCCAGAAACTTTGTCTAAAGCACTCTAGTCTTCTCATTTTACTTTGAGATTTTTGAATGGCGAACAGTATGACATTACTTGTGACACCCTCTGCTTTCTGAAGATAATGCACTGTTCTTTCTGTTCTCTGGAATATAGAGAATAGTTGCTTCTTTCCCTTAAAGAGTTAATTGGTTACTTAAATTCAGAAAAGCTTTTTTGATACTTTTGGTAAAAGCATCTAAAGTAATATGGAAAGTTATGGGCATAGACAACTGTGTTTTTACATTTCTCTTATCACTTGATCAACTCAGTTTCTCTTGCCCAGGAATTAAAGGGTACACAACATAGAACCATATTATTCCATGAGTGTCCCGACTAACGAGTTTTTTGAGATACCAGCTGTCTCTCGGCCGATTTTTTGCATTGAGTTGATAGAGTAATTTGAGTTAACGAGCTCCTTAACGAGCTCGGTCTCGGAACGAATTAAACTCGTAAGTCAAGGCCCCACTGTA
>NW_005367431.1:2330828-2336256 GCF_000412655.1 Myotis brandtii | reverse complement strand
CTTTCACAGGGGTCGCCTAAGACCATCGGAAAACACATATATAATTACATATTGTTTTTGTGATTAATCACTATGCTTTAATTATGTTCAATTTGTAACAATGAAATTGGGGGTCACCACAACATGAGGAACTGTATTAAAGGGTCGTGGCATTAAGAAGGTTGAGAACCACTGCTATAAGGATATAATCAACGAAATCGTTTCTTGAACAAAATAAAGTACACGGGGGAATAAAAAAAAGAGATGGAGGAATTTATAGATTAAAAGAGTCAAAATACGTATCTTCCAATCACAATGTATGGATTTTACTTAGATCCTAATTTAAACAAACTGTAAAAAGAAAAACAAAATAATATTTATGAGAAAACAGGAAATATGAATACCTCTTGGTACTTTATGATATTAAGAAATTATTGCTGAATTATTGTAGATGGGATAATGAAATTGTGGTCATGTTGAGCATTTATCTTTTAGAATGATGTCTAGAATTTAGAGAGGGAATTGGATGAAGTATAGTTGAAAAAAAGTTTGCCTATGAGCTGTTATTGTTGAAGATGGATGTTGGATACATAAGGGTTCACTATACTACTCTGACAACGTCTGTCTATTTGAAATTCTTCATTATTCAAAAGTTAACATTGTTATGAAGAACGAAGAGATTTAGAGAAACGAAATCAAAACTAAAGCATCATTACACATAATTATTTCAAAGTTACGTAATTTTGTATGTCCATCTGTATGTCCATTACTTAGAAGACTGGTAAAGGCACACAGAAAACTGCTTTAGTTGATGTAGAGCACTATTTTTAAAAATGCATCAGAGCTAATAACAATAACAGTAATTCCTCAAGTGATATGATATGACAGCAAACTTTAAATGAGTGAAATACAGGGGAAGACAACTATCACTATCATCAAATTTTCATGAAAATTAGTGATAAATAAAAAGTATGGCCCAGCCAGTGTGGCTCAGTGGTTGAGATTCAACCTGTGAACCAAGAGATCATGGTTTAATTCCTGGTCAGACACATTCCCCGGGTTGTGGGCTCAATCCCGGTAGAGGGCATGCAGGAGGCAGCCAATCAATGATTCTCTCTCATCACTGATGTTTCTCTTCTTCTCTGAAATCAATAAAAAAAAATGTATTTTTAAAAGTGTATGCATATGTTTATTGAATGTGTCAGGGTTTGTTTGTTTTTAACCTGGACATCATAATCCATTGAAACATTTCAAAGCTAAACGCACAGATCTAAATTCGTAGGTCAAATTTCATGTGTTTCTTTAGCTTTTCTTAGAATCTTAAAGGGATCCATGACACAGAAAAAGTTAAGAACTACTGCTCTGAAGCTGAGCAGAAGTCCAAAATATTCAGACTAAAACTGGAATCCTCCAACTTTTATAAAATGTGCCATGAAGTTCCCTGTGACAATCGTGTTAGAGCTATAGAAGGGGGGTGGGATGAAGTAGGAGTCATAAATACAGTCTTTTCATTCTTGGCACTTTTCTGTTTACAGCATCAGGTATTACATTCAGCCTGCCAATGACTTGTTACAGTCTGGCTTCAATGTTTATATACTCCTGAGAGGGAAAACAAATAGCATGGTAACAGTAACTTAGACCAAAACAAAATAATCGTCACCATCACCTGTCAGATGAAGTGCCCTTAAAGCCAAAGTTTTTAGAGCTGTGGTGCTTACCAGAGGAAAGTCTCTGTGCTGCAGGCGCAGGTACCATGACACTAGGCTTCTCCGTCTGGTATGTGGTTGCTGCTAATGTGCTACTCTCAGCATCATTGTTAGTTTGGCCTGTGACTCCAAAGCTGGAGCTGGGGTAGCAGGCCTGGTACTGACTCTGACCAAGGATAGTATAGGTGGGATAGTCCTGTAGATCAAAGGGGTTAAGGGAGAAAAATAAGACTTTTAGATACAGCAAAACATTAATTTCAATGTGAAATTTCTAAGGAAATTCTCATGTCCTTCTTATTCATAATTATTTTCCTTAATCATTAAATTGGCTTCTTCTTCATCTTCAGCTTAAAGAAATGATTTTCAAAATGCATTCTGTTGGAAACCTACGAGTCAAGAGGAGATGCCTCATGGCTGTCTGGAATGGGGAAGGCTGAGAGGGAAAGGTCCCATGCACTCTACACATAATGTCCCTTTTTCTAAATATAATAGCTCTCTCTCTCTCTCTCCTTCCTATTTTATGTATTGAATTTCTAGATAAATATCTGCATGGAATTCTTGAAGAAAGATCTACTCTTTAAGTAGTTTATAAGCCACCTGGCCAGCATGAACCAGGAGGTCACGGTTCGATTCCCCGTCAGGGCACATGCCCAGGTTGTGGGCTCTGTCCCCAGTGTGGGGCATGCAGGAGGCAACCAGTCATTGATTCTCTCTCATCACTGATGTTTCTATCTCTCTCTCCCTCTCCCTTCTTCTCTGAAATCAATTAAAAAAAAAAAAGTTTATGAACCACTGCACTAGATGGTAGTGCTTCTAAGGACAGAAGACCTTAAACAAAAAAGATCACAAATCCTACATTAAAGTTTCCCAGTTTAACAACTTTCTTTCTAAAATAATCAATGTTTCTTTAGAATATTCAAAGGGAACTTTTGCTGGTGTCACGAGCACATACATGTCAAAACTTATCAAACTGTACAATTTAAATCTGTAAAGTTTATTATATGTCAATTACACCTTAATAAAGCTGTTAAAAAATGGGTATGATGTATAGCTCAAAAACACACCTTAAAAAATTTCATCTATACTGAAGTTGATAAGAAACAGAAAGACGCTAACTGATCAGGAAGAGGGAGGCACATATTGCCTCTAGTTGAAAAAGACTGCTTTAGATCCATTTACTAATGTACAATAACATACACAAGGCAGCAGGCTATGTTAAACTACCCTATAAGGCAGCAGTTCTCAACCTGTGGGTTGAGACCCCTTTGGGGGTCGAACGACCCTTTCACAGGGGTCACTAAGACCATCGGAAAACACATATATAATTACATATTGTTTTTGTGATTAATCACTATGCTTTAATTATGTTCAATTTGTAACAATGAAATTGGGGGTCACAACATGAGGAACTGTATTAAAGGGTCATGGCATTAGGAAGGTTGAGAACCACTGCTATAAGGATATAATCAACGAAATCGTTTCTTGAACAAAATAAAGTACACGGGGGAATAAAAAAAAGAGATAGAGGAATTTATAGATTAAAAGAGTCAAAATACGTATCTTCCAATCACAATGTATGGATTTTACTTAGATCCTAATTTAAACAAACTGTAAAAAGAAAAACAAAATAATATTTATGAGAAAACAGGAAATATGAATACCTCTTGGTACTTTATGATATTAAGAAATTATTGCTGAATTATTGTAGATGGGATAATGAAATTGTGGTCATGTTGAGCATTTATCTTTTAGAATGATGTCTAGAATTTAGAGAGGGAATTGGATGAAGTATAGTTGAAAAAAAGTTTGCCTATGAGCTGTTATTGTTGAAGATGGATGTTGGATACATAAGGGTTCACTATACTACTCTGACAACGTCTGTCTATTTGAAATTCTTCATTATTCAAAAGTTAACATTGTTATGAAGAACGAAGAGATTTAGAGAAACGAAATCAAAACTAAAGCATCATTACACATAATTATTTCAAAGTTACGTAATTTTGTATGTCCATCTGTATGTCCATTACTTAGAAGACTGGTAAAGGCACACAGAAAACTGCTTTAGTTGATGTAGAGCACTATTTTTAAAAATGCATCAGAGCTAATAACAATAACAGTAATTCCTCAAGTGATATGATATGACAGCAAACTTTAAATGAGTGAAATACAGGGGAAGACAACTATCACTATCATCAAATTTTCATGAAAATTAGTGATAAATAAAAAGTATGGCCCAGCCAGTGTGGCTCAGTGGTTGAGATTCAACCTATGAACCAAGAGATCATGGTTTAATTCCTGGTCAGACACATTCCCCGGGTTGTGGGCTCAATCCCGGTAGAGGGCATGCAGGAGGCAGCCAATCAATGATTCTCTCTCATCACTGATGTTTCTCTTCTTCTCTGAAATCAATAAAAAAAAATGTATTTTTAAAAGTGTATGCATATGTTTATTGAATGTGTCAGGGTTTGTTTGTTTTTAACCTGGACATCATAATCCATTGAAACATTTCAAAGCTAAACGCACAGATCTAAATTCGTAGGTCAAATTTCATGTGTTTCTTTAGCTTTTCTTAGAATCTTAAAGGGATCCATGACACAGAAAAAGTTAAGAACTACTGCTCTGAAGCTGAGCAGAAGTCCAAAATATTCAGACTAAAACTGGAATCCTCCAACTTTTATAAAATGTGCCATGAAGTTCCCTGTGACAATCGTGTTAGAGCTATAGAAGGGGGGTGGGATGAAGTAGGAGTCATAAATACAGTCTTTTCATTCTTGGCACTTTTCTGTTTACAGCATCAGGTATTACATTCAGCCTGCCAATGACTTGTTACAGTCTGGCTTCAATGTTTATATACTCCTGAGAGGGAAAACAAATAGCATGGTAACAGTAACTTAGACCAAAACAAAATAATCGTCACCATCACCTGTCAGATGAAGTGCCCTTAAAGCCAAAGTTTTTAGAGCTGTGGTGCTTACCAGAGGAAAGTCTCTGTGCTGCAGGCGCAGGTACCATGACACTAGGCTTCTCCGTCTGGTATGTGGTTGCTGCTAATGTGCTACTCTCAGCATCATTGTTAGTTTGGCCTGTGACTCCAAAGCTGGAGCTGGGGTAGCAGGCCTGGTACTGACTCTGACCAAGGATAGTATAGGTGGGATAGTCCTGTAGATCAAAGGGGTTAAGGGAGAAAAATAAGACTTTTAGATACAGCAAAACATTAATTTCAATGTGAAATTTCTAAGGAAATTCTCATGTCCTTCTTATTCATAATTATTTTCCTTAATCATTAAATTGGCTTCTTCTTCATCTTCAGCTTAAAGAAATGATTTTCAAAATGCATTCTGTTGGAAACCTACGAGTCAAGAGGAGATGCCTCATGGCTGTCTGGAATGGGGAAGGCTGAGAGGGAAAGGTCCCATGCACTCTACACATAATGTCCCTTTTTCTAAATATAATAGCTCTCTCTCTCTCTCTCCTTCCTATTTTATGTATTGAATTTCTAGATAAATATCTGCATGGAATTCTTGAAGAAAGATCTACTCTTTAAGTAGTTTATAAGCCACCTGGCCAGCATGAACCAGGAGGTCACGGTTCGATTCCCCGTCAGGGCACATGCCCAGGTTGTGGGCTCTGTCCCCAGTGTGGGGCATGCAGGAGGCAACCAGTCATTGATTCTCTCTCATCACTGATGTTTCTATCTCTCTCTCCCTCTCCCTTCTTCTCTGAAATCAATTAAAAAAAAAAAA
>NW_005367431.1:2304203-2330640 GCF_000412655.1 Myotis brandtii | reverse complement strand
AGTGGCGGGGTGGGGGGGGGGGGGGGTGGTGTGTGTGCATGGGTGGGAAAAGAGATTATTATAGAGAGTAAGTCATACTAGCTGTACTCAAGGGAGTTAAAAATTCAACAGGAGCTAAGAAAAAACAACAACAGTTCCAACAAATTAGCAATAAATTATATGTCAAATGAGTAAAACACAGAGGAAGACAAGTATCACAGAAGATTGTGGTTAGAGTGTTTACTGAGATAAGTAGGCAGAGGGAATAAATACAAGAATAGGCTCTGAAAAGATTTTATTAAGGAGCCAGAGATGTTCAGTCTGGTTGAAAGGATCTTTTTAGGCTTGAATGACTGGTTAAGGAATATGACTTGGATTGTTTCCAGTGGTTCTCAACCTTGGCTACACATTAGAATCACCTGGGAATCTTTTTAAAATCCTGATTTCTGGGCCTCATCCTCCAGAAATTCTGTTTCTTGTTACTAATGTTGTGACCCCACCCCATAACAAAGAAACAGAATTTCCGGAGGATGAGGCCCAGAAATCAGGATTTTAAAAAGATTCCCAGGTGATTCTAATGTGCAGCCAAGGTTGAGAACCACTAGTTTAGACAATGGTGATTCGCTTATGCGGGGACAGGAAATGGGGATTATCAAATTCAAACCAACAAGTAAACAGACAGAAAGATAATGAGCAGGTGAGTGTAGGATAAAAAGTGACATTTAGAGAAAAGTAATCAGATGGTGTTTAGAAAATGGACAACATGGCAAAAAATGAGAGATGAATAGTTAAATACAGTAATTCAGGATTAAGGGGTGAGGACAAAACATGGGAAATGATAGCAAAAGTGAAAAACAAAGAATTTTAGAAAAGGCTGGATTAGGGATAAGTGAGGAAAATATATTGTTGACTGGTCTAGGCCTAGGTTTATTAAAAAAATGGTCTCATTAACAAGAATTGAGAAGTCCTAGAGAAAAGTGGTCTTACTGTTGGAGAACAAGGTGACAGAAGAAAGGGAAGAATGAAAGATTGTTTTTAGATATGGTAAACTTAAGGAAATAACAGGACATTAAAAAAAAAAGTCCACCAATAAGCAGAAAGCCTGTAGCTAAGATTACGACTAGAATCTTTATTTCAGAGGTAGTAAATGGATATTGTGAATGTGGTTACACATTCCTGGGGATGGAAAACTAAATACAGACTGTCCCTGATACAAGAAAAGCTAAGAAAGGAAGAGGATAGATGTACCCTGAATAGTGCCAGGTACATCTTATCCCTAATAGGAGGAACTCAATAAATATTTGTGGATTAAAAGATGAACGAATGCAGGAACAAACATAAAAAAATGAACCAGAATAGTAGTATGTTAAATGCAGCCAGAAAAAAGATGGATACAGTAGTTGATAATATTAATTGCTGCAGAGAAACAACAAATAAAAACATAACAATAAAGGCACTGAAGATATTATCAGTGATCCAAGATAAAATGTTAACAGAACAATGATACAAATCAGACCACAGTCCTGGCCAGATTTTCTCAGTGGTTTGAGCATCGGCCTGTGGACCAAAGGGTTTCAGGTTCAATTCCTGGTCAAGTGCATGTACCTTGGTTGCATGTTCCCCAGCCCTGGCAGGCAACCAACGGATGTGTCTCTCTCACATTGATGTGTATCTCTCTCTCTCTCTCTCGCTCTCTTTCTCATCCTCTCCTCCCTCCCTTCCACTCTCTCTAGAAATAATTGGAAAAAATATCCTTGGATGAGAATAAAATCAAGCAAACAAACAAACAAACAAAAAAACAGACCACAAAGAATTCACAAAGGAATGAGTAGCTAAATAAAAGTGGAAGCAACATTTATTCATTCCACAAATATTTATTATGTGCCTTTAATGTGAATGCCAGGCATTTTTATGAACTCTGGAAATATGTAAGTGAACAAAATAGAGAAATAAACCCCTCCCTCATAGAGCTTACATTCTAAAAGGGGCAGGGTAGGAGATAGAGACACACACAGTAGATAAAGGGAGCAGATAGAACCATATCATTGAGAGGCTTAGCAGAGAAATGAGGGAAGCTGGATGGGGCCTGAGAAACCATCCAGGGGACAGGTTCTCAGAGCTTCCAGAGAAGGGTCTTTCCACAGCACATACCGGTTGTTTTTAGATTGGCAAATTGACAATGAAAAGAAGAGAGGACGAGCTAGCTAGATGAACCATATCAAACAGGATAAACAAAAGTAGCACTGTACCTGGTTTGAGATGCTGGAAACTGCTGCTGCTGGAATATTGGCAATTGTAGATGAAGTGGATATCAGGCTGGCATTTGTGCTTGAAGCTATAGGATTGAGAATTTTAAGAGATATTAAAGATATTATGTGAAAGGCTAGAAGAAATTTAAAATATACTGTATCTTGAATAAATAGGTCTCCAAAGATATAAAGAACATTAGCAAAGGAAGCAAATACTAGTTTTGCTCTTTAACATGCTATATCATAATTTAGAATTGATTAAACAGTTCAAATATTTTTCTGTTTCGACTTGGGTCTTCAACTATTCCTACTAAAGTCCTAGAACAGTGGTTCTCAACCTTCCTAATGCCGCGACCCTTTAATACAGTTCCTCATGTTGTGGTGACCCCCAACCATAAAATTATTTTTGTTGCTACTTCATAACTGTAATTTTGCTACTGTTATGAATCGTAATGTAAATATCTGATATGCAGGATGTATTTTCATTGTTACAAATTGAACATAATTAAAGCATAGTGATTAATCACAAAAACAATATGTAATTATATATGTGTTTTCCAATGGTCTTGGGCGACCCCTGTGAAAGGGTCATTCAACCCCCAAAGGGGTCGCTACCCACAGGTTGAGAACCGCTGTCCTAGTAGGATACATATACTGGTTCATACTAATGACACCAATAAAGTCAGAAGCTAAACCAAATGACTGTAGTCCCATCTTTTCTGGTGTTGAAAAATGACTCACCTATAACATGGCCTATTGACTATCAGTAGAAATAACAAGAGCTCTGGTAAATCCACGTGTAAATCCTACACTATAGTATTTATTGTCACTTGCCCCAAATTATGCCTTTCCTGATGCAGCATAATTACTTTGAGAGAGAGATGGTCCTCCAAATTCAAAGGTACTTGAAATTGCTTATTGGGCACTACTCAGTGAAATTATTGTGATCAACAAACACAATGACATTTAATGATTTTCTGGAAAAATTCAGAAAATATTAAGTAATATCGGGCCAGGTAAAAATGTACCCTATAAGTTAGACTGCCTACCTTGAGATAAGGAATTTGGGTAAGTTTTTCATGCCTTTCTATCACAGATTCCATTAGGGTTTTAATCAAATCCTCAGTGACTAGTATTTGCCACAGAATTTTTTTTTCAGGCGGACAATGTAACTGAGATTGAGGCAATGGTCCTTAGTTCCTCTCACTTACTTATCATAAGCACACGTAAGCCTGGTTCCCATTGCAGTCACAAACACCATCGAGTTCAACATCAGGTAAACCTGACTATCTGACTACCTACCCCATTAGCAACAAAGTCCTCTACAGGGAAAGTTAATGGGAAAATTTCCATTAAGAATAGGGCAAGTAAAGAAATGCAGCAGAATTTCCAAGTACTGGTCAAAATCAAAGGAAATTTTTTATTCCTTTCCTTAAAGAAACTCTGCTTAGGAGAAAGTCTAGAAAAGATTAAGGTAAATATAAGGAACAGCTAATGCTGCAATGCCAGCTTTCATATGAAGAACCAGGACAAAGAAGAGTTAAAGTAATTTGTCCACAGTCATGGAGCTAGTGGTAGATATTAAGATGATTAAAATGGGATCTCCCAATTCTTCGTCAGTTGCAGATTTATAAACAAAAGCAGGAGTAATAAGATATGCAATAAAAGGTACAAATTTAGAGGATCAAGTAAAACTCAAGTGGTAACTCCTATTAATATATATCTAAAGGCTATTAGCTCTCCAAATGCCAATGGCATAGCCAACTGTTTTTTGGATAAGTCTCCACCCCTGTTTTGACAAGGGAGCTGTGAACCCATAGAAAGATAAAGCATCTGAGAACCATGTTCCACTAGAGGTCTAATTAGAGAGCTCTAATCAGAAGACTTTGATTATAGAACTGTGAGAGGCAGCGTTGAATTAAGTGACATTGCCCCAAAGCTGGAGGGTTAATGGCACATAAAAGTTGCTGCAAGATTTAGTTTCTATTCACCCCTTTAATTTTATATATGTTTCTCCACCACCCTTGCTCACCCTGGCCTTTTCAAGTTACTCAAAACAAGAGAGGATCTCTACCTGGATTGTTCTCCCTGGCCTGTCCTTCTCCTCCTCCCAGCATGATAGCTCCTCCTTCTCAGACTCTCTCTGACCCTTCTATTGAAACTACTCCTTTCTTGTTTTCCCAATCATAGCAATCTATTCTTTATTCCTTTCAGAGCACTTTTCAAAAATCTATTTACTCGCCTGTTTTCTATCTCCTCTACTAGTCTGTAAGCTCCATGAAGGCAGAATCTTAAGATATTAATTCCAATATCTAGCAAAGTGCCTGGCCTACAGTAGGTGATGCTCAGTAAGTAGTTGTGGGATTCATTTATATCTTGTATACATGTATAACTTGTAGAATTCAGGTATAGCATGTCAAGGTCATCAAAAACAAGGAAAGTCTGAAAAACTGCATAGTCAAGAGAAACCTAAGGAGACATGACAAAGGAAATGTGGTATACTGGATGGAATTCTGGAACAGAAAAAGGATATCAGGTAAAAACTAAGGAAATCTGAATAAATATGGACTTAATTAGTAATAATGCACTAATATTGGTTTATTAATTGTAACAAATGTTCCTTTCTAATGAAAGATGTTAATAATAGGGGAAATTATGTACAAGGTGGGAGGATAAATATAACTCTCTATACCATGTGCTCAATTTTTCTACAAATCTAAGACTATTCTAAAAAATAAAATATATAATAAAAACAAATCTGGTCAATGAAAGACTATTATGTATTACCAACAACATCAGGACGCAAAGACCTTCATTAAAAGTCAAGGCTGAGTTAAAATTAAATTTGAAATTTCTGTAATTAATTTTGCCACTTGAATATTAATCATTTAATCCATCTCAACTGAAGAAAATAACCAGATATTGGGCCATAAACAAACAGTGTAGGAAAAAATTAATATAAAGAAGCCAGATCTACTTAATCAAAGGGTTTTCATAAACACTGAGGTATAAATAAAGGTTGTGATCAGAGCTGATGAAGCCAGAAGAGGAATTAAGTTTTTGAGATCATTTTACTAACTTCCCAAAGGAAGAAAGGCTGCTGTCAATGATAGAATGCTTTGGGTAGAATGAGGAGATATTGCTGTTTTGACCATTAACAAAAAATTGCCCTAGCCGGTTTGGCTCAGTGGATAGAACATCAGCTTGTGGACCAAAGAGTCCCGAGTTCAATTCGGTCAAGGGCAGGTACCTTGGTTGTGGGCTCCTCCCCGGCCCAGGCCCTGGTCAGGGCTTGTGCAGAAGGCAACCAATTGATGTGTTTCTCTCACATCGATGTTTCTCTCTGTCTTCCCCTCCCTTTTCCACTCTCCCTAAAAATCAATGGAAAAATATCCTTAGATGAGGATTAACAAACAAACAAACAATCAAAAAATCAATACAGTGCTCCTTGTTTGTATTCTGTGGAATGGCTGGGTAGTCACATAGTGGGGAGGAAGAAGCCTGGACAGCTAACACTAATTGTTCATGCTAACGGAAATGAAAAGTGGGGGTGAGGAGAGTGAGTGGAGAACCCAGGTCATTTAAATGTTCCAATACCCATATTTCATTTTAGCCCACTGTTCCAACTTATTTTCTACAATTTTTTTTCCTTCAAAATAAGTGACAAAAAATACCCAAATAAAGTTAATGGTAAACTACTTTTTTTTTTTTTAATTAAAATTTTTTTCACCTCAGCCAGTTTTCTCAGTGGTTAGATCATCAGCCCACGGACTGAAGGGTACTGGGTTCATTTTTGATCAAAGGCACATATCTGGGTTGCAGGCTTAATCCCTAGCCCCAGTAGGGGTGCATGTGGGAGGCAACCAATTAATGGGTCTCTCTCACATTGATGTTTCTCTCTCTCTCTCTCCCCGCCTTCTTTCCTTCCACTCTTTCTAAAAAATCAATTGGAAAAATACCCTCAGGTGAGGATTAAAAAATAAAATAATTATTTTACATTAAAGTTGACATTCAATTTGGTGAACTTCTGCCTTAATTTCTGTGCCAAAGTTCTAATGAATAATACAATGGACCAATAAGTTAACCAGAAAAAGGGATGAAAAATAAATTTAGATATCTGCCACTACAGGTTCTTAATTATGGGAGAATTGATATTGATACCATAACTTCAATATTAAATATCATATATTTTCAATCATAAATCACTCATGCTCTGTGGTCAGACTGCCCAGCTAACATCCTGACTTTATTATTTACTAACTTTGTGACCTTTGACAAGCCACTTTGCTTTTTCTGTGTCTTCTGTTCCCCTTCTTTACAATGAAATAAATAATAGTACTTCCCTCAAAGTATACTGTGAAGATTACATGATTAACACTTATCTATTGTTTAAAACAATGCTAAGAACATAGTAAGCACTTAATAAACACCAGCAATGATCATTATTAGAAAAATATGAGGAAACCAAATTAATCTATCAAAAGGGGGGAAAATGTACTAACATATAAGTTAGGATAGTGGTTAATGGAATTTAAAGGATATTTTCATGACCTTTTATTTATTTATTTTTTTTACTGCCCTTGACCGGAATCGAACCCGGGACCCTTGAGTCCGCAGGCTGACGCTCTATCCACTGAGCCAAACCAGTCAGGGTTTTTCATGACCTTTTAAAGCAGCGGTTCTCAACCTGTGGGTCGCGACCCCTTTGGGGGTTGAACGACCCTTTCACAGGGGTCGCCTAAGACCATCGGAAAACACATATATAATTACATATTGTTTTTGTGATTAATCACTATGCTGTAATTATGTTCAATTTGTAACAATGAAAATACATCCTGCATATCAGATATTTACATTACGATTCATAACAGTAGCAAAATTACAGTTATGAAGTAGCCACGAAAATAATTTTATGGTTGGGGGTCACCACAACATGAGGAACTGTATTAAAGGGTCGCGGCATTAGGAAGGTTGAGAACCACTGCAAAACAATGAGTTCTAAAAGACCTCCAAAGGTGGTTTCTCTTTTTTAAAAAGAGAGAGAGGTATAGCTATTAGGTTCCTCAAACTTAAGATACAACTATGGAGAAATGGTGGTTCTACACCTTGGGAGAGGGCTAGTAATATATAAAAAAAGAGTATCCCCTTCTTTTCTTTCACGACCTAGGTGTAGTCATCAGGGATATGCCCCTTTAGAGGGACTTGACAACTAGATTTACCTAGTTGGACCCAAAAGGTCTACTAACCTAGAGAATACTTTATAAAAATCAACTGGGGTAGATGCGAAGACAGACAAACAAAGTCATGCTCTTCGAGTTTTTTCCCTTCTGGTTTGTTCTGTTTAGAAAGAAAGAAGGGGAAGGGACAAAGAAAGAAAGAAGAAAAAATAAATAAGAAAAGAGGAGACTCGGTAAATAATAGAGGGTAAAGGTAGCTCAGAGCAATGTCTTAGGACGTAGTGACTGGTTCTGTCACTAGAACTTTGCTGGATGCTGGAAACTGCTGCTGGAAACTGCTGCTTGGTCCATTGATATCCTTGGAATAATGGATATCCAAGTTATCCCAGGATAACTTTTCTAATTCAGTTCTCTCAGAGCAATGTCTTAGGACGTAGTGACTGGTTCTGTTCTCAATGGACCAAGCAGAAGTAGTTCTCAATCATTTAATTGAAAACAGTTAAAACTAACAATCAAAATATTTTGTTTGAAATAATCCACACCAAAACATTTTTCATCATCAAAGTTTACATCTTAAGAGTACCTCAAACCAGTTTTTGCTGTCCTGCCCTTACCCCTTGGGCACCCATTTTATAAGGAATAAAATTTAAAAGCTGGGAGAAATCAGGAGAAAGGAGGCAGATGAGAAGCAAGGTACATGGACATTAATTCCCAATCTGACATTAATTTATCATTGATAAATTACATGCACTGGATTTGGATGGGTTGGGAATTAATTCCATAGTGTCTTTTGAGTTTTTTTGTCCTCATTCCTAATAGTCCTATCATACTTCTATCCTTTTAGAGAAAGAATTTGGGAAGGCAGAGATGTTTAATGCTATGCTTCTCATCATGAAATAGAAACAACTTTTTGAGCAACAAAAATCAACAAAAACCTCTCACTAAGAAGTGATTGTAAATGGTATGATAAAACCACAGAAAAAAAGTGGCACACACCTCACAAAGCAGCACTCACCTCACAATCCACTCTATTTGGACTTTATATATAAAAGTCAGTTCTAACCATAGAGTCCTCTGCTTATTTATAGGACAAAATGCCACTGAGAACAGACTGGTTTTCTGAACACCAACATGCAAAAGGGAAAGCTTCAATTCTACTAAGCAGTTAACATTAAAGGGTTAAACTACTTACAAACCACAATCCTAGGTTCTGGTTTGCCTAACACAAAAAGCATGCACAATGGCACATATCTCTTTTAGAAGACAGAGCTCCTATTACACTGGAGATACAGGTAGACTAAAAACAAAAACCAACAATAATAAAACATACACACACACAACCATGCCTATTTACCTTGAATGGGATAAGAATAATGTGCTGGGCTTGGCTGGCTTGTGGTTAACCCTGTAGTGCAGGTAAGAACACTGTGTTGACTTGGAGGTGGAGTCTGAATTAAACCACTTTCAGGTTTCATACCTGGCCACAATGCACCTGAATCAGATAAATTGGACCAATTACAAACAATACATTGGGACTGGGGAGCCTGGTTATGCTTTTAAATATCAGCCAGTAGTTTAAAATCTAAATCTTAAAAGAAAATAAATTTGCTTGTAAGAGAAAATTACTGATTCTCCCACTTACAATGTACCACAAGCAAATATAATTTCAAAGAACTAGGGAGTGGGGCCATGGAAACAAAAACCTTATCAAAACCCCAATAATTATATATAAATATTTTCATTTCAATGATTGGGGGGAATTTATCAGGGTTAAAAAAAAACAGGGGCTACTGACACCCAACCAGAGTATCTGATGTAGAGTGTGTGATGTCCATGTACAGCAATAAATCATTTATCTGCATTGTCAAAGTGGGAGACATTTCACATAAGTTTAAAATTCACTTACCCATTAAAAAAGCACCAAATTTTTCTAAAATGTATTAAATACTTCTCTGCCTTCTTAAGCTGGTTATTTTGTTACCTTTGTTTCTTCTGATTAAGAAAGACACATCTGCTTATTTTTATAAATTAAAAACATTACAGAAATATGTAACTTAGAAAAAATAGTCATATGTAATCCCATCATCCAGATTTAACCACTATTAAGTTTGCAGAAAAGTCACTCAGGTTTCTCCTATGTACTTACTAATCTTTTTTCTTCTTTTTAATAAAAATTTAAAAGATGTTATACATACTGTTCATAATTTGCTTTTCCACATACCTTTAAGAGACATCGTTCCATGTCAGAACATATAAATCTATCTCATACTAATAAACATCAGAGCTATTCATTTTTATCACAATGCTCCTGAGTGACAATCTTTCTAATATATTTATCCTAGAGGACCGGTGCACGAAATTTGTGCACTGGGAAAGGGGGGGGGTCCTCAGCCCAGCCTGCGCCCTCTCACAGTCTGGGAGCCCCCAGGGGATGACCGACTGCCATGGAGGTGGAAGAGGCTCCTGCCACCGCTGCTGTGCTCACCAGCCATGAGCCCGGCTTCTGGCTGAGTGGCACTCCCCCTGTGGGAGCGCACTGACCACCAGGGGGCAGTTCCTGCATTGAGCAGGATCGGGCTGAAACCGGCTCTCCAACATCCCCCGAGGGGTCCTGGACTGCAAGAGGGCGTAGGCCAGGCTGAGGGACCCCACTGGTGCATGATTGGGGCTAGGGAGGGATGCGGGAGGTTGGCCAGCGGGGGAGGAACTGTGGGAGGGCTCCAGGGCGTGTCCAGCCCGTCTCTCTCAGTCCCGATCGATCGGCCGGACCTCAGCAGCAAGCTAACCTACTGGTAGGAGTGTCTGCTCCCTGGTGGTCAGTGCACATTTTAGCGAGCGGTTGAGCAGCCTTAGCATATAATTAGCATATTACGCTTTGATTGGTTGAACGGCCGACTGGAACACCAGACACTTAGCATATTAGGCTTTTATTATATAGGATCTCTTCCTGCCTTCTTGGCAGGGAGGAAATAGTGAACATTCCTTTAGATTTTTATCAGAGTTATATATATATATTACAGAAACAGGTTATTGTGATATGTGAAGGCATTTGCTTAGTACTAAATAGAACTCAATTATGGTTCTATGATTTTTAGATACTTGTATCACTTTGTTTTTTCTCTGTGACCTTTTCACTTCTTCACAATCTCTTATCTCTGATTGTATCTATCTCCTTTTCATTTGTAGTAACCTAGGAAACCATAAACAAAGCTTTGCTTCTTACATGAGAGCCCAAGGATGTCCTTTATGAGTGAGTTGTTTTTGTGATAATTTTGGCTATGCAAAAGTCTATTTATAAAAAAACTTATTGTCTGGTTATTCACTGTGTTCTGAATAGCTACAGTTGCTGGATCAGTGTAGTTGAAGCTGAGAATTTGGTTTAAGAAGGTTCATCAATCAAATACATTCCAGGTAAGAAGTCAATACCAAAATCAGCCACAGTTTCAAATTCAACATTAACTCATTTCATTTACTCCTAATCTGATAAAGAATTTATAGAAATATAGTAAGAACCTCTGCTTCACCAGGGCACTGAGATATTTTAGTGCAACTCGGATCTGTAAAATTTGTTGAAAAGTAAATATAAGGATAGTACGGGGAGATGTAAAAATCTTAAAAGGTTGACGGACATGATAATTGCCTTGAAGCATTAAAAAAACAAAAAGCCATTATTATTTTCTTTCCTAATAAACATATGAAATGACTTATTTGAGGAAATAGAAGGATATCAACATCTCTAGCATGAATTAGAAGAACTGCCCCTGCAGCCTCCAGTTCAAGATCATTAAAAAAATCTTGTCCAGGTTAGCCACAGCTAAAGTTCTTGCTATATCTAATTTTCAATAAAAAATATAAGAATATTATTTTTAAAACATTATATGAAATTTGGATATTAGTACCATGATTCACAATTTCTAGTAAACAAATTGCTATTTCAATGTCATAATAACTTTCAGATTTATTGTAATCAATGTTTTTTTCTAAATGGGTTCTGAACCAAAGGTGTTGGATTTGTGAACATGTTTATAATTATACTGTACTAAAATCCTACCTTATTAGTAAAAATAATATTAACTGAGAATCTTTTGCTAGCCTCATTATTTCATTTTTTTAAGTTTTAAAATGTAAAATGCCTATAAACTGGTTCTTTTTATAAGGTTAAAAATTAGGGCAAAATGTCCAAGATAAAGGAATAGTTAGTTTCTAATGTTTTTGACCAGAAACACGAAGTACTTAATACATAATTATTTTATGAAGACAAGAGTAATAAAAGACAACATGGATACTGCTGCCAGCATTACTGTAAACCTGTGTTTAAGCATATAAGCATCTTCCTTCAAAAGCACCCTTCCAAGAATTCCAAGTAATAGTAGTATGATTTGATCATAGAGCATTACTGCCCATAGCAAATAATAAAACAAAATCTTCGTTTCCTGACCACTAGTCCACAGTTGTATGCCTACAACTACAAAGCTCCTCAAGTCATTTTAAGCACAAAAAGCCTGATGTGGAGCAACAGCCAGGTCTAACAACGGGAAAGGAAGTCTTTCTCTGAGTGCCATCCTCTTGCTGCCCCACACTGGGGTCTTATCATAAACTTTACCCAAGTCTCTGAGCACAAATATGTGTCACTATGGGTTAGTCAATAACCAAACTAACCTGAGCAGTTCAGTTTATAGTAACACACAAATGTAAGATTTTAGTATACTGGCTGAAACTGACAGGCATGTAGGCATGGATTACAAACTCAGAAATAAGAGCATTTCTGTTTCTCTCTTCTTGTGAAGTTACCAACAAGGACTATCATGAAACATAACCCTCAATTTTTTTTTTAGTAGTTATTACGAGCCAAGAAATGCCTAAAAGTAAGAAGGCGGTCACTATCATAAAGATTAGCCAAATGGGCCAGGAAAAGTAGCAATGTAGAAACCAGAAGCAGGCAACACGAATACATCCATAATCTGTGGCGGTCTGTTGAAAGATTTTCTAATTCCCAGCTAGTTTCAGTAGAGGCTACAGAGATAGAATTTTATTAACATATTGCATATTTTAAAATAATACAATAGTCTCTCATTTTTTTTTCATACCAGTTCAAGGAAAGCAGGGAATAGGTAATAAACAACCCTAATATATCTATCAATTTACATACACAGAAAAAAATCAGTGCAGATATCAAGTGTACAAAGAATCTCAAACTGTCTTCTCGTAAATCATTCTAATTTATAGTTCATGTCCAAGATGCCTATAACCAAAGAACAAAATTTTCTATGCATATAAGGTTGTATAAAATTGGGGATTTCCCCAAATATAAGACATATTCAGATTGCCTGGCTTTAGCAAACCAGTCACCTCAAAATACATTTATTATGCTTACTTAACCAAGGTACCATGTTTTATATAAAGTAAAATCAATAGTAATGTCTCAAAGATTTTCCACAAATACTTAAAGAATCCAGGTTTTACAGTCAAGACTTAGTACCTTGGAAATTTGGTAGCTAACTTTGATAGATAAACAAATGAGTACTGAAAAATCATGATTTTTTATATTACATGCATCAAGTATGCTGTTGGGAAGTTGCAAACCCAACTTCTATTACATCTGTAATTGAGTAGATGCTCTACAAAGAACAACTCATCTCTCCGCTTCCTGATCAGCCATGCTTGCTTTTTGGGAAAAGATCAGTTTCTGGGGGATAAAAATCAATTTTCTTAGAAACTGCTTATAATAAAATGCCTTACCAAAAGGAGGTAGTCCATACGTTTGGGTTGCCTGAGGGTAGACAGCATACGGTTGAGACTGCTGTAGTGTCTGGTACTGAGTCTGCCCAGGATAAGCAGTTTCCGAAACAGGAACTGAGAGGATATGTGCATAAGGTCTATAAAAGTTCAAGAAAACAAAAACTTGCATGTGTGATTTATTTTAGTAATAAAAATAGGAGAAATAGCTAATACCACTAAATGCCAAGAATCAGTAATGAGGAGACTAACCTTCCACAAAATGTCTCTGACTGTGGTCAAAAAGTAGAGCTAATATTTCCTTTCCAGGTTCTACTACAACCTACCTAAGAAACAATTTTATGAAAAATTTATAATTTTCAAATATCCTCCAATAAAAAAATATATATTTTTAAAAAGGATGGATTAAACTTGTTTATGCCCTTATGTCTACACATAGAACAAAACTAAACTAATAGAAAATTGGATAGAACAGGCTTCACAACTGGCTCTTGTTCTTCACCCAGCCTTCTGGGCCAAACTAATGTTCTTTTTAGAATTATTTTAAAAATATTTTTATTGATTTCAGAGAGGAAGGGAGAGGGTGAGAGAGATAGAAACATCAATGATGAGAGAGAATCATTGATTGGCTGCCTCCTGCACGCCCCCTACTGGGGATTGATCCTGCAACCCGGGCATGTGCCCTTGACTGGAATTGAACCCAGGACCCTTCAGTCCACAGGTCAACATTCTATCCACTGAGCCAAACTGGCTAGGGCCAAACTAAAGTTCTAAGAGGAAAAGTGGGGCTTAGAAAAGAGGGTGAGGCTGGTAGAGAAAAGGCAAGGGAATAGGAAGGGGCTCCAATATTGTCAGATCAAGCCCATAAAACAGGAGCCAGATAATAAAATATGGGAAGTCCCAGATAGCACTTGGAATTTTCCCACTGACATTTAAGCCAGAGTATATTGCTACGTCAGATCAAGCCCATAAAACAGGAGCCAGATAATAAAGTCCCAGATAGCACTTGGAATTTTCCCACTGATATTTAAGCCAGAGTATATTGCTAGTAAATGGTGCCAACCACATCAGGTTTAACTAGGGATTTGAATTCAGCAGTGAAACTTCCGGTAATATATACTAGCTAGATGACCTCATTCCTTTTTCATCTGTTGTTTTTTTTTTTAATCCTCACCCGAGGATATTTTTCCATTGATTTTTAGAGAGAGTGGAAGAGAGAGGGAAAGACAGAGAGATATATTGATGTGAGAGAAACACATCAACTGGTTGCCTCCTGCACAAGCCCCGACCAGGGCCTGGGCCAGGAAGGAGCCTGCAACCGAGGAACATGCCCTTTACCAGAATCGAACCTGGGGCCCTTCGAGCCACCGGCCGATGCTCTGTCCACTGAGCCAAACTGGGTAGGGCTGACCTCACGTTTCATTCATGCAATAAGATGATCCCACATTTTATGCATTGAACTTTTAGATAACAGTTATATTATATGGTGAGTTATGCTGCACTTACAAGAAAAAGTGTTTCATGTACCATATGAGTAATAATGATAAAATACTGGAGGGAAGCGTTGTTTCAGAAAGCAAAAAGATTCTTTTCAGGTTTGGAGGAGAAGAAAACGAAGGAAGGCTATAAAGAAGTGGTATGTGAACTGAGCATATATAGAATGTGCAGGAGAGGGAAAGAAGTGTGTTCTAGGGAAATAGAAAAACTCTGGAAGAGGTACACAGGAAGGGAAGCAAGGGCTTCAGCCTGCAGGAAGCATAGATTATATTAAGGGAGTTATATAAAGGGAAGGGAAGTAGTGAGAGAGAGAAAAAGACAGATAGCCAAGACCTTGAATACCAGGCTAAAAGAGTTCAGACAAATCTGAAAAAGTGGGAGTCACTGAAATTGTTGAGTAGAGTGACAAGATCAGAGTTGCTCCTTAATAAAGATTAGTTTGGCATTGCTCTGTAAATGGATTAGAAGAGAGAAAAATGAAATAGAGGTCCAGTTAAAAAAGTTATACAGGAGCTCTGAATTAAGATGGAAGGCATATGCCAGGCCTGTGTTGCTCAGTGGTTGAACATCAACCCTGAACCACGAGGTCACCAGTTTGATTCCCAGTCAGGGCACATGGCTGGGTTTCCGGGCTCGATTGCCAGTTGGGGGCATGCAAGAGGCAGCCAATCAATGACTCTCATCGATGTTTTTATCTCTCTATCCCTCTCCCTTCCTCTTTCTCAAAATCAATAAAAACATTAAAAAAACAAAAGATAGAGGCATAGTTAATAAGGTATACTGAATATAGTAGGTATACAAATCTTTTTTGAATAAGTAAATGAATTTGGAATATGCAATATATTCTCATCTCAGTGGATTCTAAGAGACTGAATATGAAAATTTCTATTCTTCTTAGCCAGATCTGAGACCAAGAAATAATTCAGGTTGTAGCTATTAATCAAATTGCATGGGGAATTATTTAAAATCTTAGTGATTAATCTCCAGATATACCCTATTTAATATAGTGTCTTTACAGCTCAAAGTATTTTGTTAACTCCATAATATCTCAGAGAACAGGTTTAGTTATTTCACAGAAGAAAACCACATGAAAATGACTGGCCCAAGTATGCTATTAGTGTTAATACCAGATTAGAATTTGGAAAACTCATTGAGTTAACTTTTTAATTAGTGTTATTTTTAACTGGTGCAAAATCAAGGTACAAAGGGGCACAAAAAAGGAAGGAAATGACAGTTTTCTTTTTACAACAGTCCCACAGGCATCACTGATCTGCTACAAATTTCTATGAATCCTGCATTATGTAAGCACATAGGAATATATCCTCATTTAATAAGCACAGTTGTATGTATTTATGTATACACTAGAGGCCTGTTGCACGAATCTTCATGCAACAGGCTTTCCCTTCCCCTGGCTGCCGGCACCAGTTTTCCTCCAGCACCCGGGACCCAGGCCTTTGCTCCAGCAGGAGCCGCCTTCAGGCCTTCGCTACCCCGCCCAGCTGCCCCGGGTTGGGTCGCACACGGGACGCCCGCTGCCCCGAGTCGCAGATAGCAGGCCCAATAGCGGCGGGGCAGGCGGGATGGCCCTGTCCCACCCTGCCTGCAGTATGCAAATTAGCTGCCATCTTTGTTGGCAGTTAATTTGCATATTGCGCTGATTAGCCAATGGGAGGTGTAGCGAAGGTACGGCCAATTACCATGTTTTTCTATTATTAGATAGGATAGGCTCACTATCAATGCACAACTGGCAGCTTGGCATACACAATGTTCTGCACCTAATTAGTCAGGAGATGATTAACTTGGTGGATTTTAAATGCTGATCTTAACCCCTCACAGGCTGCTTCATAGTGACTTCAATCCACTAAACCTGTCTAACTTCAAGTCCACTTCTACTCTGAGGATAGTCCTAAGACAAGAAACTGAACATAAGTAGGTTGAGAAGTCCCAGTATGAGGCTGGCTTGAGCTATTTTTATTGATCTGTCTATCAAGGTAAAGGAAACAGAAAATGATCAGAGGTTAATCAGTAATATGCTTTGATCACTAACAGTATTTTTCATTTTCAGTGCCTATTTATTTAGAGCGGGAGTGGGGAATCTTTTTTATGCCAATAGCTATTTGGATATTTATATCATCATTCACAGGCCATACAAAAATATCACCTTAAAAGTTAGCCTGCTAGCCCTAGCCGGTTTGGCTCAGTGGATAGAGCGTCAGCCTATGGACTGACAGGTTCCAGGTTCAATTCTGGCCAAGGGCACATGCGTGGGTTGTGGGCTCGATCCCCAGTGAGGGGCGTGCAGGAGGCAGCCGGTCAATGGTTCTCTCTCATCATTGATGTTTCTATCTCTCACTCTCCCTCTCTGAAATCAATAAAAATATATTTTTTTAAAAATTAGCCTGCTATATTTAGCCAAACATATAATTAACTCACCCCTGCCTTGGCAGGGTCAGACCAAACGATTTCGAAGGCCTTATACAGCCTTCGGGCCAGATGTTCCCCACCCCTGATTTAGAGTGAGCTCCTGAGTAACAGTGATCTATTCCAGGCAACCATCTACTTTTTAAAAGGATATTATAGCCCTGGCTGGTGTGGCTCAGTTGGTTGGAGCATCATCCCATACATCAAAAGGTGGTAGGTTTGATTCCTGGTTAGGGCACATACCAGGGTTGCAGGTTCAATCCTCAGTTGGGGCGCATATGGGAGGCAGCTGATCAATCTTTCTCTCCACCGCCCCCCCCTCCCCTAAAATCTATAAAAAGCATAACCTCGGGTAAGGAATGAATGAATGAATGAAAAGATATTACACAGACTCCATATTTGGAGGGAATAAAAAAATTGGAGTAAGGCCCTAGCTGGTTTGGCTTAATGGATAGAGTGTCAGCCCTCCAACTAAAGGGTCCTGGGTTCAATTCCGGTTAAGGCCACACACCTTGGTTACAGGTTCAATTCCCGGCCCTAGTCAGGGCAAGTGCAGGAGGCAACCAATCAATGACACATCAATGGTTCTCTCTCTCTCTGTCTCTCCCTCTCCCTTCCACTCTCTCCAAAAAAAAAAAAAAAAATAAAAAAAAAAAAAATCAATGGAAAAATATCCTTGAATTAACAAGAACAACAACAAATTAGAGTAAGGACTGAGAATGAGAGAGGTGAAAATAAATTAAATGTCAACTTACCGAGTTAAATATCAAGTTAAATTTTGCAATTAACCTAGAGAAAAAGCATACATATTTTTAAATAATTATATTCAACTTACTTTGCAGAATACATTTGTGAGGTATAATCATTGGATGAGCGAGGGATGTAATCGGTACATGTCATTACTGAAAGAAAGACCAGGTAAAAAGTTAGAACACTTCAAAAATGAGATGGGAAAATTATATCTCACTGTATGGTGTTTCAAACTAAATTACAGAATACAGATTGGACATCAGAAATTTAGAAAGACTAGTAGCAAATACCTCACTCTTCTAATAACAGATTTAGAGACTTTTAGACAATAAAAGAAGCTAGAATGTGAGAGGTATGGAAAAGAGTTGAAGGTTAATACCAATTGATCTTTACCTTCACCCTTCCTGATTTAAAACCACAGATGGAGCACCCTAAGCTCTTAGCTGTGCCTATAGGCAAACTTAGAAAGTAAGATCCATATCTAGAAAACCACATTATACTTCTTCAGCTTATTCATTCTCTGGGTGCTGATTCTCTATTTTGGCCATATGACTGACTTGCAGGAAGACAGGTTTAGGGGGAAATACCCAATTTTATTAGAAAATTGTTGCTATCACTATGTATAGTCAGCAGCAGGGAAGATGCAAATATGCTTCTATATTACTATTGTTTCAGCTTTGTGGTTTTAAGGTTTTAACTTTGGAAAATCAGAGACAGACCTGAGGAACTCATGTGATACTCTGATAACCTAGCAAGAAAACACACTTTCATAGCTAGTGTCCTCTTAATCCTCATGACTTTATCTAGAATAGCTGCTGTGAAGGCTTGGCCCTCATGATTTCATCTTGGATAAATGCTATAAATATTCAACTCAAGTTGACAGATAGCAAAATCCTATTCATTAGGCACTACTTCAGCCCATGTTGTAGACTGAAACATCATAGAGCTTGTACCAGGCTCCTGAACTGTTCAAGAACTTCTTTCAACATCTATAAATGAGGTTGCTTTACTATAAATAGGGACTAAGAGTGAAGCAACTAAATTTATGTCAAGCTGGGATCCCTGAGTGTCTGAACCAAAAAGGGAACTTTGGTCAAGAGCAGATGAGGAAAATGTTCATGCCCAATAGTAAAGACAAGTCAACATCTGTGAGTTTATCATAGTAGATCTTGTCCATTGCCACTGTTCAAGGTCTTTAACAATAATGACTAGAAACTTGTAGATCATATTCATTCATAATCATTTTGACAGAAATCTCAATTAGATCTAAAGTTCTTACTCTCTATCACAAAGAATGTAGGTTCATTTGAATTCTACATGATAGTTCCTTCTGTGTTGGCAAATACTTTCAAAAACCCAAACATTTCTCTTCCTTTGATTTAACCCTTTGAGTGCCAACCAATATCCTAGGAACTATGCTAAAATTGCCAAGGCATTTTTGCTGATTTTACAGCAGTTTAGGAAAAAAATTATGAATCGCAAGTAAATGAAGTTACATATTCAATATCTTCCACAAAATCGTCATCTTCATAGCAAGACTTGACATATTTAGCAATATCATCATCACTAATAAAAGTAGACTTAGAATTGGACACTGCAGGAGGAGCGCGATAGCGCTCCTGGCACTTTTGGCGAAAGACAGGAGGAACGCGATCGCGCTCCCCAGCACTCTAGGGGTTAAGTTAATTCTAGAAGAGACTGACAAAATATCCTAGGACAATGCGGCAAACTGCGGCCCCTTGAGTGTAGCTCTTCCACAAAATACCACGTGCGGGAGCGCACGTACAGTGCGATTAAAACTTCGTGGCCACACTGAAGGGGCCAAAGAGCTGCATGTGGCTCACGAGCCGCGGTTTGCCGACCACAGTCCTAGGAGATTTAGGCCAATTTTTATTTTTCTAGAGAAAGAATAAGCCTTGATCTTTGCAGTATTTGGGAACTATAAAAGGATTATAAAGAGTCAAGGCATACTCTGCTATTATAGTAGAGGAACAACAATGGAGACAAGTTAAAACCTTGAAGTATATTCTGAAGGTAAAACTAGCAGAACATTCTGATGGATTAGTATGTAAGGAATGAAGAAAACAGGGAAAAAGAGACAATTTCTAGGTTTTTCAGCTTGAGCAACTGGAGGGATAATGAAACCACTTCCCAAGATGGAAAAACCTGGGAAAAGAACAGATTTGATGGAGGCTAAGGGAATAAAAAGCTTCCACACATTTTAAGTATGGCTTCCCTTTTAGAGCAAAGTGGAGATGTCAAACAGGTAGTTGAATACACAAATGAAATCAGGGGAGAAGTTAGACTGGAAATATACTAATGCATGAGAGGATGCGGAAAGAGAAAAGACTAGAAACAAATCCCGAGGGCCCACCAACATTCAGAGTTCAGACAGCGAACGAAGGGTCAGCAAAGGAGAAAGGTGGGAGAATAGTAGTGAGAAGAAGGATATGAACAGAGAAATGTCCACCAGAACTAGTACTTGCAGTTATTGAAAGTTACTGATGGCCTTGACAAGAGCAATTTCATTGGAAGAGTGGTAATAGAAACTAAATTTGAGAGGGTTGAAGAGTGAATGGGAGGTGAGAAACCAAAGGAGGGCAATTCTTTTCAGAGGTTCCAATGAGTCAAGGAACAAAGAGGAGATCTACAACTCGTGGGGGATACACACACACACACACGAAGGAAAGTCTTCTGGACATCCAGGACAAACAAGGCAATCAGTGGAGACCAATTATAAAAGAACAGCATCACCTGGTTTATAGGAATGCCACTTATGTCATGCAGAGAATTTGGTACTTACTTTCCTCTGACATGGTAAGGTTTGAAGCAAGGCTTGAAGTTTCAGGTTTCTGATCACTGACTTCGGGGTTGCTTACTTGACTGCAAGAACCAAAATGAATATATTAGCCCCTGATTGACATATTCCATTGCTAAAAGTTATTAAATCAAACCCATTTCTTCTGAGGCTATACAAGAAAGAGGCAAAGTAAGTCATCTTCATGATATCCTTATTCTAGGTTTTTAGCAGCTACCTGAAGAGCAATGGCCAGGGTTAGTACCCACAGCATTCTACAGTTCTTTCTCATATCTGTAGACCCCTTCCGTTTTTATATCACTCAGAAATTCCAGCTAAGTCACAAGCAAGTCAGATTTTCTCTGAAGACAATGTGGTAAAAGAAAAACTCCACAACACCTAAAAATGCTTTAAGACAACAGTTCTCATAATAACTTGAGACGTTTTTTCAAGTTATACATGCTTGCTTCCAAGAAGGTGTTCTGAACCTTAAAATGGCTCATTCCATGGCATTCCTCTTCTCCCCCAATTTAAAAAAAAGAGACAATTTTTAATTTGTTATTATACCCAAGACTGAGCAACATCTTTTTCTTTTTCTTGTTTAACTTATAAAGAAAATTAAGAGAAATTACGAAAGGTAAATCGTATAAACTGGGAGGACAAGTCATTATGTTAGACACTTTAGTGTTGGGAAGATTCTCACTGGAATTCTGAAATGGAGATTATACTAACTTTCATCACAATGTCCTTCCTTTTCCTTCTACCGGACTTTCCACTCTCCAATATTCCCTCAACTACCCGTACAGCATAATCCTTAGGAGTACAGATTCTCAAGCCAGACTGCTTGAGTTCATATTCCATTCTGCCAAAGCTAGCTTTATGACTTTAGGCAAGTCACTGAACTTCTTTAGTGCCCTGGTTCTTCAACTATCAATGAAGAGTAGTAATAGAACCTACCTCATAGAGTTGTTGTAGAGATTAATGAGTTAACATATAAAAGTACATAGAGCCCTAACCGGTTTGGTTCAGTGGATAGAGCGTCGGCCTGCAGACTGAAGGGTCCCAGGTTCGATTCTGGTCAAGGGTATGTACCTTGGTTGCGGACACATCCCCAGTAGGGGGTGTGCAGGAGGCAGCTGATCGATGTTTCTCTCTCATCGGTGTTTCTAACTCTCTATCCCTCTCCCTTCCTCTCTGTAAAAAAATCAATAAAATATATATTTTTTAAAAAGTACGTAGTGCAGAGACTAGAACAGAGTAAATACAATATAACTATAGCTAGTATTACGTATATTATAACTTCTCCCCAGTCCAGGCATCTTTCCCACATTCATGTTCCTAGAAAATCTGCTTTGCGACTGGATTGGTCTGACAGCAACTGTGTAGGATGTGAAGGTGCTAGAGGTGTCGCGAGAGTTAGCCTCTCACCTCCTTGCTTATAATGTTATGTCATTTACATTATATTCAAAAATTCTGGGACCAAAATCTCAGGGTAAGTATTGTGGGCCTGGGGGTTCAGGCTGAGCAGGAGCCGTTCTTAGACGACCGAACACCCGGAAGCAGAGAATGGGATATTATAGAAACTGAGGTGCCTTATGAGAGCCGATGGAGGTCTATTAGGATTCTGTATCTTACTATGTTTCTCAGCAGTGTAAGATTTTCTATTGTGATAATGTCAATACGATCCTCTCTCCAAAAGAATGACCAGGCAGCTGATACAATTTTTTGGGCTGGGTTATTGCTTCATTTAGTCTTGGCCAAATGGTAGCTTCACCTATATTTGGTTTGTGATCTAATTATAGACCAAGAAATGAACCTCTCACTGTCTCCATCTTCATTTCAGTGGCAGCCAACTGCCTCTATGGATATATGCACGTCCCAGCTTCTCATAATAAATACTACTTGTTAGCTGCTCGTGGACTGGTGGGATTTGGAGCAGGAAATGTGGCAGTTATTAGATCATATATTGCTGGTGCTACTTCCCTTCAGGGAAGAACAAGTTCCATGGCAAACACAAGTGTAATGTCAAGCATTAGGTTTTATTCTAGGTCCAGTTTTTCAGACCTGTTTTGCACTCATTGGAGAAAAGGGCGTGACAGGGGAGACTATACAGCTTCAGATAAACATGTATACAGCACCAGTTTTACTTGGCGCCTTCCCCAGAGTTTTAAATATTATTCTGATCCTTATTATATTAAGAGAGCATCATGTGGATGACTCAGGACCACAGTGTAAAAGTATTAATTTTGAAGAAGCAAGTACAGATGAAATTCAGGTTCCCCATGGAAGTATTGATCAAGTGGCTGTTGTGACTACCAATGTCCTGTTTTTCGTGGTCCTATTTATCTTAGCCCTTTTTGAAACCATCCTTACTCTATTAACAATGTATATGTATCCCTGGACTAGAGAACAAGCTGTATTATGTGATGGAATAATACTTGCTGCTCTTGGAATTGAGGCCGTTATTATTTTCATGGGGATTAAATCACTTGCCAAAAGGATTGGCGAGTGTGCTATTCTGCTGGAAGGACTCGTTATCATATGGGTTGGCTTCTTTATCTTGTTACCTTGGGGAAATCAATTTTCCAAGATACAGTGGGAAGATTTACATAATCATTCAATTTCTAATACCACATTTGGGGAAATTATTATTATTCTTTGGCGGTCTCCAAGAGAAGATCAGAGTGAAGGACCAACTGGTTGCCCAACTGAACAAGCCTGGTGCCTCTACCCTCCATTATCCATCTGGCCCAGTTCCTCACATCAGCTGTGTTAATTGGAATAGGCTATCCATCCTGCAATGTTATGTCATATACATTATATTCAAAACTTCTGGGACCAAAACCTCAGGGTGTGCACATGGGCTGGTTAACAGCTTCTGGTTGTGCAGCACGTATTCTTGGACCTGTGTTCATCAGCCAAGTGTATACTTCCTGGGCCCACGATGGGCATTCAGCCTTGTTGTGGAATAGTTGTGCTCACCATCATACTCCTGGGAGTGGTTTACAGGAGACTCACTGCTTTTTCTGTAAGGCATGGAAGGATTCAAGAGTAACCCAGCTAACTAACACTGGGATGCACAGTACTTGCTGTGTGGACTTCCTTTACTAAGGCTCTGCTAGACATTTGCTATGAGTCAGTTTCCAAAAGTAAGGCTTCAGGTATTGTATATTGTGAAAAGCAAGAGAATATATTGAATAACATGGAATTGTATGAGTAACTGTGTATAGTAAGATAATATAAAAAACACTCTGGACCTTAATTTCTTTATCTCAAAAAAGAAATATTCCTCACTCAACACCTTTTGGGTGTTACATGAATTCATGAGTGAATGAGCAATGGTCTATAAATGGGAAACTATTTTTTTTTTTCAAACTACAGAGGTATCACTTAAAACAACGAGAGAATATCTATGCAGTGAAATCACAGTAAAGTTCTGTAAGAATTACCTATAACAGAATGAAATTATAGAAATTCTTTACCTAAATCGTAGGTATCTTGACCAAATCAAAGATATCTACTTTTTATTTATTTAAAATGCATTTTCTATTATTATCAAGTTCCCTTATGAAATAAATATCCTTACTCTTAAATTTTCCACTTACTATGCCTCCCATTCTACCATACCTTCTTTAATTTATTTTTAATACACCTTCTGTCTTATCTCACTAAATAACCCTAAATTAATAGAGGAATACGGATAATGCTAATATTTAAGCAATAAAGAGGATTAAAAGACCAAGATGGATTTTACTACCTTTAGTAGAGTTAACTACTTTTTATTTCAAGTGCTAGTAACTTACTTTAGAGACATAAACCAGGTATGTGTTATTGTGTTATTGTATACATATACTGCTTATTATAATTACTGGCATTTTCAACTCCTTTAAGTTCTGGAGGAAAACTATCACTTTATTTACTTTTCCCATCACTTATTAGTGGCAAGGTAGACACAACAGTTTTCAGTCTATGTCTGCATAGCTATTCAGATCTGCAGAATTTTACATTTGGAGGAGCCATGACAGCCCCAATCTACTCAGGCTAATATTTGAGGCAAATGGCTTTAAACTAACACAGTTTACTGAGTTTACTTGAATATATGGTCTCTATGTATACATTTCTACCTCTACCTGAGTTGAATGCTCATAAAAGGAACTAGTACAGAAATAAGTATATGGATAATCAGTATTACCAAAAAAAAGTAAAGATATTTTGAAATACTTTTCCAAATGTTTTCTACTCTAAGTTATAAATATTTTAAAAACTGAGAGTAAAGACTATAATCTGCACTTAAAAAAAAAAAAAAAGAAATCTGCTTTGCTGTTCTACACTCTAGGAGAAATGGAGAACACTGTACCGGAGGATCCATATATCTGGAAAGAGGTACACTGACAGAGTAGTTTCTTCACAGGAAAAAAAAAATTTTTTTTTGGTTAATCCTCACCCGAGGATATTTTCCCATTGATTTTTAGAGAGTGGAAGAGAGGGAAAGACAGAGAGAAACATCGATGTGAGAGAAACACATCGATTGGTTGCCTCCTGCACGAGCCCCAGACCAAGGCCTGGGCCAGGGAAGAGCCTGCAACCAAGGTATGTGCCCTTGACTGGAATCGAACCTGGGACTCTTTGGTCTGTAGGCTGAAGCTTTATCCACTGAGCCAAACTGGCTAGGGCCAAATTTTTTTTTTTTTAAGAAATGCTACTTCTATTAAAAAATATACCGCACTGCCCTAACCGGTTTGGCTCAGTGGATAGAGCATCGGCCTGTGGACTCAAGGGTCCCAGGTTCGATTCCGGTCAAGGGCATGTACCTTGGTTGTGGGCACATCCCCAGTGTTTTTAAAAATACAGTGGGGCCTTGACTTATGAGTTTAATTCGTTCCGAGACCGAGCTCGTTAAGGAGCTGGTTAACTCAAATTACTCTATCAACTCAATGCAAAAAATCGGCCGAGAGACAGCTGGTATCTCAAAAAACTCGTTAGTCGGGACCCTCGTAAGTCAAGGCCCCACTGTATATATATACCGCACCAAAATTCTTAAAGCTCTCATATATTTTCTGAACAAACCTCTTGTATCCTATCTAATAATAGACAAACATGGTAATTGACCGTACCTTCGCTACGCCTCCCATTGGCTAATCAGCGTGATATGCAAATTAACCGCTAACAAAGATGGCGGCTAATTTGCATACTGCAGGCAGGGCCGGACAGCGCAGCCGCCAGCAGAGGTGTCAGGCCTGGGCGGGGGGCGGAGCCGGAAATCGGAGGGGTCTGGGGGTCCCCTGCCCAGGCCTGATGCCTGGGCCAGAGGCATCAGGCCTGGGTGGGGGGGGCGGAACCAGTGATTGGGGGGATATGAGGGTCCCCTGCCCAGGCCTGAAGCCTGGGCCAGAGGCGTCAGGCCTGGGCAGGGGGCTGATCTGGCGATCGGAGGGAGATGGGGGTTCCCTGACACCTCTGATGGAGGTGTCAGGCCTGGGCAAGAGGCCAATCCTGCGATCGGAGGGTGATGGGGGTCGATGCCTCTGGCCGAGGCATCAGGCCTGGGCGAGGGTGGAGCCGGTGATCAGGGGGAGATGGGGGTCCCCTCCCCAGGCCTGATGCCTGGGCCAGAGGCGTCAGTCCTGGGCGGAGGGCGGAGCCGGCGATGGGAGGGAGATGGGGGTCCCCTGCCCAGGCCTGACACCTCTGGTGGAGGCGTCAGGCCTAGGCAAGGGCCTGATCTGGCGATCGGAGGATGATGGGGGTCGACGCCTCTGACTGAGGCGTCAGGCCTGGGTGAGAGCGGAGCTGGTGATCGGGGGGAGATGGGGGTCCCCTGCCAGGCCTGA
>NW_005367431.1:2278036-2303873 GCF_000412655.1 Myotis brandtii | reverse complement strand
GGGCCCAGGTCAGGGCTCATGCAGGAGGCAACCAATCAAAGTGTTCCTCTCACTTTGATGTTTCTCTCTGTCTTTCCCTTTCTCTTCCACATTCTCTAAAAATCAATGTAAACATATCCTCAGGTGAAGATAAAAAAATATAAGAATTAAATTATTATTATATGAAAGACACATCTTGAAAATGCCTAAAGAAAGTTGTCAGTTTTTCATGGTGAAGGGACTGGAGTCCGTGTTGATGAAAAAACCTTGCTGGCTGCAGTGACTGGCAGTGGCTGCAGCAGCGGGGTGATGGGGCTGGTGCCTTCCCCTAATCATCCCGGTCATCTCCCACAAAGGGAGGCCAGACTGCGGCTTAGGCCCGCTCCCCAAGGGGAGCAGGGAGTGGGCCTAAGCCATCACTAGGACATCCCCTGAGGGCTCCCAGTATGTGAGAGGGGGCAGGCTGGGCTGAGGGACACCCCCCAACCCCAGTGCACGAATTTCGTGCACCGGGCCCCTAGTTTAAGCATAATATCAATAAACTTCCATGCCCCCATACCTGGCATATTCTAAATGTTCAAACAATTTTTCCTTAGATGAGAGAAAGGAAAAAAGGGAAGAAAGATAATTTTATAGACTGGGAAATAAAACACATCAGGAAAGATAGTTGGACCACCAAGAGTGTTTAAGTGCCTGTTTGAGATGTAATCATGAATGAAAATTGAGACCAGTAAGCATAATTTTATATTTTTCTCTCACAATGTTCAGGTGATTGGAAATTAATATGGAATCAGTAGAAAGATGAGTTTAACCAGGGTTGTGATTTTGCTAGGGAAGTACAACACAGAGGAAAGGGGGAGGAAGTTAAGACTTCCTAAAGGACTGATTAAAATAAGAGACCTTCTAATTTAAGCAGCATAAGAAAGATACTGAAGTCCTTTTTGAGATAAGGGCCAATGGTTGATAGGGAAAATATGATAGATCATTTCATTGAATGTATATAATAAGACATATGGATTAGTGTGGCAGTAAAATAAATGATCTGGAGTGTAATGTGTGGTAGCAAAAGAGGAGGATTCTGGAAATTAAGATGTTAGAGGTGATGAAGTTACTGGTTCATATGGTTGGTGGACAAACAACGGGAGATAAGAACTGTGGAAAACTAAAGCATGAGGTACATAGAAGTTGCCTCTCTTCTACAACGGGAGGGAAGCTAATGACTGAGGCATCCCATATCCATTTGGTAATGAATGCCAAATAACTTGCATTTCCCTTACTTCTGCTTATTCTTCCTATTTCGTATTCTGTACATCTAGCTAAAGAATACTGACCAATGTGTCTCCTCCATATATCATACGCTCTGATAGATAACATAAGTTCGGTATATATTGTTGAATAAATAATTAATGAATAAAATAAATAAATCAGCACTTATGAGTTTCAAAAACAAACTTTTGGAGGGTATTTTCATTTTAAACCAAATAATTTCAAAATGTAAAGACTGACTTTAAAAAACAAAAAGAAGACAGTCAACCTAAGTCATGTCCATCATCAGCATGTGAAAAAATTGTAGGTAGATTATTAAAAAGAAATTTAACTTTAATATACCTTAAAGTTTGCTCTCCCGATTCCTGCATCTTGGCTTTTTTAACCTGCAAAAATAAATAAACAAAGGAATAATGTAATGATCTATTTTTGAAATAATCTGGCTACTCAAATGTCAGGCTAACATTAACTAATTAACATTAACTAATACATTTCAGGGTAACTGTCTTGTCTTGCTTAGATTTATTTAATTAACCCTTATATTTTTTAGTTAGAGATGAACTTCTTTGTTTTTCACATAGAGATCTTTATTTTTCTTTTCTATTTTTAAAATTTATCTTTATTGTTGAAAGTATTACAGATGTCTCCTTTTCCCCCCCATTTTTTTTTTCAATGAAAAAGTGTTTATCAGATTCAAGGTAAAATGTAAAAAATCTTTATCAAGATTTTTACTCAAGATAAAATGTTTACCAGGATGAAATATCTAAACTTGGATACAAACTCGTTGGTTTTAAATTTTAACAGATGCATAATTATATCATTAAACAGTAAATATGGAACTCTTGATATCATCTACTCAAAATTTCTTTAACAGAAATGTCTTTTTCTTTTTGGTTAATCCTCATCATATTTTTTACATTATTTCTAGAGAGAATGGGAGGAAGAGGGGGAGAGAGAAAAAGAGAGAGAGAGAAAGAGAGAAGCATTGATGTAAGAGAGACATGGACTGGTTGCCTCCTGCATAGCCCCCCCACCGGGGCCAGGATCTAACCTACAATCCAGGTACTTGCTCTCGACCAGGAATCGAACCTGAGATATGTTGGTGGGCGCAGGCAATGCAGGCCAACACTCTGACCACTGTACCACACCATCCAGGACTAACAGAAATGTCTTTATACTTAAATTACCTACATGCCAAAAATAAAGACAATTTCTTATTATGCTACTAGTAATTTAAAAAATATTATTCACACCATTCTGATTTTCCCTCCAGATTTTCATCTTTTCTTAATTCCTTCTGAGGTAAAAGCATTTACATTGAAGCAATTTAGTCCAGAAATGAAAAATAATGTTTAACACTGTGCATGTTCCCTGCTTTCCTATTACAAAAGAATCTGATTTTAGAGCTCTCTGATTAGAATAACTAGTTACAGTAGAAACATGCTAAGTATACTTAGCCATACAAATTATGAATACTTAAAAAGTATTTCAAGCTAACAAAAGGCAAAAATTCTGCTAAATAATTTTAAACAAATATAACAGGTGGGAATACAGCTATTTAATATGATTAGATTTAAGATTTCAGATACTGTTCACCTTAATTTGGGCAATTATGTCCCCCTGTAAGTCAAGGATAGGAAGGTTGTACTACCCTGGCACCAGAGGCAGTTAAACTAACTCAAAGAATACAGAGATATTTCACTGAGTTACAAAAGCATGGGTTCAAACAATATAATCCAGAAACTGACAGAATGCAAATAGTACAATTACTTTAGTACTGCTTCCTCAAAAGGTTAAACTGAGTTACCATATAATCCCGCAATTCCACTCCTAGCTATATAACCAAGAGAAAAGAAAACAGGTCCATACAAAAAAAGTGAAAACAATCCCAGAATCCATGAACAGATGAATGGATAAATAAAATAATGATAAATAGCCCTAGCTGGTTTGGCTTAGTGGATAGAGCGTTGGCCTGGGGACCAAAGGGTCCGGGGTTTAATTCCAGTCAAGGGCACGTACCTCAGTTGCAGCTCCTCCCTGGCCTGGGCCCTGGTCTAGGCATGTGCAGGAGGCAACCAATTGATGTGTTTCTCTCACATCAGTATTTCTCTCTGTCTTTCCCTCTCTCTTCCACTCTCTCTGAAAATCAATGGAAAAATCTCCTCAGGTGAGTATTAAAAAATAAAATAATGATAAATAAATAAAACAATGAGTACTGAGTTTGATATGTACATTTTAAAATTCTTTCCTATGTGTATAATACCCTTTCAAAATTTGAGTTCAGAGACCACTCCTGATATCCATAGAGGAGTTAAGTGCTTCCAGTTCACCAGAAATAATCTTGGATTATACCTCTTATTCCAAACTGAGTCTGGTTAATGCTCCCTTTCACTCTTTTTAAAAAGAGTTCCAGGTTGGACAATAATATGAGCTGCTTCAAAGTAGTTGAAAAAGATGAAGACTGGAAGAAGACTGAGTCAAATACCTAAATGGTGACTACAGAGAAAACCATTTCTCACTGCAGAGGATTGACTGGCAATAGGGAAAGTGAAAGAAAATCCTGTGGCTAGGATTTATGTTGCCTTGTTAACAATGACCCGAACAAATCTTAAATCTTAAAACAGAGCAAGTAAGAAGTAGAGAAACGAGAGAGGACAAGACAAGAGACGATAGGATTAAAATAACTCCAATAATAATGCCCATCAGTAACATCTCCCTCTATATAGAGATAAACAGTAGGGTTAAAAATCTTAGCTTTATCACTGAGGAGGCTGGGTGTGGGCTGAGGGGCACTAAGTCCTGTTCCTTGGGCATCGGCTGTCTGCAGGGCGTGGCGGGGAGGGGAGCTGGGGGACACACAGAGGCCACTCTGCTCTTTTGAGCCGCTTCTCATTCCCTCTTTCCCGTTGCTCCCCCTACACACCAGTTTATCGAAGTAAGAAGCCCAGAGGCCACCTCCATCGCCATCAGCGGGGGTGGGACAAGGGCTTAAAAATACATGGTCCTGGGCTCCCACCTGGGGTGGGCCCTGGAATCTGCGTGCAGAGACTCCCGCTCTGCTTGGTGCCCTCAAGTGGGAGAGCCCCATCAGCCCACCTGCCCTCCTTCCCCTGGCTGCCTGTTCCTGCTCTGGGCCTGTGGGAGCTGTTCTTCCTCAGCGGCCCCGCCCTTAAAAAAAAAAAAATCTTAGCTTTATCATCAACCTGGGATAGGACTATTCTTTCCATTCAAATTTCCTATCTCCACTACAGCCTATGAAAACTTATTTTTCTCCTCAAAGTCTGGTATTTACTCTCCTATCCTAATTATTCTTAACAGTCAATAAGTGTTCTGTGTTTTCTTAGATTCCATATTTATTTGATATCCATTAATCATGGAGCCAAAATTGTTTACCAGTATATCTCCCCTACGATCCAGAGCCCACACTCTGAACTACCTCCTTTATCTAACTCATACACACCAAGTCAATATTCCCCTGTTCTAAATCAACTCAGGGCCAGATGGATACCTAGTGACAGTCCTATACCCCAAACCTCCTGGAATTATTCGAGCTAACAATCCTAAACTATTTACCCTGGCATGCCATGCCTCTAATTTCTAAGGGAATTGTGACATTAAACTTTTCTTTCAAATGGCACTGACCTCTCAGTGTGGTCACTCAGTCACCTTTATAAATTAAACCCAAGCACAAATCAATAGGAAAATGATGCCCCAAGGCAATCACCATTTATAGTCAACAGAAAATTAGTTTTTAAAGTGGTTTAATTTCTTACCTTCCTCTGAAATAACTATCAAGTTTAATACATTATGTTATAGAAACGGAATAAGAACGGCAAGGAAATAAAGCAGAGTAGAAAAGATGACCTACTAGCAGGTCAGTCTCACAATTCTCATTACCTTAAATAGATAAGGAGTAACCAACAATACCTATTTCAACAACTTATATAAGTCTTTGAAATTATGACTAGACCTTTTACTAAATTAAAAACTCAATGACATCATTTTCGTTGGTACATTTAATGTCTCTAATTCAGCTATTTGTTCTTATACAAATACAGTGTATCCTAGATACACTGCTGAGGATGATTTTTAACCCTACCATTTCCCTGATTATTAATGTCCCACCAGGGAAAGGAATGACATTCCAAATGTTTCAAAAGGGTTTTTTTTTAAAAAATATATTTTATTGATTTTTTACAGAGAGGAAGAGAGAGGGACAGAGAGTCAGAAACATCGATGATGAGAGAGAAACATCGATCAGCTGCCTCCTGCACGCCCCCTACTGGGGATGTGCCCACAACCAAGGTACATGCCCTTGACCGGAATCAAACCTGGGACCCTTCAGTCCGCAGGCCGACGCTCTATCCACTGAGCCAAACCGGTTAGGGCTCAAAAGGTTTTTTTAACAATTGCTTATGACATCCTAATTTTATGCTTACTGTAAGTGAGAGGGCTAAAAATATAATAGCAAAGTAATCATCAGTATACATGTCTCGACCTAAAGAAAAATATTAAAAACATATTAAAGGACTTTATTAATTAAATGGAAGCTGGTGTCTATCCTTCTGTAATGTAAAGAATACATCTAGTACATGAAAAACATCTCTTATTACCTGCTTTCAACATTCAAATTTTTCTATGTTGGATTTCATAAAGAAAGGTAAGCATGTACCACTCTATATTCTCTTTTAATATTAAATGCAAGAGGCTCTCTCAGGATAGCAAATTGAATCAGTATTTAATTTCAGAAAAAGAAACTCAAGACAAAAGGAAAAGATTCTTCAACATAAAAGTATCTTAAGAGAATGATTATTGCTCTCCTTTTTTAAGTGAGAAGGATCAAAAACAGACAAAAACAAACAAACAAAAAGAAGCCATGGCAAGGCAAAAATTCCGTTTCACTTGTGGACATTTAAAATGATTTTATTTATTTGTATTAAATATTTAAACGAAATTAAGAATTCAACCTAGTCTCTATCTTATCTTTTTAAGAATTAGCTAGTGGTCAGATTACATTTTCTTCAACTACTACAACTTCTTAAAAAATTAGGTCAGTTAGGAAAACTTAGGTAAAGATAAAACTAAATTTTCCATCAGAAGTGGTGTATACTGTTTGGTAAATAGATGTTCTCTTTTATTTTAAAAACTTAAGAATATCCATTGTTTTTTTTTTCTTTTCTTTTTTTTTTTTTCTGGTTTGTCCCACAACTGATTGAGACCTACAGCACATCCTGTTGCCATCTCACCTACGACGATGTCTAATTGCTCTGCCCTTCCCTGACAGCTCCCCGGGCCACAGATGAGACCAAGCAAAAGTGTTCTACAAAAGGAAATATCCATTGATTTTTTTAAAAATGACAATCCCAAATACAATACTAACTTTGTAATGCTGAATTTTCTAAGCACACTCGTTAGCATTAACAAAATATGCATTTGAGATCATATAAAATTTTTTACTTAGAAGTATTAAGAAGTCTTTTCCTTATTTTTATTTTGAATTTGAATACTATTTAAAATCTCTTGCCCTGACCGGTTTGGCTCAGTGGATAGAGCGTCCGCCTGCGGACTGGAGGGTCCCAGGTTCGGCTCCGGTCAGGGGCATGTACCTTGGTTGCGGGCAACATCCCCAATGGGGGGTGTGCAGGAGGCAGCTGATTGATGTTTCTCTCTCTCTCATCGATGTTTCTAATTCTCTGTCCCTCTCCCTTCCCCTCTGTGGAAAAATCAATAAAATATATTTAAAAAATAAAATAAAATAAAATCTCTTAAGATTAGCTTTTCTACAATGAACTTTAAATTGCTAAAGGAAATACTTACTGGTTGCTCTGGTAAATCTTGTTCTTCTTCCATGAGGACCAATATTTCTTTATTCCACTTATGTGACTGGATCGCAAGTGTCTCTCAGCAGTCTTCACAGTCTGTTTAAAAAAGAGGAGGAATTCAAAGCTTTATGTACTCTTAAGGCATTATCATTCAGGCCATCAGAGAATAATTTTTTAAAAATATTTTGCTACCCCAAGCTTTCCACGTGAGTTCTAATCTCAAAATCTCAAAGTTGCACATGGCTTTTCAAAACTGACATGCTACACCAAGTCAAGATAGGTATACGCAATGATTTTTTAATATCTTGCAAAAACCAACACGTGGAACCACTTCTGCTGTACTTAAAACACGGTTACTATAGTGCCTAATGTATTAAACATTTTACAATGTGCTGATAACTAGGACAGTTTTTTTTTAGGATTAGAGTTACATATTTTAATGATAAAAACTAGCCTAGCAAATCAGTAAGTTAGGATAACATCTAACCTGCTGTCATGTGGAACATTTATATAATGTTAACACAGACACACTGAAACGCTTTAAATATAACAAATTAAAATATAAATTAAATACATTCACAACCATCTGTATACATAATTAATATAAAGGAAAATGGAATTCTCTGGATCTACTTTAATAATGCAAATAAGTAAAACTTTGAATTTTAGAATTAAGGAAAAATAATCATGTAAATTTTATTTATATTTTTAGTCCTCACCGGAGGATATGTTTTTATTGATTTTAGAGAGGAAGGGAGAAAGAGAGAAACAGGGATGTGAGAGAAAAACATCAATCAGTTGCCTCCCGTATGCACCCTAACAGGGGTGGAACCTGTAACCTAGAATTGAATCTGACACCTTTTTGGTGTAAGAGATGACGTTCCAACCAACTGTGACCTGGCCGGGGCTGGGACCCAATTTTAGTCTGAAATAATGAACTCCACTAAATATACTGTCTAGTCAATCATTTAAGGAAAATCTTTATCTTCTTAGATCCTGCTCTTCTTGTCCTGATTTTCAAACTAACAAAGAAAAATAGAATATCCTCTTTTATTTTTAAAACTATAAGAATATCCATTGTTTTTTCTTTCTTTCTCTCCCCCCCCCTCTTTTTTTTTCCTGGTTTGATTTTCAAACTAACAAATCCCACATTTACTGGTAAAAACACCTTATTATGCCCTTCTGGCAAGAGAGACAGATAGACATTAGAAAACTTAAATACATTATAAAAAAAGAAAAACTCCATTACAATTTAACAAAAATGAAACTAGCACTGCTCTGAAACAGATGTGATTGCTTATGCTTTTAATTAAGGTCAAACCTCTTTTCACTTCTAGCAACCTCTGTAACCAACTTAATATATAAAGAAAGCTAAAGCAAGTATAGAATCTTACTGCAAAAGTAATGAAAATAGATAAATAACATGAAAAGGGAAATGAAAAACTTCAGTTATGCCAATATACCAGCATTCCACTTCTACTGCTCTATACAAAACACTTTCAGAGCCACACTCCGGAATGGGAAAAGAAGAGAAAAGACGTGTAAGCTAGACAGATTAAAAAAATGTCTAACTCTGACACAGCTTTACTCCCTACCCTGATCTAGAATGTCAAAAGAGAAAAAAGTGTAAAGGTCAGAAGCAGAGGATGCTCAATGCACTCACGTGTAGCTCATGCACAAAGCCTCAAAAGCTGAGTTCTCATACTACCTGACGTAGGTAGCTACTGCTGCAGAATTACGGTGCACAGTAACTAAAGCTCACAGGTGCTATCTTCCCTGCACTTGTTTTGCTCTATCCAGAACAACATAATCAATGTGACGTGAAACTGACTCATAATTATGAAAGATGAAACGTTTTTATGTTTCGCCAACTTATATCTTAGTTTTAAATTGAAATGTCTTTATGGGATTTTAATACTGCCTCGATGAACATAATGTACATCTGTGAACTGATCCCTTAAGAGCAAAATAGGACCAAATCATTAGGAAAATGTAATGCCTTTAATACCTTATTTGTTGAATTTTTGTGTGACCAGCTTTCACCTTAAAAGTGATAGTATTCCATGTTTTACTTAACTGTAATAACTGCAATCTCTAATTAGTAGATTCTCAGCAAGAGGGAGGGGATACTCATTCTCATAGGGGAAGTGTTTTAAAACCTACCTCTCGGTAAGAAGGTAAGGAAAATTGTTTTGCTTTAAAAAGGATACCAAACAACATGTACTTTAATTTTGTTTTTAAACACTAAAAACTAATTTATTTTAAAAATATGAACAACATTAAAGAACATAGATTTTTGGGTTATGGATTTTAAATGGCAAGAACTATTACTCTTAATAGTGCGGAAATAAATTTTCGAGCCATACAAAACTAAATGTTAAAATCTTAAATTTTGCTTTCTAGATATATGCTAATATTACTGTGATTTTATAATGAAAATGGACTAATTTTTTTTCCTTGAGATAAATTCTACGGTAAATTGTAAGAAAACCTTCTTTAAGGGAACAATTGGAAGATATTCCTTTCTACCTCTCCTATTTCTTCTATGAAAAGAAGGATCCTTTGTTGTTGCCATCCCTAAAAATTACCTTCCACATAATTCCATCATAACATGTATCTAAGATATTACTTTCCATCAATACAGTATTCTTCCTTCCTTCCAAAAATTTGTAATTTATAAGACCTGAAATATAGAAACATACTGAATAAAGAATGCAAGTATTTACCACGTTCCTAGCATTAACCAATGTGCTAAAACTTTTAATATTAACATCTCACACCATTTTCTACAGTGGCACATGCTTACAATCAAAAGCCGAGTTTACTAGCAACCAGATGAAAGTGTTATATAACACAGACACAGTGATCCAGTATTTGACAATAACAAAAACTACGGAATTACAATACAAATCTTAGTATTCTCATTTCCATGTAGTAGTTTTAGAGTTTAATATGATGGCTTGACATAGAAGGGGAAAGTGGATTCTTAATGTAATGTAAATTAATATAATTACAACTTAGCCAAACAGCCGATGAAATTACAAAACACGCTCCGAGTTCATTTTTTGTTTTAAGCACCTTTATAAGGCATTTGGATAGTAATGTCTTTTCATAATTTTCTAGTTTCAATTTTTAGAACTGTTTCTACATACAATTATTTTATCACTTTTTTTTGGGAGTTTGTTAGTATTTGTATGCCTTCATCGTTAAAAATCTGGGAAAATCTGCAATTGAGAACAGAAATAATATTTCCCTACCTGCCAATGCTGACAATGAAAAAAATAGGAACTTTAGTTTGATTCAAAAAGGTCACATAATTTTAAATATTGTGACTTCACAAGCTCATAAATAAAAGCAGGATCATTTTGTAATATGGCAGCCATAATTTTTAATCCTTAGAAATTAGAAGGGAAATAATTAGTAACAAATATTTTATTTCAAAATCCTAATAAGATTCTAACCACATAATTTCTGCTTTGTACCAAGTTCACCATAAAAATATTCAAGTATTAAGCTAAAATTACCCTGTAGTTATAAATGGCCACAGGCAAGAACTTGGGTTACTTCAAATGTGTTATTGTAGCTCTTAAACACAGAAAGGGAAATTTAAAATTAGGTATATAAATATTTTAAAACGCAATATAGAGGTCAATTTTTTTTCAGTGAAAACAGTATATATCAATTTTAATTGTAACACCAAGAGAAGTGTCTAAACAGAACAGTCTGATTATACGCCCTAGAAGGGAAACTTGCATGCAGCTAAGTGTGCATAGAGATTTTCAAGAGTTAACTGAATAGCTTTGATACAGTTTTAAATAGAACAGGTAGCTCATAAATTTGATCATATCTACACTGTATTTTAGAAGTCTATTTACTACCCCTTTCAGAACCTTATATATATTTTCAGAGTACACCAAAGGCTACAGAAGTTTCCCTGGAAAAAATCAATAGTATCCCTCCCAAAATTAAATATATCTCAGCAATAATAGTTATAAACAGTAGCCTTAAGAAGTATTAAAAAAATGGTCTATAACCACTTAAGATTTTTATTAATATGTGGATTGCTTCAGAATTTATAAGAAATAAGTAATTAGCAAATGTTTGCCATGATTCCCTCAAATATAATTATGTGTATGCCTTGAAGAATGAAAACAAAAAGCAAAATACCCTCTTCTAATGGCTTTAAGATGATTGCTTCAAGTATTGTTATTCAACAATAACTGATCTATTCTAAAAGGGATCTATGAGCATCATCCTTATTCTATGGACCGGTCAACTGGGATTCAGAGACTTAAACAATTTGCCTGAGAATAATAGCAATCATGTTTCAGGTTTAAGTAGAAATATATCAAGTAAAGAGACTAGAGGATAGTGGTGATAGCTGACATTGTGAGTGTACGTAATGCCACTGAATGGTATACCTTAAAATGGTTAAAATAGTTTTTGTTTAGCATATTTTTGTAAAAAAAAATCAAAGCAAAACATGAGACTAGAAATACCAAAGCAATAATCAAATCTAAAAAGTGCTTATAAGTGGAGAAAAATCTATTTTTTAAAAATGTTGTCATAAAAACTGAGTATCAATGTGGAGAAAAACATATCCACATCATACACTATGATTAATTCTAAATATATGAAGAACAAGTAGCATTAAAAAAAATGGAAAAAACAGAATAGTATACTTATCTCATCTGTAGAAAGAGATAAATTTTTGAGCAATAGAAGCATAAGCAACTAATCAACAGATCCGGTGATATAAGATATACTTTCACGCAATGAAAAAATAATAAGCCTAAAATTAAAACAGTAGAGTAAATGTAAGCAACATCTGCAATAATCACAATAGATAAAGCTTAATGTCTACAATATAAATCCAACCAATTCAACATTTACCGGTCATCTATTATGTGGCAAACAATGACTAATATATATCCATCAAAAGATACAAATAGTTTTTAAGATCAAATCAGCATTTGGGGAAAAAGATTCTCCCTACTAAGTAAATTTTAATATTTTTAAGATACCACTTCATACGTATTCAACTACCAAAAATAAATCTAAAACAACAAAACCTAGAGTTATCTGGACTCCAAGAAGATAAGAAATATTCAGGCACAGCTTTAAAATCAGACTGTTCTCCAGTTAAAGAGTATAAAAGAGGTAATAAAATTGCCCATGATCTGAATAATTTTTCTTGTTCTTTTTTCCCTAAAAAGAAGCTAACTCTATTTTAAAAAGAGAAAGTTTGTTTTCACAGAAATGAAAAATTAGAAACAACCAACACATGGAGAATGGTTTACTTATGCTGTAATTATACAATTGAACATTCTATATTAAAATGAAAACTATAACCTATTTCAATACAAGCTCATTTAAAATGTGAAAAAACCTAAGATTTCACAATAACTATAGAATAATGGCTTAAGTATAATTTGGTAAGAATCAAAAGCATAGACAAAGAAATACAATGCTGGATGCTTAAGGTTTGTATAGTAAAATGTTTAGGTACATCACTTTTAAAATGCTTTTATAAAAATGTTCAAGTATTAAGCTAAAATTAGACATAAATTCTACATTCTGGCTCATCCATTTTCCTCAGGAAAAAACTTCAACTTTGAGGGAAAAGCAATTTAAGTAGCAATGATCCTCCCTTACCCCCAAATCTTAAAAGAAGCCCATGACGACACTACAGACAGAAAGACTCATTTAATTTTCTTGCTCTGTCATCTCTTTCATAAGTCAAGTTAGACAGACACAACACACAAACCCAGGGTTGCTTCATGGTTCTGAGTAAAAGCTTTCAACTCCCAACAGTTAAAAGAATTTGGTATCAGAAGACATTTCGCATTTGATTTTACTCTTCTGGACAGAAAAATAGTCACTCTGTGAATGGAAGAAAATTTATAACAAATGATGCTACAAGGAATATAGATTATTAAATTGTTAGAGGTAATCCTTATTTTAGGGTTGAGTAAACTAAAACCGAAGATGTGAAGGCACTGCTTCATGATGTCTGTAAGTAGCAGAACCAGTAGTGGAACCCAAGATTCTGAACTCCCTTGTCTTATTTCCCTTCATGTAGAATTGAGCATAAAACCTTCCCTTTTAAAACTGCATTCCCAGGAGGAGTCCAAAGAGGACTGTTGGAGAGAGGCTCTTCCTTTCCGTCTGGCTGAGGTAAACCAAAACGGGCGCGCTTACAAGTACATCCAGGAGCTAGGGAGGAAGCAGCAGTCCGATACAATGCGCTTCCTTCTCAGGGTGCGCTGCTGGCAGTACCGCAGCTCTCTGCGCTCCACAGGCCCCTCCCGCCTCCCCACCCGACAAAGCGCGCAGGCTGGGCTACAAGGCCAAGCAAGGCTATGTCATATAACGGATTCGTGTGCACCGTGGTGGCCGCAAACGCCCTGTTCCTAAGGGTGCAACCTATGGCAAGCCTGTCCATCAGTGTTAACCAGCTAAAGTTTGCTCGAAGTCTTCAGTCTGTTGCAGAGGAGCGAGCTGGAGGCCACTGTGGGGCTCTGAGAGTCCTGAATTCTTACTGGGTTGGTGAAGATTCCACGTACAAATTCTTTGAGGTTATCCTCATTGATCCATCCCATAAAGCTATCAGAAGAAATCCTGACACCCAGTGGATCACCAAAACAGCCCACAAGCACAGGGAGATGCGAGGGCTGACATCTGCGGGTGCAAGAGCCGTGGCCTTGGAAAGGGCCACAAGTTCCACCACATTATTGGTGGTTCTCGCCGTGCAGCCTGGAGAAGGCGCAATACTCTCCAGCTCCACCGTTACCGCTAATATATGTTTGTAAAATTCTTACCTAATAAACAATTTAGGACAGTCATGTCTGCTTAAAAGTGTTCTTTAATTTGTTAAAACTAGTCTGCTGATTGTCTCATGAATGCATTGTCACATTATAAAAGTTAAAGTGCAATAACGTTTGAAGACTATAAAGTGATGGTGTGTCTCATTACTCATAAGATAGACGCTTTTTGTCTTGGCTTTATGTCAGCGATTTTCAACCTTTTTCATCTCACGGCACACATAAACTAATTACTAAAATTCTGCAGCACACCAAAAAGTACTGTTTTGCCAATCTGACCAAAAGATAGGTATTTTGATCCATTCTTTTTTAATTTGACAATCTAAGGGGGCTAGAGGTCAGTGCCCCTGACTAGTCAGGTATTGCATGTTTTAAAAAACTGTGTCCCAACAGTGTGCAACAGTATACTGACTGAAAATCGCTCCTTTATCTTATTAGGGAGTTTTCTATGTCAGTGTTTGGTATCATAGGTGTAAAATTCTGTGAAAGAGTGCAAAACTAGCCAGTAGATTTGTTGGTGCATGTGATGAAACCTACAGCTTTATTAGGGTAATAATGCAATGCTCTCTGCTTGTTTGTTTACTCTCAAAGGGCTGTTTTTTGGAGTTTGAATTTTGCTTGGAAATGTGAAAGATAACCTAATCCATTCTCATGGTCCTATGCAGAAAAATGAAAGTTAAGTAGGGGGTTCACATTTTTTAGATTAACCCAATATAACTGCTGCTTCTGAAAAAAGAAAAGTTTAAAAGAATGCCACCATTTTTAGGAGAATTGAATGATCCTGTTGAAAGAGGGTTCTCTTAAAATTAAACATCCTAGTTTACCTAAAAAAAAAAAAAATGCATTCCTAATATTACCTTAGGCTATTTATTCCCCTTCCTTCATTAATTCTCCAACTATTGACTTCGTGGTATAGTAACATGTTCTTAAACTTAAAACTTCTTTTTAAATGTGTTATCTGGCACTTTAAGACTTACTGAAAATCCTAAAATAAGATTATTTTTTATGCTACTTTTTAACTTCCTGTAGAGTCTAGCAAAAATAACAATTTGCTTTCTCTTTACAACCATAAATCTTTAATTTCTAATGTACAGGCTTTGATCTGTTACTGAAACAGGTAATTTTAATCACAAAATATATGAAAATAAATTTTTACCATTTCTAGTCAGAGATAAAAGCATATTTTAGAAAAACAAAGTATCTCCAAACCTACTAAAACCTCAAAGTTATTAGAGAAAGATTTTCCTGCTTCATTATTAGTTAACTAAGAATTTTTCAAAACTACTTACTCCTCTGACCTTTACTGTGTGGTCTCTATAACTGGCAGTTAATTCTGCTAAAATTAATTTTCCCTTGTTTCTAAGATTCTGTGGAATCTTGATCCTAAACTGACAATGGCAGAGCCCACCTTCTTCTTCTTAGTATCTGATAGCACATGCTGGACATTCAATAAATATTCATTCAATCAAATACAATTTCCAGGCTCTTGATTCCTCTAAATATTTACTTAAACTAGTTCTTCAAGAACCTTTAATATATTTAGAGGCACAAAAAATTAAAATCTTCACTTTTCTCATTTCTCACCAGGGATGCCTTAAGTCACAAATTTAATTCTTTACAAGGTTTTGTTAACTGATTTGTAAAACATCATTCTGAAGTTTGTGTTATCCAAAAAAAGCAAGAAATGATAAACTTTATTTCAAATTTTAATATTATATTTATAATAAGAGATCACAGCACTGATACTACTTACTTAGAGGTTAGAAGCCTTTATTTTCCTTCACTTATTAGTAGGTTAAAGGTTTTTGTTTATTTTTAAAGTTTTTCAGTTACAATTTACATTCAATATTATTTTGTATTCGTTTTAGATGTGCAGCATAGTGGTTAGACAATCATATACTTTACAAACTGTTCCCTCTGATATTTCCAGTATTCAATTGGCACCATACATAGTTATTACAATATTATTGACTACATGTTTTTTATGCTGTATTTTACATTGCCATAACTATTTTGGTAGGGCAAAGTTTTAAATTAAAAAGAAAGGAAGGAAGGAAGGAAGGAAGGAAGGAAGGAAGGAAGGAAGGAAGGAAGGATTGATTTACATCCTAATTCCCAGAACTGGTGATTGTTACTTTATTTAGAAAAGAGTCTTTGCAGGATTAAATTAAGGATTTTGAGATGAGATTATCCTTGATTACCTAGGTAGGTCATAAGTGCCACCTCATGTCCTTATAAGAGTAAGGTGGAGGGGAAATTAGCTAACACATACAGAAAGAAGGTGATACAAAGATGGAGGCAGAGGTTGGAGGATATGGCCAGACTTCCAGCAGTCACCAGAAGCTGGAAGAAGCAAGGAATAGATTCTCCCCTTAGAGGCTATGAAGAAAGTGCAGCTTTGCCAACGCCTTGATTTCAGACTTCTGGTCTCCAGAATTGCAAGAGAATAATAAATTTCTGATGTTTCAAACCTCCAAATTTGTGGTAATTTATTATGGCAGTCACAGAAAATTAATACAAATAGTATAGAGGTTTATTGAGTTTTTCATTCGTTTTGCTATTACCTCTCTGCTTTGGTTTGTTGGCCATCTGGCCACTAAAGAAATACACAAGCTGAAAACAAAGGTGGGAAATGAAGAAAAATACATAAATAAGACAAAACATGATTATACGTACAGCTGCAAAAATGCTTCCACACATTAATAGGGTAAAAATAAAACACTCAAAAACTTTCCAAATAATTGGACAATTTGCCTAACAGAAGTGTCACATAACTACGAAGTTAGCATTCTCATGCTTTTGCTCTAAGCCGAACCCTAAATGTATAGTGGAAGAAATTCCCAGCGAACAGTAATAACAATGGCAGTCCCAGGTATTTCATGGATCGTGAGAAGCCTTACTGATCTGATAATGCCTTGAGAACAAACTCAAGTACAGTCCCTGACTTATGACTGTTTGACTTATGCTTTTTCAACTTTATGATGGTGCAAAAGCAATATACATTCAGTAGAAACCATACTTTGAATTTTGATCTTCTTCCAGGCTAGTAAGTAATATGTGGTACAAACTCTCCTATGATGCTGGGTAGCAGTAGCTCCTAGTCAGGCACACAATCATGAGGGTAAAGAACCAATACTCTACAGTATGGTGTGTTGCCAGTGTTTTTGAGATATTGTGTTCTCAACACGTTTAAGGTAGGCAAGACTTAACTATGATGTTATAGGTTAGGTATATTAAGTACATTTTTTACTTATATTACTAGAAAATATTTATGATATTTTCAACTTATGATGGGTTTATTGCGGCTGCATCGCAAGTTGAGGAGCATCTGTACTACTATTTAAAAAATAGTACTACATAGCACTTAAAATCAGAATACAACCACTATACTATTTGTTGTTTTGCTTAGGGGAAAAAAAAAGAAGACTGCTTAATGGAGTTAAACCTGAAAGATACACAAGTCCTCTTTTCCAGTTGATCTTAACTAATAATCTTAGGCAAACTATCCCTCAAGACTGAAATTCATATTTTTCTATTTTGAGTGAAGTATTTATTTTTTATTTCTTTCACAAAGTCATTTTTTATATCTATAGAGTGCAATGTGGTATCCTGAGTTGGATCCTGGAAGAGAAAAAGGACATTAGTGAAAAAAATAGTGAAAGCTAAAGTTTGTGAAGCCTAGATTTAGTTAATAGTAATGTCCCAATATTGGTTTCTTAGTTTTGACAAATGTACCATAGTTATGTAAGCCCTACCTGGGTGGCTCAGTTGGTTGGAATGTCATCCTGTACACTAGAAGGTTGTGGGTTTGATTCCCAGTCGGGGCGAGTACAGGAGGCAACCTATCGATGTTTCTCGCTCACATTGTTGTCTCTCTCTCTCCCTTCCTCTAAATATATATCCTGGGGTGAGATTTAAAAACACACAAAAAACATTAACAAGAGGGGAAACTGGGTAAGGGGTACATGGAAACTCTCTGTACTATCTCTGAAACACTTCTGAAAATCTATTTCAGAATAATATTATATGAGCAGCACTGTTTTCTTTAAAAAATATTTAAATATCTTATAGGCATAATACCAAAAGGGTACAAAAATGTGTTAATCAAACTTGCTTTATGAAACGTTTCTAAGTTTGTGATCACATTTTTATAGTCAATCATTCCAAATGCACTAAATAGGAGCTTACTATGTAATGAAGTAAATCAGTATAAGGGAAAGAGATGGGATTTAGAGTCAAAAGCATTTAGCTCTATTACCTACTAGCTATAAAACCTTGGGCAAGTCAGTTTTAGATTTTCTTGTAAATATAGATTCATTTTATTTATTTTTTAAATATATTTTTATTGATTTCAGAGAGGAAAGGAGAGGGAGGGAGAGATAGAAACATCAATGATGAGAATCACTGATTGGCTGCCTCCTGCATGTCCCCTACTGGGGATTCAAGCCTGCAACCCAGGCATGTGCCCTTGACTGGAACTGAATCCAGGACCCTTCAGTCCACAGGCCGACACTCTATCCACTGAACCAAACCTAGTAGGGCTAGATTCATTTTATTTTATTTTAATTCAATTAATGAATACTTAGGAAAAGAGTCTAGTACCATGCACAGTGCCTAACACATAGTAGAGGTACCCTAAAAATATTAGTCCCCTTTGCATTCGTAAGTGTCTTACTAAGCACTGGGAGTGGAAGAATAAATCAGGACCATTTCCATAAGGCATTCACAGTTCAGTGGCTTTCTTAGGTATGACACCACAGCAAATCCATAAAAGAGAAAAAGGAATAAATTTGACTTTATTAAAATTTAAATCTTCAAAATTTTTCTATGAAGTCATAACTGATTTTTCACAATGGTCTTTCCTCAGTCCACACCTTATTTGCATTTTCTGCTAGATTAGATGATGCTGACTGAATGTCCCATCTGTACTACATTCCTTTTGGGGTACCTGAAAATTGTTTTCTTCACCCACAGGGTAAGCCCTTTAATCCTTATATATAAAAGTACATGTATATATGTGTACTTTTTCTTCTTCCTAAGTAATTCTACCAAACCCTGATAGATCTGTCAGACTGAAGGAACCCTGAAAACCTACAGAAAGACTGCAACAATTAGTGCACACTTCCTTGTGCCTCAACTAGTACCAAGTACCATCAATCTTTTAAATTTTGCCTAATGCAATAAGTAAAAGATGATTCCAAATTGCATGCTTTATATCACTAATTATAAATAAAAATGTGTTTTCAGTTGTTTGGCTTTTATTTCTGATAAGCTGCCTAGTCATCTTTTGCCAATTACTATAGGGTTGCTGATCATTTTCTTAATATTTGGTATCAATTTACTGTAAATTATGGAAATTAGCCTTTTCACTTATACATTTTCTCTCTCCTTGTCATTTGTCTTTTGACTTTGTATATGGCATATGTTGCCAAATAGAAGTTATGATTTTTAGGAAATAAAATTTGCCAAATTTTTTCCTCTGTAGTTTTTAGGTTTTGTGCCGTTTTTTAGGCTTCCACAAGACCAACTTATAAATAATTATTCACCCTTCCTTCTATAACTTTGATGGCTCTATTATTTACATTTACATATATGCTTAGAGAGGCAATAATAGCATAGTGATTAAGAGAACATAACCATGGAACCAGAATGCCTATACTTGAATCCCACTTTCTGCCACTTAATTGCTGTGTGACTCTGCATCAATCTCCCCATCTATAAAATGGGGGTAAACAGTATCTCACAAAGCTGTTGGGAGAATTAAATATATTAATAAATATAAAGAGTTTATGATAGCTACCCTGATACATAATAAGTGTTAGGTGTTATTTGACTGATCCACCAAATACTTAACCACTTGTTCTAATACCATTTACTAAATCTTGCCATTTTCTCCAATGACTTGAAATGCCAATTTTATAATGCATAAATCCATACATACATACACACACAATTTCTAGATTTTGTTACTAGTCTATTTGTTTTAGAGTCTATTTAGTACTTCCTCGGAAACCAACTTGAAATATTATAATTTCCTAACATACTGTAGAGGTGTTTTTTTTCATGTGTTTTAATACTTGAAAGGCTAGCTTCTCTTCTTCCTTCTTCTTTCTCACATTTCATGCTTTCCAAATGAACTTCACAGTAATGTTGTCAAGTTTTAAAAAACTAACGATATTTTAATTTAAATTGCATTAAGTACATAAAATAATTTAGGGAAAACCAATAAGTTTACAATATTGAGCTCTCCTAAGAGCACAGTATTTCCAGTTAATCTTTTTAAAATGTCTCTTAGTAGAGCCTCTCCATTTACTTATGTTGGTATTTTATCTTTTTGTTTCTTATATTTTTCATTATATTTTCTAAAGAAGCTGCTTTTTATATATAGGAAAGCTGTTGATACTGATACATTAATTTTGTAAAGAGCCACGTTACCAAAGTCTCTTATTGTTCCTAACGAGAACAGTAAAATGGTTGATTCTTGAGTTTCATGTATATATTGTCCCCTGCTGCACAAAAATTTTGCTTCCTCTCTCCCCAATATTAATCTTGGATATTGACTTACACCTCCACTATAATATTATGTAACAGTGCTAAATGTTGGGCATCCTTTTCTTGTTCCTTACATTAATAAAAATACTTCTAGCATACCACTCACTAAGCATGACAATGGTTTTGGTTTGAAATAAGATTTTTCTTAATCATGTGAAATAAGAATTCATCAATTTTAATTATAAAGAGAATGCTTATCAGGAATTGATATTAATTAGGTCAAACGCTTTTTTGGCATCAAAAAAATGATCATGTGGTTTTCTCTCACCTATTAATAGAACATGTATATAGATTTCTTAATATTAAACCACATATGCATTTATTTCAGAGCTGAAACCCTGGGGCTGAAGATTATTTTCATGTACTGTTGAATTCCATTTGCTAGTACTGAATTGAAGCTACATTAATATTTGTAAAAATTTTTCATATTTTCCTGTTTCATGCTGCCTAGAAAGTTTACAATCAATATTTCATTAGCTTTCTTAAAAGAATTGTAAACTTTTTTTCTTTATCCATGCTCAACCAGTGTGCTGCAAGAATTTTTAAAACATGTAATACCTGACTATTAAAGGGCATTGACCTCTTTTCCCTTAAATTGTAAAATTAAAAAATAAAAACAGCCAATACAATAATAGCCATCCAATGTTAATGAATCAAAATTACACCTATTTTTGCTCTGGCTTGGTAGCTCAGTTGGTTATCGTCCTGATATGCCAAGATTGTGGGTTTGATCGCTGGTTAGCTCACATACAAGAATCAACCAATGAATGCATAAATAAGTGGAACAACAAGTCGGTATTTCTTTCTCTCTCTCTCAAAAAATTAATTTAACAAAATAAATTATTTTTGTCAGATTGGCAAAAAATATAATACATTTTTGGTATGCCAGAGAATTTTAGTAATTACTGCCATGAGATGAAAAAGGCTGAAAAATCACTGCTCTAAAAGAGCCATAAGTATCTCTTCCTTGGGTATTTGAAATAGCATACCTATGAAAATATCTGGGTCTCAAGGTTTTTGTGGAGCAGTCCTTAAGACAACTTTAATTTCTTCAATGTTATCGGTCTATTAAATTTCTTTCTTCTGGCATCAAATCTGTTGTTTTTCTAAAATAGCCACTTCATGCTTGAGAAAATAACCATTATTAAAGGGGATAACCAAGTCATTGCAATTACAAATCACATTTTTAGTATGACCACATGTGCCTGTAGAAATAAACACCAACTAATTAGATCAATCAATGCATATTTTAAAACTTCAAAGAATTATTCACCACACCTCCCCAAATAAAATTTTAGCAAATAATTTCTCCATCTTATGACTGGGCCTAAGTATTTTTTAAATGTGTGGCTTAACTTTAATAAAATAGTGTCATGGGAATAAGAGATAGTAATGAATAGAACCTGAAAATCTAAAAATAAAAACAAATAAATAAAATAAAATAGCTACTTCATCCAGATTGTCAAAATTATTTGTATAGTGTGTGGTTATTTCATTCTCTTCTTTGGAATGCTGAATTCTACCACATAACTTCCCAAACTTCATCCCAATCAGTTTACTCTCAACCACCTTCCTATTGATCAAAATCAGGAATCAGAACATTGGGTTCAAGAGAGCTGACAATGCACACCCATTTATATTCCCTCTCCACAGAAATCCACTCTATAAAATTAATAGTAAAGGAATAGAATAGATAAAATACACAATTACAACGGAAAAAAAACAGTGTTTTCAGGGGGCAAAAGACAACAGATTTTTAGAAGACAGAAAGTGAATAGAGGATTGATATCTGAGTCATTCATTTATTCATTATTTCAAAAAATATTTTATGTACTAGGCATTGTTCTAAGCACTGGAGATAAAGCCCTGTGCAAAAAGACAAAGTCCCTGTTCTCACTGCGTGGATATTCTAATCAGAGGGAAGAGACAGATAACCAGTAACTTATTATTTAAGCAGTGGTAAGAAAAATGAAATAGGATAGGGAAATAAAGAATCTAATTCTGCAGTCTGGATTCTTTGTCACATGTGGCCACTGAAGTCTCTGCTATTAGTATTAATGATGAGCTACTGATTAGACAGATTTCCTTAGAAAATCTTCCAGTCTAGACTGCTGGGCTCTGTATGTATATCAGGGCACATATTTAACACTCAGCCAGTCAATTTACAAATCTGCCTTAGTCTTCACTACCTGCTTGCACAGAACTTAAAGATGAACCAGAAAAAAAAAAAAAAAAAAAAAAAAAGATGAACCAGAACTGACAGCTTAGGCCTTCTCAGGTCTTTCCTAAACATGCACATAGCCCCACGCATATACACAACCTTTCAGATTTCCCAGAAATATATCAGAGCTTCTCAAATCCCCTAATGGCTATCTCATTCCTCAGCTATTCCTTTTAAGCTTTTTGGTTAGCCTGTTGTTTGTCCCAACTGTTATTCACTATCACAGGCAGACAAGATGTTCAACAACTGCCTCTGTTTCCAATGAATACCCTGATGGGCAAAAGGCTATTTGTACAGGATGAGCTCCACATCAGGTCAAATACAGTCTTGTGAATGTCTTTCAAGGAACCACCAAACAGGTCAAGTAATGACAATTCCCTGGGAATGGGGCTTTGAAGGAGTTCCAATCTTGTTCTGCCCCTTCCAGTGGCTTCTGAAGGCTGCTAGTTTTCACCATGATTGGGGGCAGTTGGTTTTCAAGGCTACTGTGGAGCTGGAGAGAGGGGAATAGAAACAAAGCAAGTTAAAACTCTACAAAGTATACTGTTTTTGCTGAAATTCAGCCATTTTTCTTGAATAAATGTTCCCAGATTGCTGCAAGCCTTTGGTTAATTCTCATAGTTCTGGAAAAAGTTGTTCTATTTTTGTCAGTGTTCTCATTGCTCTTAGGAGAAAGTTTTCAGAGGTTCTTTCTCTGCCATTATTGTTGACATCCTCTGCATTTGATTTGAGAAACTCCTTCAGCTCAATCTTCATACTTATTAATTCAGTCTCTTTTTTATTTTTAAAATTTCAATATTTACATTTCTTATTTCTTCTGAAATTACTGATAATGCTTATCTTTAAATTTTCCTTCAGTTTATACTATTCACTATTTCCTTAGTTTCGGTTGCATTTGGTATCTCTCATAGTATTAATTTTTCTCAAATGACTAATTAATCTAGGTTATTAGTTCATATTTGTATTTTGGAAGTTTCAACTAAACAGTTTTTCCTCAGAGTGGATGAGAATCTTTGTTCATCTGTTGTTATATGCAGGTTCTAGTTATACGCTGAGTGGCCAGATTATTATAACCAGCCAGATTATTATGACCACCCCATCAGTACTTCATTGACACTTCCAAAAATACTGAATATTGAAAACTTCCTAAGCAAATACTCTCAAGGTTTTATTATTATTTGCATAACTAATTCACTTCATTGTACTGATGGGGTGGTCATAATAATCTGGCCACTCAGTGTATATACCCACTTCCAGTGCCTATAGAAGAGGGGTGAATTATGCTGTTAGGCAGTATCTGCAGTTAACTGGCTTTCTGGATATGAATCCCTATCTGTTCTGAACATCATATAAATTATTAGGGATATATCTGGTCTCTATGCCAGACTTCTGACTTCAGAGTGAGTAGCTATCAGAGTTTTACCCTAGAAAGAAACACTGGAGTTAGAAACTCACTTTGCTTTTTGCTTCCTCTGCTTTTGTAATACCAGTCTATAATTGCTTCAGTCTATTCTTGCTTCTTTCTCTAATGTCAAAATTCACTCATTCATTTATAAAATATTTATTGAGTGTCTACTATATGCCAGGCACTAGTTTAGATACTGGGAATTTAGTAATGAACAAAATCCCCAGACTCAAGGAAACTTATATTCTAATAGAAAGATAAACAGATACGTAAGGTAATAATTTCACAAGATAACCAGTACTATGAAAAATAAAACAAAGTAAAGAATAGAGAGTAACTACAGCATGAGTAGGGAACCTTTCTTCTGCCAAGGGCCATTTGGATATTTATAACATCATTCGTGAGCCATACAAAATTATGAACTTAAAAATTAGCCTGCTATATTTGGTCAAACATTTAATTAACTCACCCCCAATGCCTTGGCAGGGCTAGACCAAATGGTTTTGTGGGCCACCTTATATGGCCCGGGCCAGCCTTTCCACACCCCTGGACTACAGGGAAGCTATTTTCTTTCTTTTTTGGGGGGGGGAGGGGGGTAGTTAATCCTCACCCGAGGATATTTTTCCATTGATTTTTAGGGAGAGTGGAAGAGAGAGGAAGACAGAAAGATAAATGTAAGAGAAACACATCGATTGGTTGCCTCCTGCACGTGCCCTAAGGGTGTGGGGGGAGCCTGCAACCGAAGTAAATGCCCTTGACAGGAATCGAACCTGGGACCCTTCGGTCCGCAGGCCGACACTCTATCCACTGAGCCAAACCAGCTAGGGCTATTTTATTTGATTTTTTAAATTTTATTTTTATTGATTTCAGAGAAGAAGGGAGAGGGAGAGATGGATAGAAACATCAACGATGATACTCACTGACTCCTACACACCCCCTAATTAGGATCGAGCCTGCAACCTGGGCATGTGCTCTGACCAGGAATCCAATTGTGACCTCCATTCATAGGTGGATGTTCAACCACTGAGTCACACTGGCCAAACCAGAGAAGCTATTTTAGATAAGGTGATTTTTCCCTGATGTGGTAACATTTCATCAGAGATCTGAATAATGAAAAAGAAAGAGCTATAAAAATATAGCTCCAGCCAGCGTGTCTCAGTGGTTGAGCGTCGACCTATGAACCAGGAGGTCACGGTTCGATTCCGGTCAGGGCACATGCCTGGGTTGTGGGCTTGAGCCCCAGTATGGGGCTTGCAGGAGACAGCCGATCAATGAGTCTCTCTCATCATTGATGTTCCTATCTTTTTCTCCTTCTCCCTTCCTCTCTGAAATCAATAAAAATATATTTTTTTAACAGAGAAGATGTGAAGGAGGGCTTTCAGAAGGAACTAATAAGTGTGAAGAAACTGAAAGGATAACATCTAGGCATGTCTGAAAATAGCAAAAAGGCCAATGTTAGCAAGTGAATGAGGGGTTGGAAATGAGGCCTGAGAAGTAGGCAAAGGGCCAGATCACACAACCTTGTAAAATACAATAGAGTTTAGGAAGGCAATGGATGCTTCAGGCAAAAGAATGACATGATTTGATTTACATACATTAAATACTATGGGGAGAATAGACTATAAGGCAGCGGTTCTCAACCTGTGCGTCGCAACCCCTTTGGGGGTCGAACGACCCTTTCACAGGGGTCGCCTAAGACCATCGGAAAACACATATATAATTACATATTGTTTTTGTGATTAATCACGATGCTTTAATTATGTTCAAT
>NW_005367431.1:2277258-2277898 GCF_000412655.1 Myotis brandtii | reverse complement strand
AAACCAAGATGGCGGCATAGGTAAACACCTGAAATTGCTGCCTCGCACAACCACTTCAAAACTACAACTAAAGACAAAACAGACATCACCCAGAACCACAGGAAGGCTGGCTGAGTGGAAATTCTACAACTAGAAGGAAAGAGAAAAGCACACTGAGACTCAGGAGGTGCAGAAGTAAAGTGCAGAGGTACGGAGGCACGCAGAAAGGGCTGGCAACAGAGGACGCCGGTGTCTTTTTCAATCGGGAGGGAGACACAAGCTTCCGACGGCCCTGACTCCAGTTCCAGGCGAGTCTCTGGGGACCCAGACTCATATGGGGAGAAACTGGACTGTCTGGCAGCAGGCGGAACTCGAGGGCAGCTTTCTCAGAGGTGCTTGCAGCGACCCGGGGGCCTCTTGGGGCAGGACTGAGGACCAGCCATAGCTGTTTGCTCCGCCCTGTTGATTCCCTGAAACCCCACCCCACCCAAGCTTGAGCAGAGGCTTTTGCATATGAATGGGCTAGCCCTTTGAGATCTAAAATTACCTAACAAACTGCAGCTGGGTCAGAGAGAACCAGAACATCCTAAAGAAGGCTCAAGGCCCCACAGCAGCTTGCATTGCTTCACAGCTGGGCCTCATCTGAGCACCTCCAAACCCC
>NW_005367431.1:2271732-2275657 GCF_000412655.1 Myotis brandtii | reverse complement strand
TTACCTACAAGGGAGTACCCATACGACTGTCAGCTGATTTCTCAACAGAAACTTTGCAGGCCAGAAGGGAGTGGCAAGAAATATTCAAAGTGATGAATAGCAAGAACCTACAACCAAGATTACTTTATCCAGCAAAGCTATCATTCAGAATTGAAGGTCAGATAAAGAGCTTCACTGATAAGAAAAAGCTAAAGGAGTTCATCACCACCAAACCAGTATTATATGAAATGCTGAAAGGTATTGTTTAAGAAGAGGAAGAAGAAAAAAGGTAAAGATAAAAATTATGAACAACAATTACATATCTATCAACAAGTGAATCTAAAAATCAAGTGAATAAAAAATCTGATGAACAGAGTAAACTGGTGAATATAATAGAATCAGGGACATAGAAAGGAAGTGGATTGACAATTCTCGGTGGGGAAAGGGGTGTGGGGGTGGGGGAAGAGACTGGACAAAAATCGTACACCTATGGATGAGGACAGTGGGGGCGGGTAAGGGCAGAGGGTGGGGTGGGAACTGGGTGGAGGGGAGTTATGGGGGGGAAAAAGAGGAACAACTGTAATAATCTGAACAATAAAGATTTATTAAAAAAATAATAATAATTTTATGATTGGGGGTCACCACAACATGAGGAACTGTATTAAAGGGTCACGGCATTAGGAAGGTTGAGAACCACTGCTATAAGGAAATGCATGCCCTCTCCAGGCAGATGGTTCAATGTTTGGAAAACTTTTCTCTGGGCTTTATCCAGGGGACACACACCAGATGATCAAAATTGAGAGCAAGGGCCAGGAAATTTGATGAATAGGCACCCTTCCATGCTTCATTTTTGTTTACTTAGAGATTAGTACATTTCTGAAACTTCTACACATACTTTCAGCTGTGATTTCTACTCCTAGTTTCTCTACTGATGCAATCTGTTTCTTATCTTTCAGAAATTCACCAAAATATCATCAGCTGAAGGCAACCATTTTTTATTTGCCACCTTTTAAAAAACATCTAACATATCTACTAACATATTTACTTAGAGTCCTGCTAAAATAAACACAAATATCCAGTAGCTCTACATTCAGCAGACATCCCTTAAGGCTTTTTTAGAGTGACTTTAAGAGAACCTTTTAGCTCTCATAATAAAGGCAACAGCACAAATCACATTTCTGTGGCCAAAAAATATTGCAACCAACTGTACCTTCCCTGATGGACTTTCTGCAGAGAGGCAAAACCCATCACCATGCTGGACAACTCCTTCCATATAAATAAACAGCTCGGCCAACTGACTCTGGTAAAGTTGATGAATTCTTCTAGCTTCTTTATTTGGGAGGCATGACTGATAACATATCATGGTACTGTCAGCTGTAGGAATATTTATAGTAACTTTACACTTAACACACTGCGGACCAGTAGTTTTATTGCTAGCTTTACCCAGTGGGCAGATAAGTTTCTATTGAACGAGTACAAAAAATGTTTTACATAAATGTTAAATGCACACTTTAAAATTAAATACCCATTGCATTTTTAAGTTATTTATTACATGTTCTTACAAGCTAATATCTTTTTAGAGTATGATACTTTGTAAAAGCGAGAATTCTCATGATCCGTCCCCAATGTGTTAACAGAACACTACAGAATTTACTGAGAAAAAATATTTGAAAATACACTTAGGCTGTACCAAATTTTTAATAGGAAAAATATTTTATCCAGAACAGATTCTCTAAAGAATTGTTTTTACAGTTTCTAACATTACTTCTTGAAAAATCACCCTTTCAAGTTGTCTATTAAATCTTTAATAAAAAATTAACACAAACTTTTCCCCACAAGCTTTCTTTAAAATAGGAAGATGTGTTCCACAGGAAAAATTCTAAAACCACAGTAAAAAGTATTGAGAAGAAAGGAGTTAACCTGAATTAAATGTGTCAAAGTAAGCTTAATATAATAATCCAACAGTTCTACTACATTCCTTCCAACCCTCCTTGGATGAATCTCTCTTTTGTTTTTAACTTGTCAGTTACAAAACATAAGAATTTCTCTAATGTGTGAAGATCCAGACTCCATAGAACTCACAGCCTCCAAACTTTATCTTCATTTTCCTTTAATCTGTGAAGTGAACATTTCTACAAGAAGCACAATATTTTCTGTAGGTGCTATTGATACCACTGTAATAAACCCAGTCATGAATTAACTGGATAAGAGCAAAGGGAAAACCAAATAGACACATGCCTAGTAAAGTCTGGGTAAAATAGGGAAGGTACTTGTCTGTCAGTCACACCTGGGAACAGGACATTGGCCAGAGTAGGCGTGGCCACTGCAAGGGCGGGAATATTTGTGATACTTAATCTCCTAAACAAAGAAGTTCCCTCTCTCTTGCACTCTTTTGCATTGGGCTCCTGGCTCTCTTATTGCAGGTGGCACACTCCCTTACATTCACCCACACAATGGACTGATGGACTGTGACTAATCTTATGCTACACCAGACCCAGCTCCACCATGGAACAGAAACTCTGGACATTGACTTTGCTTCTAGCTCTGCTGAATCCTCAGCTGCACCTCTTTCAGGACTGGTTTAAGGGAAATGTAACTTTTCAAACTGAAGGATATAATTCCACACAAAGCTTTCTAACAGGTCTCACCCTCCTGTGGGGGCCTCCGGAAATTCTTATTCCACCAATACCCCAAGAACCCCACTCCCACTAGCAACAGAGAAAGGCCATCCATGCATTTCTCCAATAACACTATTGCCTGACATATGGTATACTTCAATATGAATATTCTAGAAATGCATTGCTTCCAGTAATATAGAAAGATTTGTACTCTATTTCATCCAGTTTTAAAGTCAAAATTCTATATATCTATATATCAATGAGCTCTCCAGAGTAATCTGGATAAAATTTACTATATACTATACTAATAGAAATAAGTCTTTTGAAATGTCTTTAGCTGTGAGAAAAACTATAAAATCTAGGTTTGCCCTGGCCAGGTGGCTCAATTGCTTGGAGCACTGCCCTATACACCAAAAAAGTTGTGGGTTCGATTCCTGGTCGGGCTGTGTATAGGAGGCAACAGATCCATGTTTCTCTCACATGGATGTTTCTCTCTCTCTCTCAGATCAATAAACATATCCTCAGGTGAGGATAAATAAAAAATAGGTTCAATTTGTTAAATCTTTTATTTCTCTGAACTTATTTACTCCTTCAAAAATCCACCACCCATAATTTCAGTGCTGTCATTTCAACAGAGAGTGTAAATACTTTTTTTGGAGATCCAACTGTATAAGCTATTAATAGTTAACATTTATGGAATACTAGTAGCCCAGTGCACGAAATTCGTGCACATTAAAAGGGAATTAATTAGCGGAGATAGTTTAATATTGCTATTTGCCCTTTCTCTATAATAGCAGTGTGAGAGATGAAAGGAAATTAGTAAAATGTATATGAAAATAATATATAAATTAATAAATAAACAGTAACAAAAGGATATAACAACAGAGGCATGATATAAAAATGACAAAAACATGATACGAAAACAACAAAAACATGATATAAAAACAACAGTGATGCAAACAATGACTGATAAAGTGATTAAACTTATTCTAATATCTCCCTGTACACCACATTAAGAGTGAAAACACTTTCAGAGTGCTTGACTAATTTCCCTTGTGATGAAGTACTTAGAACTTTAACTGTAACATCACATGCTCTTCAAACTCGAGAGAAAGCAACATATAACTGACCATGTGCAAAAAACGAGTTCAGGTAGGAATATGCCTACTTTGTCTAGAGTTTGTCCTTGTGATTTATTAATAGTCATCACAAATGCTGGCATCACGGGAAACCGTCGTTGAATCAATTTAAATGGGAGGCCAGTGTCAGATGGGGACAAATTAATTCTTGGAATCAGAACAAACTCTCCCTCTGCAGATCCTGTTAAT
>NW_005367431.1:2262046-2270587 GCF_000412655.1 Myotis brandtii | reverse complement strand
CTCCGAGGGCGGGTTCCTGCCTGAAACCTCGCCCTCTGGGAAACAGCTGGGGGAGGGCGCAGCCGTTTCCAAGACGACCCCTGCAGGACTGACTTCCTTCTGCTTGGTCACGCTTCTGGACGTGATGTTACACCCAGGGTTTTTATTATATAGGATTTGTTATGGATCAGGCACTGTTCTGAGTGCATATATCAACTAATTTATTCCTCTCAATAAGTTTATAAGATAGGTACACTTCAATATTATCACCATTTTTCACTGATGAGAAAACTAAAGTACAGAGAATAACTTGCCCAAGGTTATACAACTAGTAAGTCACCAACCTAGAACCTAAGCCCAGGCAAGCCTAGCTTCAAGGCCTGAGGTCTCAAACTACAGACAGGACTGATGATTTTAAAAAGCTGACCAAGCCTAAAAATGTATGCCATGCCATGATAAAGTAACCAACAGCCAGAATTCACAAGCAGAGTAATGAGAAGATACTAAGGAGGCAAGTTTTCTTCTCTATCCTTTCTCATTCTCATTCTTCTCCTAAGTTTTCCAAGTAAATATGCATTAGTACAAGTGAAATGTTTTATGCAGTGCCTGACAAATAGTTAAGTGCTCGTTGTGTTAAGAGATAGTAATGGTAAAAATAGTAGAGAATGCCTACTAACCCTGCCTCACTCTAACTGTTGATATCTTTACCATCTTTTCCCCTTTGTCAGTACAGGAAATGAATCAGGACAATCAATAAATGCAGTCCATTGTAACAAACCAAATTACTCTTCAATCTGTTACTTTTACCTGATCACATATGCAGAAGCAAACTATTCCACTCCCCACTTCTCTTTTCTTGACTTACAAAGACTGGATTGGGGCCAGAAGAAAGTAGAATAAAGCAGCTTTGTAACCTTTTGACTAGTTGCCAAAAGCATAAGCAAAGTTTGTGAAAAACAACTTAATCAACCAAAACTTAGATTGTTAGATGGAAACTAGCAAAGAATTCTTATGAGAGAAGCTCTGTATATGACCAAGCATTTTCAACCTCATGATTCTGTATTATTGCAGTCTTAAAAATGATGTGCCTAGACACAGTGCCTAAAGAACAGAAATGACAGCAACAAACAGTGTCTCCCTCTCTCAATTGTTCTGCACAATTATTTAGGTTAAAAGCTTAACAGAATCAAGATACATTTCAGAGGAAGAAACTAGCAAACCCAAACATTTTCAATTCTAAAAAGACAATATTGGAAAAAAATTTAGCAGTCACTAGAATATTTCAAATTGTAGGTACAACACATTAATAGGTTGTATCAACTTAATGGAGACCAAAAATTTGTTTTGAATGAAATACAAGAAAACAAAATAAAATAGAAAATATTACTATGTATCACCAATAGTAAAGATAAATATTATTTAAAGAAACTTGTTTCAATTTTACATATTAATATGTACATACGCGTGTATAAATACTGGGCAACAACGAAAATGCGTCTTATAGTGGATTGTGATGAAAGAAGTTTGAAAGCCAATTTGCCAGAGGATAAAAAACTGGCCAGTCGAAAAGGAGGAAAATATGTACTTCAAACTACATAGGAAATAACATTTTCTGTTTTGGTGGTTCTCTAAATTATAGTTTTTTAAAGGCAAGCCTTTGAAAAAGAACAACAAAAAAAGGAAACCATTTGGGTAAAAATCAATAGTCTAACAGAGTTATCCAATTAAACAATTTCATAGAATGTGAGGTACCAAAACTAAGTAAATCTATACTAACAAGAGATACACAGAAATGAGATAAAGCTAAGCTTTTCAGTCCACTCAGCTATTAAATGCCACATCAATATGAGAGACGACCTAGTCTCTTTGCAAAAGCTCTGATTCTCACCCTCAAGAACACATATTCATTAGTGTTATCTCATCACTGCTTCCTAATCTATAGCAAAGACCTGGTGAACAGAAAAAGTACATTTGGAAAATTCAGTGAAGTAATAACACACTGATTACTAGGGTATTTTCTATACAACAGGTATGTACTATTTTTTATTTTTTCAAATATATTTTATTGATTTTTTACAGAGAGGAAAGGAGAAGGATAGAGAGTTAGAAACATTGATGAGAGAGAAACATCGATCAGCTACCGCCTGCACACCCCCTACTGGGGATATGCCCGCAACCAAGCCCTTGACCGGAATCGAACCTGGGGCCCTTCAGTCCGCAGGACGACGCTCTATCCACGAGCCAAACCGGTCAGGGCTGTACTATTTTTTAAATCAATACTCTCTAAATTCTGAAATAGTCTAAGAAAAAGATCATACACACATTTTGGATTATGTGTCCGTAAAAAGAAAATCTCTCAAAAAAATTAACATCATTGTGCTAAATTAAAATTCCCTCTTATTTTGAAAAAAGGAGGAACAACAGATGAACCTGACCTAAATCTTTTTCAACTAGTATGGAAACAATAAAGTTCAATTCCATCTAAGAGCTAATCATTCTCTCATTTATTCCCATAGCAACAGTGCTAATAGCAACAAACTACCAATTTTTCCTAAATTCAGTATTTGCCACATTATTAAAGTTTAGGTGAAAGAAAACTATTGAAATCTTAGAAGATAAACAGATTATCAAATCCACATAGAAAAAGAGTTGCTTTTGAAACAAAAATTAAATATTTAAATCAAAGCAAAGAACATTCTAAAAACCAACAAGTAAATCATCATAGCAAAGTTTATACTTTTCAGCACCATACTTTTCCCACCAAAGAAAAAAACAAGACAAACAAAAACTACTATTAAAAACAAAACAAAACAGGGTACTTAATGTATGAATGAATAAACAGAGTTAATCTAATCTAATAATAGACAAACATGGTAATTGACCATAACTTCACTACGCCTCCCATTGGCCAATCAGCGTGATATGCAAATTAACCACCAACAAAGATGGCGGCTAATTTGCATACTGCAGGCAGGGCGGGCCAGCGCGAGCCGCCATCCGGGCCCCCGTGTGCCGCCTAAGCCCTGCCCCCAGCCGGGACCCCCATGTGGGCAGCCCAGGCCCCTGTATGCGGCCCTGGGCGGCGGGGCTTGGTGATTTTTATAGTTCAGTTGTGAAAAAGTTTCCTAAATGAAAATTTAATTGCACCTATAAAGAACATGATTTTATATTAATTAAGCTGTGATGCAGAGTAATGAAAAAAACTCAAATAATCATGAGAAATCACTGCTTTGAATACAATAGAAAACCATAAAATCTAGCTTCAAAAAGTCATATACCATTGTCACTGAAAAGAAGCAACACTTTCTTAGGGTTAAACCTTTTAAAATTCTAATTATGTTGTCTCCTTTTTTTTTTCTACAAGCCCGCCTGCAATGGTCCCTGCACATAGTAGATGCACAATAAATATCTGAATAAAGCCTATATAATAAAAGGCTAATATGCAAATTATACCCTTGGGAGTTCGACTAACCAGGAGTTTGACCGCTTGCTTTGACGTGTGCTGACCACCAGGGGGCGGTGCGGAACGAAGGAAGGCCCCGGCCAGCAGCCAAAAGGAAGGCTCTGGCTGGCAGCTGGAAGGCCCTGATCGGCCCTGATTGCCAGCCAGGCCTAGGGACCCTACCTATGCACGAATTTTGTGCACCAGGCCTCTAGTATACAAATAAAACCAAATTCTGTATTTAAGTATAAATGTCAGTCCCTGTATAATGTCACCTACTTCACATGAATAGTCTATTTACGTATTATTATAATTGTACACAGTAGGTATCTAAAAGAAATACATGGAAAGAAATGTATTAAAAAAATTACTATTTTCTAGGGCAGTGATGGCGAACCTATGACACGCGTGCCAAAGGTGACACGCGAACTCATTTTTTTGGTTGATTTTTCTTTGTTAAATGGCATTTAAATATATAAAATAAATATCAAAAATATAAGTCTTTGTTTTACTATGGTTGAAAATATCAAAAAATTTCTATATGTGACATGGCACCAGAGTTAAGTTAGGGTTTTTCAAAATGCTGACACACCGAGCTCAAAAGGTTCGCCATCACTGTTCTAGGGTGAATAAAAAAAAAATCTAACTAGTACAAATATTAACCAAGCTAAAAAGTTAAAGTGCATCATCCATCACAATCTGTACTAAGATCTTTATAATATTAAGTACTGACTGCCTTGTGTTGATATGCTGACTTACAATAAGTCAACACCATTTACACATTTCCTTTTCTGTTTTAAAATACTACTACATATTTAAAAGGGAAAACAGTAAAGATAAATTTTATGAAGCCCATATTTCAAATATCTGTTTTTTGATATACTATAAGCAACAGAGAAAATACCCTAATTATTTCTACATTTAATAATTAGATACTCCAGGACTTAAGTTTATGGGACCAAATAAAAATATCAACATCATGATGTGGCTGCTGTTTGCTATATGTTCTCTGCCAATAAAACATATCAATAAGTCAGTTTATAGCTTAAGCCATATATTTTGTACAAGAACATGCACTTGTATTTTTAAGTTAATCAGCAGATAGAAAGCCTACCTAATTTCTACTTTACTATGAATATAACAATTCAACTCCTTGGTATAAACCAATTAAGTGACTATATGGAAAGAATAAACTATTCCTAATATTCTGAAATACATTTTAAAGTATCTCTACATTGCCCTAGCTCAGTGGTCGGCAAACTCATTAGTCAACAGAGCCAAATATCAACAGTACAACGATTGAAATTTCTTTTGAGAGCCAAATTTTTTAAACTTAAACTATATAGGTAAGTACATTGTTATTAACCTACCTATATAGTTTAAGTACCGTTGATATTTGGCGCCTCCCCCGAGCTGCGTATCCTGTGGCCCGCCTGCGCCACGTCTCCCATCGCCCGACCGACCGACACCCCCCACTTCTTCTAACGCCACTTCTTCAAAATAGACTCACCCAGGCCGAAAACCGACTTCTGTGCATGGGCCATGAAGTTTCAATCGCACCGTACATGCGTGCCCACATGTGGTATTTTGTGGAAGAGCCACACTCAAGGGGCCAAAGAGCCGCATGTGGCTCGCGAGCCGCGGGTTTGCCGACCACTGCCCTAGCTGGTTTGGCTCAGTGGATGGAGCGTTGGCTTGCGGACTGAAGGGTCCCGGGTTCGATTCCGGTCAAAGGCATATGCCTGGGTTGTGGGCTCAATCCCCAGTAGGGGGCATGCAGCAGGCAGCCGATAAATGATTCTCTCTCATCATTGATGTTTCTCTCTCCCTCTCTCCCTCTCCCTTCCTCTCTGAAATCAATAAAAATATATATAAAATCAATAAATAAAGTATCTCTACATTGAACTATTCTATGTTGAACTAATTTGAACGATACTTCCTTCATTTAAATCACACATAAATTAAAATATCCTGTTTTCATATGCAGAACACAAAAATCTTTTAGACATTCTACCAAAAAAGAAGTTATATGAGCCTTTTGTATATAAGAAAAACAAGATAATGGAGCTATGAAATGGCTTAGACAGATCACAGAAACTCATACCTCAAGGTACAAATGGTAAGAATGTGGTGGAGGTGTAATTTGTTTCTTAAATTTTTAAAACTGCATTTTTCTTAAAACATACCCTAGGCTGAAGGAAAAAAATAAAAACATGTAAAACAAAATACAAAAGAAAGTAAAATGACAAAAAATAACAATAAAAAATAATCAAAACAAAAAAAAAACTGGCAGGCATAAAACTAATATGCAAAAACATATTTTAAACCAAACCCTCAGGGTTATAAACTAAGACTGCAAAACTAAAGTAGAAATTTCTATAGAAAACTGGCCTCTCCTGAGCTTTAAAAACACATGCACCTGGTCCTCAAATAACGTCGCTTTGTTCTAACATTGATGAGATGCACAGGAACTTAACTCTTTATAACAATTAGTCTGTAGTAACACTGGTTCCATTCTGTGGCTTGAAGTCACAGAACCTATTGATGATGTTAAGTCAGGACTTACTGTGCACACCAAACTGTCTCTAGTAATTTTTGTTGTTGTTTGGCAGTTAGGTAAGAGATGCAGGCTTTTCAGTAACTAGAAAGTACAAAGACCAAGAATATGAACACAACTGCTCCAATGTGACGATAGCTGCTCATTTCGTGTAGGGGCTTTTATGCACAATCTGCATCATAGTAGGCAGAAGTGGTTTTAGAAGAAAAGAGAAAAACACTTGCTAAGACTTTCAACTTCTAGTTCTGCACAACAGTTTCTTTATAGAGTCCTTATTTGAAGGCAAAATGACTTCAGCTTTAAATTTAAAAATCTGTCATAGATTTATTACCCTAAAACTTTCATTTCTAGGACATAAATTTATTGAAATAAACAATTACGTACTATATTGTGCTCTCCAGGCTACAGTTTTGATGGAACTAAAACCCACTCCTCTGTGCGCATGTACGGGACTTCTTTATTTGTAAAGGGGCTTCCCTCAGCAGTTAGGTAAGTCCTGAAAGCCAACCAGAAGGGTCCTTCCCTGTGGCTTCTAGGACTAATATGGCCAAGCTCCAAAGTCCTTTGCTAAAAATAGATGAAGGGAGCAGCCCAATTTTGGAATAAGCCAAGATCTATGCTATGTTCACAGATGTGTATGTATCATATTATAGTGAGGGAGACTTTTCTATAACTTATTAGTCAAAAGAGAAGCAGATGCTAAAAGTTGTTCTGTTCACTGTAGCACTAAATTTTATAACACAATTTATATGATTATAGAAACTGATCACACAAAAACGTTTGCAAGCAAATGTTAGACATATACCATAAAGATTGGAAAAACAAATATAAAAATTATCCAATCCTGTAAAAAATATACCTCAGATCACAAAATTTGGGAAACAGGACACTAACCATTATTAAATCCAATCCTTTCATTTTAGAGATGACTAAAAACCTCCAGAAATTTTAAGAGATTTAAGAGAAACTTGAGTCTCAAAATGAGAAAAAGGTAGTTTTAAGACTGAGATGGGGAAAGTAAAGGAAAAAAATAAAAGAAGAACATTCTAAGAAACAAAGTACTGTAATGTCTGGCTTACGACAAAACAGGAAGAAAAACAGAAAATTGTCAATACAGTTAAAATGAAGAAACAATCCTATATAATAAAAGGCTAATATGCAAATTGTCCCCTCAACCGGGAGTTCCTGGCCTGGCAGGACCCCAACTGCACGAATTCGTGCACTGGGCCTCTAGCGTATAGCAGGCAAGAAGAAAGACATAGGCACACTGAGTTCAATGAAAGAAAAGGTACTCTGAAATTATTATAATGAACTCTTTAGCAGAAAACGCTTTAGTAACAAGTTACTAAAATTCTTGGCAATAAACTTATAAATCTGGGGCCAATAATGTCCCCAGAAACTCTGTCCTCTGTCACAGCAACTGTCCTGTAAGTGAAGCCCATGCAGAAAGCAGGCAGAGCTGATCCGCCCAGAACATGGCATTTTCGGCCTCAGGAGCGCGCGTCTCCATCCTCAGGGAACAGAGAACACCAGGATGACAGGCCGCCCTCACGATCTGTCCATTAACAAGGCCCGTGGAGCCCAATCGCTGGCAGCTACGTGTGCCTGCTACCTGTTAGCCGGTTCCGGAGAGAGCCCCGAAGCTGCGCTCCAGCCGGGCGCTGGGAACGCCTTTGTTGTTCCCAAAGGACGGAAGCTACCAGAGTGCAGTCGAACCCAGCGCCTCAAGGCAAAGCTGCCCCAGGCCCGGTACATCTGCCCAGGCTGGGGGTTTACAGCACAGCCCTCGGCGAGCTAAGAAAAGGCGGGAGAACCTCCGGCAACGCACAAATGTCACCTCCTAGTTCCGGGAGGGGTCACAAGTGAGGAAAGTTGGAGGACAAGTCCCTAGCACCCTGTTTCGCAGTGGAGGAGGACGCCCACCATGAGGTCGCGGGCCGTCCCGCTGGGTGAAAGCACAGCGAGATCGCGGAGTCAGGGGTCTGGGGAGAGAGGTGCTCAACTGAGACTATGGGGGGGAAACGAGAGGCAGTGGCGGAAGGAAGCGCTGAAGCAAAAGGCAAGAAGCCGGTGCTGGTAAGGGGCGGGTGAGGCTGAGGAAAAACAGCGAAGCGAATGTTGCAGAAAGGCGAAGCTGAGGTGAAAGAGGCGAGGCCAGCGAGAGGCAAAGGGCTGAGGTGAGGGAAGCACAGCAGGGACAAGGGACAGGCAAAGAGAACCCCCGCCCACAGGGACCAGAACTCTCGACCCGTCCGTCCCCCGCTACAGGCAGTCCTCGTCCGGCCGCTCTCAGACCCTGTCGACAGCGCAGACTCACCCAAAGGCTGCAGGGGCTCCGCTGCAGGACATGGGGACCGGTCCAGACCCACAGTAGAACCAAGCGAGTGGAGGAAACCGCGGCGTTAGCGTGACCCGGAAGCGCATCCCTAGAAAACGGAAGTCACCGTCCAGGGTCACCTCACAATCCACACCTCGTTCCACCAGAAGCCTTTGGGCGCATGTGTCAGGCCTCACGGGGCGGGGCTGAGAAGCGGCTAGGCCCCGCCCACTCTCCCACCCACCC
>NW_005367431.1:2193736-2261948 GCF_000412655.1 Myotis brandtii | reverse complement strand
CGCCCCGGCGAGCCCCGCCCCTGGTTACGCCTCTCTCCGTGCCTCCACGGTACCTGGTGCTGATAGGCTAGTTCTTGCGGTGCAAAGGCTCCGGGGAACACTTCAGCACTCAGTTTTCTAGAAGGTCTCTTAAAATGCGTGTAATCCCTGCCTCCCTAAAGCGAACATGGAAAAACTGTGGAAGGAAGGAGGAGAGTTTTTGAAGACACTTGTGGGGAGGCTAACCCAAGGTGATGTTTTTATCCCCAATATTAGTTTATAATAATATTGCATTGCGCTTACAATTAATTTCTATTTTGTGCACATTATTTTATGTAATTATTTTGTCAGACACAAACATTTTAAAGTCTTCGTTAACTTTAAATTACTACCCAAATATGGGTTGCATGCAGGTTTGTGGCAGCCTGAAATTTATTCAATTTGGGGGCCCTCTTTGAGAAAATTCATTGCAGGGTTTAAAAATGCTCACTAACACAAAATCCAGAAAATACTACTAATTAACTGCTTGCTATGCTTCTCTCTCTCGGTAAATTTTATGGCTGTAGTCTTGATCACCTCTTCCTATGATAACAATTTACTAAGTAATATTACTTATGTACTAAGATCTTTGACTCCTCTCTCTCACCCCACATTCATCAGCAAGCTCTCCACAACCTGCCTTTGAAATCTGTCCAGAATCGGGCCATTTCACGCCTCAGTAAATGTGTGACTGTGTGCCTACCCTTTTATACCCTTGCCTTCCCATAGTCTATTAACACAGCAGCCGTGGGCTTCAGTTAAAACCTTAACCAGATCATGTTGCTCCTCCAATGAATTTCTATTTTAAAGTGAAAACCAAAATTCTTACATTGGCCTAAGGACCCTCAAGATTTGACACATACACCCTCGTCCCCACTACGACCAACCTCATCTCCTACCCTCTCCATTCTCTCTCTACTCAAGGCATATTGGTCTGTTTGCTGTTCCTCAAACCTGCGCGGAAACTCAGGGCCTTTGTGTTTGCTGGGCCCTCTGCTTGGAATGCGCTTCCCCCTGATCATAGCATCATTCACCCTGTCCCCTCCTTTATAGCTGTGTTCATAGGTCACCCTCTCAATGAGACTTCCTGACACTGTTTTTTCCCCTCACACTGTATTTAAAACTGAAGCACCATCATCCTCCCTGAATTTCCTAACCCAGTTCCCCTCTTAATTTTTCTCTCATCATATTTACCCCATCCAACAATTTGCTAGTGAATTTGGCTTAATGTCTCTCTCCCCACACTCACACATACCAGAATGTAAGTTCCATGAGGGCACACGTGTTTGTTTTGTTCATGGATATACTTCAGCACCGGAACAGAGCCTGACACATTGCAGGCACCCCAATAAGTATTTGTTGAATGAAAGAATAAATTGCTCATCAACATGGCTATTGCTGATCTGAAACCATGCAAGCTGAGCCACCAGCTCCACCAGGGGGTGCAAACGACTAACCAATGTTGCATCCCCAGAAATTACTCCTAAAGCATATACATGCTCATTAATCCTAAAACAGAGCTACAGAAAGGCATACAAATTCCTCCCCAGAGCAAAGAGTACTGTACCTACTAGCATTAAAAACCCTCCAATGTCTTCACAGTCCCTTGAGAATAAAATCCAAGCTTTGCTTTTTTTCTTTTTAATATATTTTATTGATTTTTTACAGAGAGGAAGGGAGAAGGATAGAGAGTTAGAAACAGCGATGAGAGAGATAAATCGACCAGCTGCCTCCTGCACACCTTCTACTGGGGATGTGCCCACAACCAAGGTAACATGCCCGTGACCGGAATTGAACCTGGGACCCTTCAGTCTGCAGGCCGATGCTCCATCCACTGAGCCAAACCGATTAGGGCAAAATCCAAGCTTTTTACTATGGTCCACGAGACCCTTATTGGCTTGCCCTTCTTAACTCTGATGTCATGCCCAACCTCCCTTCCTCTCATGTACTGAGCTCTAGCCATTCTGTTTTTTTCTTCTTGTACAAACCAAGCTTTCTTGCCTCAGGACTTAAGCACATACTATTCCCTCTCTCACTCTTCCCCAAACTTCCAAATGACTAATTCCTTCTGCTACTCTCAGTTAAACGTCCCCTCTGAAGGCTTCATACAGCCTCCCATGACCTCCTGTCCTCTGTCTAAAGGAGCTCTCCACCTTTCCACACCTTATCTTTTCTTCATAGTCCCTACCACCATCTGAAATTGTTTTGTTTATCTGTCACTATAAAGTAAGCTTCATGGGGGCTTTATCTTTCTTATTCACTGCTAAATTATCAGCCAATACTATGGTTGGCATATAGTAAGTGGCATATAGTAAGTGGCATATAGTAGGTGCTCAGTAAACAGAATAAATAATTACTAATATTTATTGAAGCTTTGCTATGTGTCACTGGCTGTAAATACACAAGAGCTCATCTTTTTCATTTAATCCTTCAAACACCTTGGGAAGTTTTTTGATTATCTCCATTTTACAGATGAGGAAACTGAGGCAGGAATAAATTAAGCAACTTGCGTGAGGCCACAAAACCAGCAAGAAGCAAACCTAGGACTTGAATCTAGTCTGTATACCTTCAGAGCCCATGATTTTAACTACTGGACCATGCTCCTCTCAAATTACAGAAAGAGCAATATGTAGCCAAGTATGAGTTCATTTACTTACTATTTTTTTCTCTGATGTCATGCAGGTATGCTTATTGTCATGGTCAGCAAGAGTGGAAATGTTTATTGGGTTTTTTTTCCTACTCTACTCCCGGTGACAGATCTAAAGAAATGTTTAAGCTGGGTTATAAGTACTCAGATATTTGTTATATTATTTTCTGTAGATCTGAAATATTTAATTCAAAATTTAACACAAAGGAACTGCTATAAAAATAGTCCAAAATATTATGGCCAAATCTTTCTAAACAAAAACCAATATGTAAAGCAAAACACAAGTCTAGTTACACTAAAAGTGTCTAAAAATAAGGCCTCTGAATTTATGTTTCCATTTTTAAAAAAAAATATGATTAGTGTTTTGTAACAGTTATCAACTGTATGATCAGTGTTTTGTAACAGTTATCAATTTAAACTCTCCTGATTAACATATCTGAGGTACATTGCTCTGGGCTTTATTCTTGTTGATGTTCTCTATTGTACCTAAGACAATCTTATTATAGACATGACAGTTGAACCTCTAAAAGCAATCTATAGTTGGTAGGATTGTAAAATGGTTCAACTACTTTGGAAACCAGTATGGCAATTTCTCAAAAAAAACAAAAAACAAAAAAAAAACTGCCCTGGGGGCAGGGGGCTGGGGTGAGGGGGGAAGACTCAGTGGTTGAGTATGGACCTATGAACCAGGAGGTCATGATTCCATTCCCAGTCAGGGCACATGTCCGGGTTGCAGGCTCAATCCCCAGTGGGAGGTGTGCAGGAGGCAGCCAATCAATGATTCTCTCTCTCTCATCATTGATGTTTCTATCTCTCTCTCCCTCTCCCTTCCTCCCTGAAATTTAAAAAAAAAAAAGACTCATTCTTATACACCCACAACTTCTCATGGCTTCTCCATCTAAGACCTGGCACTCAAGAAGGTCCAGTCCCTAGGCAGAGGGACTCGGACCCAACAGTTAGTGCAATGGGCAGGGTTTGAGAAGGAACCTGCCCTGATAGTTGGCGTAGTTGAGCAGAATTCAGAAGATATATGGACTCGGAGCAGCAGTGCTCCCGCTGTGCTCTTGCTGTTTCTGACACACACCCTTCTACCTTTCCCTGGTCACTCCTTCTTTTATTTCTCTGAACCTTAGTCATTCTGAGGTTGGTAGTGGGGCGACACAGGGCAAAGCAGCTGTCCCTGAGACTCAGCCAGCCCCAAAGTAGCCCTGATCAGATGCCATTTGGTCAGAAGCCAGACTTGCTGTTTAGAAAAACACATCCATTCTGAGCACCACTACCTAAGGGAAAACTATGAAAGGCTTCAAAAATAGCAGTCAAGATGATTAAAGAGTTAGAAAATAGGGCCTGTGAGGCAAGACTACAGAACCTAGGTTGTTTATGTTAAGGAAGTGAAGGCAGAAGGGGCAAGGCTGGGCTGCTGAGAAACAGTTTTGAAAGAGTCAGAGCCAAATAAAATACACAAAAGAAGATACTGGTAAGTCTATGCTGTATGTTAGGAGGGGTGAATGGCAGGGCAGTGGAAGTATCCTGGCAGGTCCATTGCGACCAGGGCCTGAAGTAAGGTGACCTCTTCAAGAAAAAGAACGCAAAATTATCAACACAAAACTGCGGGGCCCTTCCTGGCCTTTGGAAGGGTCAGGGGCCCTGAAGCTTAAGCTCTGTTGATTTCACAATAAATTCGCCTCTAATCAGGGTTTAATGAGTTAGCTAGAAACAGGTCTGGGACTCTGGCCAGCAGCTCTTGAGGAACTGAGGCCTCAGTCCAACGGCCTGTGAGGAACTGAATCCTGCCCATTGTCATGTGAGCTAGGAAACAGATCTTTTCCAGTTGAGCTTTAAGATGACCAAGGCCTTAGCTAAACCATGCTTCTTATGCCTGATCCACAGAAACTGTGAGATAATGAATGTGTGTTATTTTAAGCTGCTGCATTTTGGGCACATTTGTTACGCAGCAGTAGATAACTAATACACAAGTGGAGTGGTACAAATAAGCACAGTGTGTGATGGGTGCACATGGGAAGGTGAGACAGCAAACTACTGAGGCACGGAGAGGCTGCATCCATTGAGACTTCTGAGAGGAGGTCAGGTTTGCATTGCATTTCAGAGGCTAGAGAGGCATCAGTTAGGGGAAGAAGCAAGAGAGGGCATTTCCAGGTAGAATGCAGCCCTAGATTGTTTGGCTCAGTGGATAGAGCACTGGCCTGAGGACTGAAGGGTCCCAGGTTCGATTCCGGTCAAGGGCATGTACCTTGGTTGCGGGCACATCCCCAGTAGGGGGTGTGCAGGAGACAGCTGATTGATGTTTCTCTCTCATCGATGTTTCTAACTCTCTATCCTTTTCCCTTCCTCTCTGTAAAAAATCAATAAAATATATTAAAAAGAAAAAAAGCAAAGCTTGGATTTTATTCTCAAGGGACTGTGAAGACATTGGAGGGTTTTTAATGCTAGTAGGTACAGTACTCTTTGCTCTGGGGAGGAATTTGTATGCCTTTCTGTAGCTCTGTTTTAGGATTAATGAGCATGTATATGCTTTAGGAGTAATTTCTGGGGATGCAACATTGGTTAGTCGTTTGCACCCCCTGGTGGAGCTGGTGGCTCAGCTTGCATGGTTTCAGATCAGCAATAGCCATGTTGATGAGCAATTTATTCTTTCATTCAACAAATACTTATTGGGGTGCCTGCAATGTGTCAGGCTCTGTTCCGGTGCTGAAGTATATCCATGAACAAAACAAACACGTGTGCCCTCATGGAACTTACATTCTGGTATGTGTGAGTGTGGGGAGAGAGACATTAAGCCAAATTCACTAGCAAATTGTTGGATGGGGTAAATATGATGAGAGAAAAATTAAGAGGGGAACTGGGTTAGGAAATTCAGGGAGGATGATGGTGCTTCAGTTTTAAATACAGTGTGAGGGGAAAAAACAGTGTCAGGAAGTCTCATTGAGAGGGTGACCTATGAACACAGCTATAAAGGAGGGGACAGGGTGAATGATGCTATGATCAGGGGGAAGCGCATTCCAAGCAGAGGGCCCAGCAAACACAAAGGCCCTGAGTTTCCGCGCAGGTTTGAGGAACAGCAAACAGACCAATATGCCTTGAGTAGAGAGAGAATGGAGAGAGGAGGAGATGAGGTTCTTTTCTTTTTTTCTTTTCTTTTCTTTTATGTTTGTAACAAGATGTCTGGAGATAGGTATCCTCTGGCTGTGGCTCTCTCTGGCTCAATCTCACCACAATTCTTTTGGCCTTCCACTCATTCTTGTCACCCCACTGTCCTAAGATGGCTGCCCCCGCTCGGGGCATTTTACACCCACATTCAAAGCAAAAAGAACAAGTAAGGGGAAGCTCCAGTCTTGGATGACTCTTCACCATTAAAGCAAAAGCTTTCCCAGAAGTACCCCGTGATGTCACGTGGACACTCCCAGCTAAAAGGAAGGCTGGGGACACAAGAAACAGAAATTTCATAATTGGCTCAGAGAATCATGATTTATACCGTGGTTACACCCAAACAAACTCGGAGGTCTGTCGGCAAAGAAAAGGAACATTGGGTGGGCAACTAGCTGCTGCCCCTGTTATTCAGGACATGGTGCTGCCCACTTTGTCACAGTCACCTCATTCCTTCTAAGATGATACCCAGGTTGCTTTATTCAATCACCTGCTAGCCCTTCAAGTCCTTTGAGCTTTCAACACATGAATATAAGGCTCAGGACTAGAAAGTGTGAAAGAAATTGCTAATTTTCCTCATTATCCATTATTTCTTTCTTCCTTCTAGTAACAAAGAAACCTTCACCTCAAGATGTAGCAGGGTGTATGGCTGCCCAGCTCAAAATCATATTTCCCAGCCTCCCTTGCAGCAAGCTGGGTGTGACCATGCAAGTACTCACCATTGGAAAGTGAATAGAATTGATATAAGCATCACGTCTCCTACATCATTGCTTAAAAAAAAAAAAAGTCGTTAGCCATCTGCCTCCTCTTTTTCTCCGTTCCCGCAGGCTGGGAATTTAGCTGTAGAGGTGGAGAGCTTGCTTCAACAAAGTCCTAGGAAACACAGAACAACAACCTTCTTTGATTCTTTGATCAACAGCCAAGTTCCCGGAAAGGACAGGAGTTAGGTAACCTCTGGGAATCCCACTCACAGAAACATCTAGTTTCTCTCGGGCAGATTCACCTGGAGGATTTGTTAAAACACAGATTGCTCAGGACTGTGTTGAAAGAATTGTGAGGAAATATCGGCCCTTGAGAGCAAGAGCAAAGAACGCCCAAGACAAACTTCACTGGTATCAGAATTTCACAGGAAATCAGACCTCGACATAAGGTCAAGTCATTAATTTTATGAATTAATAAGTAAGTGTTTTAAGACCCTTAAATATTCAAGGCATACGGCATACAGGCGAGTGAGGGGGACCAAAGATACATAAGATACAGTCTCTAACATAAAGTCCACATAGTTTGCTTTGGGATCTAAGGTGTAAATACATAACAAATCATGTAACAGTGCAAAAGTTGAATAAATATTCAAAATTAAAAACAAAAAACACAGCCCTAGCTGGTTTGGCTCAGTGGATAGAGCATTGGCCTGTGGACTGAAGTGTCCCAGGTTTGGTTCTGGTCAAGGGCACATGCCCAGGTTTTGGGCTCAATCCCCAGTGAGGGGCGTGCATGAGGCAGCCAATCAATGATTCTCTCTCATCATTGATTTTTCTGTCTCTCTCTCCCTCTCTCTTCCTCTCTGAAATAAATAAAAATATATTTAAACACACACACATACACAGATTGCTGGGGCTAACCCCAAGAATTTTCGATTTAGCAGGTATAAGGCAGGGCCTTGGAATCTGTATTTCTAACAAGTTTCCACATGCTGATGCTGCTGGCCCAGGGACCACATATGAGAGCCACTGTTCTGTAGTGAACCCATCAAAGGACTCAGCTCCAGCTACCTGTTACCCTGCATGTCCCCACTCACAGTTCCAAAGTCCTGAGAAAGCCCAGTGGACTCAGAGCTGAGTCACTGCTGTGGTCAGAGAGGCAGACTCCTGTGATTGACAGCCCTGTGAGTATCACAAGGGGTGGCTGTGGGAGGAAAGTTCCCCCAAAAAAGGAACGCTGGACACACAAAAATAGATGTCCTCAAAGTGGTAATTGGCCAAGCTGAATTCACAACTCTCCTCCATCTGAAGCAAGATCTGCAGCAGCAACTTCTCTCAAGACAGAAAGTTTCAGAAGAGGAAATTTAAAGTACCAAGGGGCGGGGGGTGAGGAAGGAGGGAGTAGGTAGACACCTATGAACCATTCATCTCTATTTAAACCCCGTTCTATTTTCCTGCTCAAGAGAGGAGATTCCTCCCACCTGGAGGCTGGCAATCAATTTCACAGCTGCCTCCTGACTACAGAAGCCTGAGGAGGCAATAGACCGCACTGGGCAGTTAGGCCACTGCCCAGGCCAGCGTGTCATCGTGCATGCCGTAACTTTTCTCAGCCTCAGAGAGACAAACGCTAACAGATCAGATCATTCCTAAACCTAAAAAACCAAAAATTTCCTTTTTTTTTTTTTTTTTTTTTTGCATCCCATTTTATATGCTCACAATGAATTTTCTCCTTCAGAAAAACTTGGTAAAGAAGAAAACTTTTTTGTTATTGTTGTTTTTTTGTTGTTGTTAGCCTGAGCAACCAAAACTGTAGTTGAGTATGCCTGGATTGTCATTTATCAAATTTTCTTCAAATGAGGCCCACCTGAGCTCATAAACCAGTATGGTGCTGTAACATAGTAACATGGATATGTTAAAAACATCATGTTACTATCTACACAGCAATCAATATAATACACCATATTAACAGGAAAAAGGACAACAACCACACATGATTATTTCAATAGGTACATGAGAAACATCTGACAAAATCCAGCACCCTTTCATGATAAAAAAAAAAAAAGAAATACTCAACAAACTAGGAATAAAAGGAAACTTTCTCAACCTGAAAGAGGACATCTGCAAAAACTCCACAGCTAACATCATACTTGACAGTGAAAAACTAAATGTTTTCCCTTAGATCAGTTGTTACCATCAGTGGTTGCTAGGGGCTGGGGGAGGAGAAAAAGGAAGCAACTGTTAAGGGTTCAGAGTTTCCTTTTGGGATGATGAAAATGTTCTGAAATTAGGTAATAACCGTGGTTTCACAACCTTGTGAATGAATATACTAAAAACCACTGAACTGTACACTTTAAAATGGTGAGTTTTGTGGGATATGAACTATATGTCAAATAAAAATTATTTAAAAAATATATATTTACACAGGGGCAACTTGTGATTCTATGTAGCTAGAAGGGCAAAAAGAAAAGAAAAAAAAACTATATAGACCCTTGCTTGGTACAGGAGGAAAATTGTTTGTTATATACTATTCCCTTTAGCTTCCCAAAAACTGGTGCTAAAGGGAGCTCAGCCTAAGAATTTAATTTTGTTAAAGAAAATTCCCCTGTAATTTTCAAGTGTACGTGGCCCTTTAGTTAGAAGGACACTTTAATGAGCGTCCAGTAGGTCAACTTCAGCCTGAAGTCTGGCTGTCTAGTGCAGAGAGGAAAATATTTTGTATTAGAGTAAGAGAAGCTTTGGAGTGGACTGCTAGAAGCTAAAATGAGGCCAGAGAGAAGCTGCAGGAGATGGTACAAGCTGATTCCCAAGGAGAGATGTGGACCGAAAGAAATTCCTGGTCCTGGCCAGGTAGCTCCGTTAGTTAGAGCGTTGTCCCAAAACACAAAGATTGTGGGTTTGATCCCCAGTCAGGGCACAGACAAGAATCAACCAATGAATGCATAAATAAGTGAAACAACAAATCCATCTCTCTCTCTCTCTCTCTCTCTCTCTCACATAAAAATTTTAAAAAAAATTAAAAAGATGTTCCTTTTGGCAATAATGGTCTGTGAAATTTTAGTGATGTCTTATATGTAATTTTAAGTTGGTTCCTATACTGTGCTAAACTCCCTCCATTTCCCCAAAACTTCAGTAGAACCTACTGAAGGGACGCTTGGGAGAATGAATCAGGAATACATCCAGAATGGGCTCAGAGGGCCTGCAAGAAAAACATGACATCAAAAGAGCCAGAGTAACTGAGAAATAAACTGTCCCTTGGCCTAGCAAGCAAGGGGGATGTCACCCACCTTTAAGCTATCCCTTGCCAGAATCTCAGGAATTGGGAGGAGAAGGCTCGAGACCAAGTTAAGGATGGTTTTGGTTACATGTAATTTCAAATTTGAAATCACTTAACCAATAAGGAAATTTTATTATTTCTCATAACAAGAAGTCCTAAATTAGATGGGTTCTAGGATCTGTTAATTCAGCAGCTTAATCTGCTATCCACAGTTTGCTAGTTTGTCTTCAGGTCACCATCAATCCAGCCGCCCTGTTTGCATATGAAAGTGAACCCATGCACTGGTCAGAATTCTTTTGGTTGCAAATGTCAGAAATCCAACCAAGACTGGCTTAAGGCAAATGAGGGTCCACAGGGACCTCAGGCATGTCTGGATCCAGAGGGCATCAGAACTCTCCATCTTTCAGGTTTATTTGATTCTGCTTTACTCTCAGACAGGTAGCAAGATACCTGCTGGCAGTGCCAAGCCTTCAATGCCATGTAAATCATGATGGGGGTGGGGTAGGAGGAAGAGAAAGAGAGAGAGAGAGATTTTCTTCTAATGTTCATATGACAAATTTCATGAAGGGATTCTGATTAAATCACAGGCCCATCCCTGGACTAATCACTGGGAACAAAGACCTTGGATTGGCCAACCTTGGGTCTTCTACCCACCCTTGGGACTTGGGGTCAGAACCACCCAAACCATAAAGACTGAACTGGCCCTAACCGGTTTGGCTCAGTGGATAGAGCGTCAGCCTGCGGACTGAAGGGTCCCAGGTTCGATTCCGGTCAAGGGCATGTACCTTGGTTGTGGGCACATCCCCAGTAGGGGGTGTGTAGGAGGCAGCTGATCAATGTTTCTCTCTCATCGATGTTTCTAACTCTCTATCCCTCTCCCTTCCTCTCTGTAAAAAAATCAATAAAATATATTTTAAAAAAAGACTGAACTGAATTGGGAGGGGGAGGAATTACCCTATCTAATAAAAGGGTAATATGCAAATTAACCATCGCTCTGTCACAAAGATGGTAGTGGCCAGTCCTCTCAGCCCCGCCAGAGTCCCCCAGTCCCAGGGGGTGGCTGCTGAGAGCGGGCAGCGTGAGTGGCCTGGCAGAATGCTTGCTTTGTTGCCCCAGCAACGAGGCAAGCGTTCTGCGCCCAGCTGCGGAGGGCCTCTGACTAGGTCGGGCATGGAACGCTTGCATCGTTACAGGCTGGACTGGGGAACTACCCCTCTCCGTCCCTGCACAAATTTCATGCACCAGGCCTCTAGTTTCCCATAAGAAAACAGGCTGGGTAACTAAAATGTGTCTGCTGCATCCCAGAAGGCTATAGGACACTAGGTCACCAGGATTCTAATGCAAACTGAGGCTTAATTGGCACGTTCTTAGAACCATGCCAGAGGAAGGAGGGACAGGAAATTTTGGAAGGCCTAATTTGTGCTTTGCCAAGGTCACAGAGCAAAGACATGACAGAGCCTGGATTTAAATCCATACCTTTGTAGTTCCAAAGTCCATGCACCTATCACTGGGGGGACTGAGAACAGGCAGAGGGGCCAAGACAGAGAGGAGCTATACTATTGTGATAGACACAGATGTCCAGCAGGCACTACAGCCAGAGCACTTAGCCCAACCTGACAGTATGAATCAGGGAAGGCTTTCTGGAGGAGGAGATATTTGAACTGGGGCTTACAGGATTGTAATTGTCAAAGGAGTATAGAAGCAAGAAAAGCAGTTAGTTGTCTGTGTGGGCAGGAAAGGCCACAGAAAACAGAGTTTTGCTTTGGACAGTCACCATGCGGTGGGGACTTTCTTGTCCTGTTTCCTTCCAGCTCTGTTCCATGCTATTGCACCACGACAAGCCATCATGTTTCTGACAGTTATTCACTCGGGGGTTTCCAGAAGCGTTCTCACAGTGGCTGGGACAGTGGCCTGCGTTCTGCCATCTACTCTCTGTGTGACCATTGGCTAATCACTTTCCCTCTTTGGGATGGAGTTATCCGTAAAATTAGAGTGGCCAAATTGACGGATGGTTGTACATATCTGTGACTGTACTAGAAACCTTTAAATAGGTAAATCGTACGGCATGTGAATTATATCCCAAATAAGGCTGTTGTTGTTTTTTTTAAGTTCTAGTGGGTTAGGTGGTGAGGAAGTTTGGCCTAAAGGGTGTAGAGCAGTTGCACTCAAGGCTTTGCTACTTTGTCGCCAGGTGCCCTTGGTACTTTTCCATTTTCACTTTATCTCTCTGAACCTCATTTTCCTCAGTATAAGAGGAAAGAGCGGCTCACTTATTACATCTATTTCATATCTTAGATTCTATTTGGGATCTTCTTGACACAGTGTAAGTGCCCACCCAAGCCTACTACTGGACTCCCTGAGAACTGAGGATTCCCACACTGAGCCCTGCCCTGGAGGGAGTAAACAATTTGGGGGTGTCCTGCCAGCCATGATCCTCTTCTCTGAAAATGCTTTTCCCACAGGAATGGGCTTCAACAGTCCCCAGCCATAACTGAATGGACCGGGTGGACCCCTCACCCAAGCTGGACCAGGCAACTTCTCTTTCCTAGAAATTTGGAATTAGGTATCCGAGCTGCGTTAGCAGGTGGCGCTGGAGCTGGAGGTTACAGCTCGGGCCTGGGCAGCCATTTGCACCATGTGAATGGAGGTGCCGAGAAGCCAGAGAGGAGCCGTGGAACAGACTCACAGAGAATGGCAAGGAAGCCCGTAGCCTCAGAGAGAGCAGGAGAAAGGGGTTCTGCTTTGAATCCTGGTGCAGATCCATTCAGTCATTCACCAAAGCTATTGTGTACCTACTATGCGTCATGCCCAGGGATACAGCAGTGAACAAGAGGGACAAATTCCTGCTCTCGGGTATAATGGGAAACCACTAAAAGGTTTTGTGCCGGAAAACAACACAATCTTACCACATTTTTAAAAGGTCACTCTGACGGTGACGAATGGGTTGTGATGGGACAAGGAGAGAAGAGGAGAATATCACAACAGTCCAGGCAAGAGGTGATGATGGCCAGGATTAGGGTGGCGACTAGGACTAGGAAGGGAGTGGGGAGGATGAGTGGAAATTTGGATCTGTTTTGAAGTTTCCAGTTCCTGGTTCTAGTTCCTCATGAAACCTATTTCCTGCCCCTGAGTTCATCCAGACTTCCCCCTGATCCCTCCCCCAAAATGTATGTATTGCTTAGGCTAGTGTGTGAGAAAGAATTTATTTGCACTGACCCAGAACCTTAGCTCTTCAGGCTGGTCTAATTCCCCACTCTCTACGTGACCACTTTCATTTTCCCTATGTCATGGGAAATGTTCTCTCTAATTACTCTTATGAGTAACACATATAGGAAACGTCAACCTCCTGAGGGAAACTTTTCTCTGGAAAACTTTCGAAGGAAGCAATCAAAGAGGGTTGATTTTGTGATGTGGGGGGAAATGCTTATGATACATCAGATACCACCTCCAGTAATGCCTGTAGCTTATTATGTGCCAGGCCTGGTCCTAAGATATATTTAAAATAGTTAAAACAGCCCTGACCAGTTTGGCTCAGTGGATAGAAGGGTTCCGGGTTCGATTCCGGTCAAGGGCGTGTACCTTGGTTGCGGGCACATCCCCAGTAGGGGGTGTGCAGGAGGCAGCTGATCGATGTTTCTCTCTCATTGATGTTTCTAACTCTCTATCCCTCTCCCTTCTTCTCTGTAAAAAAATCAATAAAATATATTTTAAAAAAATAAAATAGTTAAAACATTTAACATATGTAAATAAAAAATATTTTATAAAATGAAATGTATATATTAACTCATTTAAGCCTCAGGGCAACCCTATGAGGTAGGCTATCATTGTTCTTATTTTACAGTTCATATCATTGCTCCTATTTTACAGATGAGAAAACTGAGGCACAGAAAGGGTGAGTCTAAAGTCACAAAACTAGTATGTGGTAGATCTGTGACTCCTCCCAGACATTCAGGCTCCATACACTAGTGATTTGGGGTGAGATGATGACTCTTTGTTGTACAGGACTGTCCCTTTCATTCATTGCAATGAATTTAATATCCATGCCTTTACATGCATGAACTCAGTTTAATCCTCTCCACAGCCCTATGAGTTAGGCATTATTACTCTCATTCCCATTTTACACAAGAGAAAACTGAGACCCAGGGAGGTTAAGCAGCTTGCCCTGAATTACTCAGCTCATAGCAGGGGGAGTCAGCATTTGAACGCAAGCACTCTCACTCCAGGTCCTGTCCTTTTAACCATTCTGCTATCCTATCTCACCAAGAGGTAAGAGAATAGATGAAGGTAGGAATGCCCTGGCCAGACAGCACCTTTAAGTAGAGTCCAGCAAGCCTTTCGGAATGGGCTCAGGAGCTCAGGGGAGCCAGCCCAGGGTGAAAAGGCAAAGACGGGCAAGGACCAGTGACCCTTTCCTTATGCAGAACTGACCACCAGGTAATGGGCAAGAGGGGGGGATTAGGAAAAGTCTAACCTGTAAAGGACACAGACCAGGAACTAAGGATAATCAAGACGTGGGAATCAGCCCAACCAGTGTGGCTCAGAGGTCACAGTTAGATTCCTGGTCAGGGCACATGCCCGGGTGGCAGGCTCCATCCCCAGTAAGGGGCGTGCAGGAGGCAGCCAATCAAGTTTCTTTCTCGTCGATCTTTCTATCTTTCTATCTCTCTCCCTTCCTCTCTCTAAAGTCAATAAAAAATATTTAAAAAATAAGAAATCCAACTACAGCGAAGCCAAAGGACTGTCTGGAACACAGGCCTGCTGGATGAGTGCCTTGTCAGCTCTCCCCCTGCAACCCTTTCTCCCCTTAAAGTCGCAAAGCTGCCTGGGACATCCTGGGCACTCCTTTGCCTGTAACTCTGCACCTTCATACTCTCAGCTATGTTCACACATGGCTAACGGCAGGGCTAATTGGTACCATTTTGGACAATGACATTGGTAGCTGATACCAAGAGTCAAGTCTTCTGGCTCCATAAGCCCACTCCAAAAATGATTCCACCAAAGGCCAGGAACGCCATGCCTGGCCTTACCCCTTTAAGCCAACTGCTCATCACAGGCTATGGAGTTCAAAAACCAATTGTGAAAAGCAGGAGTGGGCCATTGCCCAGGGCATCACCTCACTCCGAATTCAACTTTCTCTTCAATTGAAGTTCAGCTCTGGGGCCCTGGTCCTGGCCCTTAACTCTGTCTTCCTTTTTCTACCCCGTTTCAGGCCTTTGAACTTGGGGGATTTTGACTTAGACTCTCCGCTCTGGTTCCTCTTACTCCTACCCACTTCAGGAGGAACACCCCATCCAAGCACAAGTTATTAGGACTTGTGCCTTGGTCAGCAATCATTTGTTTGCAGTAAGCTCAGTTGCGTAACAGGAGGTTGCAATGGGGCCTTTCCCTGCTTCTGTTTCTAAAGAATGTCAACTTAGGGATATCTTGTCCCAAAGTGACTATTAGGTCTTCTCCTATGCAGAAGTTACAAAGGAAAAGTGTAGAACCGGTTTCACCACTCTTGGACCTCTGGACCAGATCAAATATGGAGAGAGGAGAGGATTTGATGAAGAGATATCTTTGGAGAGAGCTGTTGTCTGTACCGTGTTCCCATCCCCCAGGATGGGAAAGGAGAGAGGTGGAGAGGTGTACCCTACATTATTTCAAGCCCGCGGAGGCAGGGCTTCAATGACAGGGTGTCTTCCCACACTATGGCCCAGGGGCTGATTCGTCCCTAAGAAATCCTGACGATGAGATATGGTTCAGCAACTGTTTTGGCAACACATACCAAGAACTTTGCATGGGCTGGACTCTATGTACTTTTCACACATTGAGTCATTTAATTCTTCCAATAACCCTGGGCGCTAAATGCTGCCTGTTGAAGCCTGATGGACTCAACTCACTGACGTATTGTGAATATTTTCCCACATCAATACATATTCTTCTGCCACCTGGATTTAATGGTTGCACAGTCCTCCTTTGCACCGCCGCAAAGCCTCATGGTTAATTAAGCACATGGATTCTGGAGTCAGTCTGCCTTTTTCAAATCCCATCTCTACCAATTTCGTATTTTACAGGACCGTTTTTATAAAGAAAAATGAATGTATGTAAACAAAGGATTGGCAGCCTGGGTGATCCTCACATCTCTAGCCCACTAGGGTCACCTTTAACCCAGTAATATTTCTTGAACATTTAGCATCTTCCAGAAACTGGTGATACAACAATGAATGAGACAGATGTATGCCCTGCCTTCACAGAGTTTATAGTCTAGTGAAGGAGACAGACAGTAACAAGTGAAAATACGAGCCCTGGCCGGGCAGCTCAGTGGATTAGAGCATCAACCTGATATGTCAAGGTTGCAGGTTCGATCCCCAGTCAGGCACATACAAGAATCAACCAAGGAATGCAAAAATAAGTGGAACAACAAATCGATGTTTCTCTCTCTCTCTCTCTCTCTCTCTCTCTCTCTGTTTCTCTCTCTCTCTTTCTCTCTCTGTTACAGTTAAGCCCCCCTTGTAAAATCTCTTAACCTCTGAATGTCCCTCTCAGGTATGTTGGCAGTTACTGGGGAAATGGAACCAACTATAGTCGAGGGTAGGCTAGGGTACGGGGCAAGTTTATCTTAGTAGCTGGAGCAACGGGGCAAAGTTGATTAATAATACCTTGGTAACGGGGCAGTATTAATTAATGTAGCCCTGGTAACTTTGTGTCTGTATCCCAGGTAACTTTGTGTGTGTTTAGCCAACCGTTTTGTAGTTTCTGGGTATAAAAAGCTGGCCTAGAACCAGGTTCGACGCTGTCGTAGGAGAAAACGCCAACGGCAGTCGCTGGCCAGCTTTCAATAAATCCTCACTTACTGCTTAAGACCTCATTGGAGTTGGTGGTCTTACTCTCGCGAATGTTGGTCCACAACATCTCTCTCTCCAAAGTCCATCAAAATAAAAAAAATATTAAAAATCAAGTAAAAACGCCAAAGAAGAATATAAATAATGCAAATATAATTTCAACAAAGGGGAAAAAGCAAGGGGCTGCTAAGATGGAGAAAGTTTAATAAAACTCTCTTGAACTCCCAGATCTTGGGGAGTGGGAAACCCAGAGTCCCTCCCAGTATCTCTAAGGTTACGATTGAGGATCGGGGACGGTGACTCTATGGCTACTGGTCTACTCGGGCTCCAATTCACTTTTCCTGAATTCTTTTTTTTTAAAATATATATATTTTATTGATTTTTTACAGAGAGGAAGGGAGAGGACTAGAGAGTTAGAAACATCTATGAGCTGCCCGCAACCAAGGTACATGCCCTTGACCGGAATCGAACCTGGCACCCTTCAGTCCGCAGGCCGTCACTCTATCCATTGAGCCAAGCCGGTCAGGGCTGAATTCTTAACTCTCTGTCATCCTGTAGGTTCCTGGGATGAACAATCAGGGCATTGAGAATCACAGTGTTTGGTTTTGGCTTCCTAAGAAATGTCTTGCCAATCAAGTCCTTGTAGGTCTTTATGGACCCATGAAGCTGGTCCCTTTTGAATGCAGAGCCCTTTGGAGATTTCCTCATCCCAATCCACCTTTCCCATTTTACAGACAGAGAAACTGAGTCTAGTCTCCTTTAATTATTTTCCAGAGAAATTTATGTTTCTCTCTGTCGTGATAGCCCAGCCAGCATGGCTCAGTTGTTGAGCTTTGACCTATGAACCAAGAGGTCACAGTTCGATTCCCTATTGGGGCACATGCCTGGGTTTCGGGCTCCATCTCCAGTGTGGGGCATGCAAGAGGCAGCCAATCAATGATTCTCTCTCATCATTGATGTTTCTATCTCTCTCTCTCCCTCTCCTTCCCCTCTGAAATCAATAAAAACATATTTTAAATAATAAGAAAGAAAGAAAGTTGTCGTGATAAAATCCATGTTCAAAGGACGTAGAAATCTGTCTGAAGTTTCATCAAAAGTTTCTCTCAAGCCAAAACCGGTTTGGCTCAGTGGATAGAGCGTCGGCCTTCGGACTGAAGGGTCCCAGGTTCAATTCCGGTCAAGGGCATGTACCTGGGTTGCGGGCACATCCCCAGTAGGAGGTGTGCAGGAGGCAGCTGATCGATGTTTCTCTCTCATCGATGTTTCTAACTCTCTATCTCTCTCCCTTCCTCTCTGTAAAAAATCAATAAAATATATTTTTTTTAAAAAAAAAGTTTCTCTCAAGCTGTTAAATTGTCATCACTTTGGGGCACTTCCACATTCCAGATCTACAAGTGTCAAAGCCAACGGATCTAAACAAGATCTATAGAAAGGGGTGTCTCAGAAAAGAGAAGTAGCAGCAGTTGAGAGGAAGAACAACATCCTCAATTTTCAAGATATTTACCGAGTGTGTGTAGTTTTTTTCTTTCTGAGTTCCCTCTTCAAAGAAACTATACCTCCCCAGTTCTAATAATCTTATTGGCATACCCTGTTTACCTTTGCTGTTAAAGAGACAAGAACTTAAAATAGTTATAATGGTCAGTACTAGCAAAGATATGACAAAACCAGTACTTACACAATTTGCTCGTTGACATGGTAACTGGCACAATTCTTTTAAAAGCAATTTGGTGAAATATTTTAGGGGGCAGTAATTCCTCTCCTGGAGCATTACCCTAATTAAATTACATAAAGACGAAAAAAATAAAGTAGCAAAAACTTGGAAATGGCCTAAATAGCAAAGGTGTTTTGAGTGCGTACTCTGTAGCAGATCCCATGTTATACACCCAACAGTTTATTTTTTTTTTAATCCTCAAGACAATTCTGTGCGGCATATGCTGCTATTTTACCTCTCATAAGCCAAATGGGGAAACTGAGGTTACAGGAAATACTGTAGTGTGTTCATAACTCAGTAGAGTTCAAGTTGGGATTTGAACCCAAGCAATCTGCCTCCAGGGTCACACACTCCACCATTGGGTGTGACTGGCTGTTCCAGTGCCATTTCCTGCTCCCAGACCCGCCCCCCAGCACTAAGCTGAGATCTTGATCTGATAATAGGCTTATGACAAGCTTCTGGGCAAGAGATTATTTAAATAGTTTAGGAGTAATGATGATAGAGAACTACAGTGGTGTATGGAGAGGGAGCAATGTGGGAGGGACTATAGATAGGTCATCTCATGAACTCTTCCCAACTCCAAGGAAGGGGATTATTACCGTAGCCAGTGATGACGAACCTATGACACGCGTGTCAGAGGTGACACGCGAACTCATTTTTTTGGTTGATTTTTCTTTGTTAAATGGCATTTAAATATATAAAATAAATATCAAAAATATAAGTCTTTGTTTTACTATGGTTGCAAATATCAAAAAATTTCTATATGTGACACGGCACCAGAGTTAAGTTAGGGTTTTTCAAAATGCTGACACGCCGAGCTCAACAGGTTCGCCATCACTACTAGCCTCTTTGAAAGGTGTGGAAACTGAGACTCTGAGTGGGGAGGTGACCAGCTCAGGGTCACACAAGGAAGTGATAATGGTCTCAGAATTCTAGCCCAGAGTGTCTGATTCTAAACCTCGTGCCCCTTCCCCAGGCTGGCTCTTTGACAAAGACTCAAAATATAATGACTGTAGTTGACTCAGGCACTGGGAGTGATGGGCTGGGCAGGGAGGATGTTTGGTGGATAGCTCTAGTGGCACATCCTGTGCAGGAAGTCAGGCGGTCCAGGTTTGGGATCCAAGGAGGGGTGGGGACTTGGTGTGGCCTTGGCAGATGCTTGACTAGTGCAACTAAGAGGAAAGTGTCGACATAAGAAATGCCCAAACCTGTAGAGAATTTGTATGAGTCTGTTTGAGCCAAACTGGTGACATAGGCCAGGGAGCAAGATCTCAGATACTCAGGAGAATGGCAGTTTTGTGGCTTATTATAATTATACAATAGGATCAAAGGAGAAGACCTCAGGAAGGTACATGAAATAAATCCATTGTTGGTAGCTTAAAGAGGCAGGAGAAAGCAAAGCTGGGAAATATCTAGGACTAGCTAAAAGGCAATATGGAGGAAAACTTACTTTCTTTTTACATTGGTGGGTACAGGATAGTTAATAATTATAATTTACAGCACGTAGAGATAGTATTAGGGAATAAGAGAACAATGAGGGGTCTTGTGCTCTGGTGCCTTAGGTTTTGTGCCTTCGAGGAGTAGGACAAGCAAATTACTCTGACATTTCAAAAATATGTTATCCTAGATGCATAAGGACAGAGCTCACTTAAGGTAAAGAGTGACCTTTGCTAAGGAAGCTATAGGCCTGGGACGTGACTACTTACTATGACCTGCCCAGTTAGGAATTTGCAGTCCTCTTAAGCCAGCGATACACCTTCCTTCCTTTCTATGTAGCTCCCAAGGACCAGGGAAAGGATTGTGCAAGCCGAGGACAAATGAGGGGAATTGGATTTAGCTCTTTGCCACCACTTCTTGCCCCACTCCAGTCCCTCCAGGGCTGCTGTGCCCTGAGTCATGTCCCCAGCAATGAGAGAACCTAGAGTGCATCCAGATATGAAGTCTTCCTTGGGGAAGGCACCTCAGGATCTATGATTCACTCCTCTGACTGCAGAATGGGGTATCAAAGTGTGTGGTTCTAACAACCTTATCAGAAAAGATCAGACCTGTCTTAGAAAGGGGCCAAACCAAGCTATGGGCAAGACCGTCCCCACCAGAAGCACCGTGTTTTTCATTTGGTCCCATCCTGGCCAAGATGAGTGAACATAGTTGGAGTCTCAGGAAGGCAGGGTAGGAAGGATGGGAAGCAGGCAAACGCTGAGTACTCACAGTGTGTCAGGAGTTTTGCTTATCTCATTTAATCCTCACTACCCCTCTAAGACCTCATGATTCTTAACTTTCCCTACTTCATAGGCGAAGAAAGGTATTAGTTCAGATTCTTTGCATTGGAATAAACAATCCACTGAAGGGAGTGTGGTGGGGAAGGGGTATTCATTTTAGGGAGCAAAGGGTGTGTTCTGGAATCCATGGAACGGAAAATAATAACTGGTAGTGTTTACTTAGGACTCACCATGTGGTAGATATTGTTCTATGCACTTTTATTTATCATTATGGCAATCTCATGAAGTAAGTATTAATATCATTCCCACTTTACGGATGAGAACTAGGGCACAGGAAGTTAAATGTTGCGGCCAAAGTCACACAGCTAGTAAGTGTGACCCTGGCTGCGTCACCAAGGTGGTCTGGAATCAGAGACTCTGACCTTACTCATTGCACCGATGGTTGTCTAGCTACCTACCTGGCTGTTTGACAGGTAGATAGGCCTAATAATCTTGAATGAGAGCTTTATTCTTCTCTTCTGCTGCAGACCAGCTCTATCTGATGCATAGTGGCCATAGCCAGCTCCTGAGTTCCTATCTCCTCCATTTAAAAGGTCAACCAGACTAAGACTGGAACTCCAAATTCATGGAGAATAGACTCTTATTGGCCCATTTTGGGTCAGATCCATACCCCTCGTCCAATCATTTGAGATAGGGTTGGAGGAGAGGATCAAGATCACATCATACTAGAATCCCTATCACATTGAACATGGGAAGATTAGAAGGGCAATTACCAGAAAATGGGGAGGTTGCACTAAGAAGTCACCCCCAAAAAGTTCTCACTACAGGAAACGGAGGCCCAGGAAGACTGGATAATTTGCTCAAGGTCACCCAGTAGTAAATGGTGAAGCCCAGATTCTAACCCAGGTTGGTTTGTCTTCAAATCTAAGTCCTTTCCTCTGTAACATACAATCTCCCCACAAAAGTGAAAAATCTTGGTTGGATGCATAAAGTAATTTTGGTTAGTTCACAAGGTAATTTCCATTCAACCACTCTTTGTTAAGCCCCTGTAATGTGTCAAGCACTGTTCAAGGCAGTGGGGTTACAGGGTAACAAAAGCGACAAAATTCCCTACTCTTGTGGAGCTGACGTTCTAGTGATACCATTGAATGACGACAGAAGTCCATCCTGGAGAAATGCTCCTTTGGCTGGCCCCCAGGTGTTATGGAGCATGGAAAGAACTTGGACGTGGATGTCTGTCATAAACATTGGCTCCTTATAGTGGCATGCACCATTCCCCCAGTGGATGGCAAAGATGGCACCGATTCTTCACTTTTCCCTAGATACGAACCCTTTGCCACGAAATTCTGCAGTACTTTCTGCTATGGCCAATAGGACATTAGCAAACGTGATGCAAGCCAAGACTTAAAAAGCACTTGTATGATAGGGTTTACCCTCACTCTCATGCCTCTGCCATTACACATAAAAACATGCCAGAACTAGCCTCATGGAGGAGTCCCTAGTCTTTTCAGTGAAGGTAAGACTAGATCAGCTAACAGCCAGCCAACTTCCAGACACGTGAGCAAATCCATCCCAGATCAGCAGCAGAGCTGCCTAGCTGACCACCAGATGTATAAGCCTATTGTCGCATGCTTCTAAAGCATGTAATTGCTTGCTATGCACCATTGTTAGGACAATAGATAAGTGACATTTCCATATTACAGTAATCCCCCCTCATCTGTGGTTTCACTTTCTGCTGTTTCAGTTACCCAGGGTCAACCATGGTCTAAAAATATTAAATGGAAAATCCCAGAAATAAACAATTCACAGGTTTGAAGTTGCACACCATTCTGAGTAGTATGGTGAAGTCTCGCTCCATCCCACTCCCTCCTGCCCAGGATATGAATCATCCATTTGTCCAGCATATCCAGCTCTATAAGCTCCCCACCCATTTAGTAGCCTTGTCACTGAGTAGCCATCTTAGTTCTCAAATCGATTGTTATGGTATCGCAGTGCTTGTGCTCAAAAAACCCTTATTTTACTTAATAATGCCACATTCATATAAATTGTTACAGCATATTATAATTGTTCTATTTTATTATTAGTTATTGTTAATCTCTTAATGTGCCTAATTTTTTTAAATTAAACTTTAACCTTAGGAATGTTTGTAAAGGAAAAACCAATACCTATTTAGAGTTTGTACTATCTCAGGTTTCAGGCATTCATTGGGTGTCTTGGAACACATCCCCCATAGATAAGGAGGGACTACTGTAATGTCATTTGTGGCCTTGACGGAAAAGTAACTCCAAAAGTCCCATCCCACTAAAGGCTCACATCCTTCTTACCCTGGAGGACAGGGCTATGATGAAAGCTAATCTCATCAAAGCTAAGCCTTCTCCTGAGAATTTGAATTTTGAGATAACGTGGCCAAGATAGGAGATCTTGTTGGAGGTCATTCGTTATAGTGGTGGTGGCAGCATTCAGGCAAAAATGTGCCTACAACCTGATGCTAAGCCCTCCATCTCTCCTTGGTCCTTGTCTGTTTCCAAACTTGCTTCTCCAGCTACCCGTTAATTCTTTGAGCCCCACCCTCATCCTTCCAATAACTTCTCTTTTGCTGAATGAAAATTGGCAGAGGTGGTGTCCGTTGCTCAATACCAAGAACCCTAACTGCTACTGCACCATGTAGACCCAAATTCAAGTTCCAGCCTAGTCACTCAGCAGCTGATCATTCTCCAGGAACCTGATGGATAGATAACCTACCCAGAGGTTCTTTGGCCCCGGTGCCACTCAAGAAACACAAGGAAATGAGGGCAACAGTGTCGGGTTTTGAATGCCAACTCCCATTTTGGCCTGAAAGGGGGCAGTTATCTCCTCTCCCTGCATCTAGGCAGCTGGAGTCTGGCCAGGTGACCCAGGTTTGGCTCATAGGATGCTCCCACCTGGTCTTCGAACCTTAAGGGACAGTCTTGAAAACAGACGGACACCTGGAGTAGTGAGGGCAGTGGCAGTGCCAGTGGCATTGTCCTCACCAGCTAGTTCCTAGAGTGTGGATTTGGCTCCATTAGCTTCCTACCCTCTTATTTCCTCAGGCTGGGTTCTACTCAATGTCCTTCTAATAAAGTCCATTCCAGAGTCAGCTTCAGTTTTGCCTCCAAAAACTTGGACTGGTGTAATGAGGATAATGTCCATTTTATGGAGGAGAAAACCATACTGGATTGGAATTTATTCACTGACCTAGACCTCTAACAGAGTAGATTTTGATTCATCTCTATGAGTCTGGCAATGGGCAATAACTTTGTACAAGTTTTGGAAAGTAGAAAGGTGTAAAGCAGCGGTTCTCAACCTGTGGGTCGCGACCCCCTTGAATCGTAATGTACATATCTGATATGCAGGATGTATTTTCATTATTACAAATTGAACATTAAGCATAGTGATTAATCACAAAAATAATATGTAATTATATATGTGTTTTCCGATGGTCTTAGGCGACCCCTGTGAAAGGGTCGTTCGACCCCCAAAGGGGTAGCGACCCACAGGTTGAGAACCGCTGTCTTAGACACACCACACACAGGAAGAATTTTTATATTTCTCTTAAGAAAAACAAGAAGCCAGTGAAGAGTTATGAGTGGGTGAGTTACATGATCAGGTTTGCGTTTTGGAAAAATAACCTAGAACTGGTATGAAGAACAAAATGGAGGTAGGTTAGAATGGACCTAAAAGGCCAGTTTAGATAGCCAATGCATAAATCCAGGCAAGAAAAGTTAACAGTTTAGACCAAAGTGGTAGCTTGGAGTGGAGGGTGAATAGATGAAGAGGGATGGATAGATTTAAGATCAAGGAGGTAAAATTGAAATGACTGGGTCAAGAATTGGATTGGGGGCAGGGAGAAAATAGACATTAAGGATGATTGTCTAGTTTTCTAGCTCCCATAACTGGAGGGATGGTGGTGCCATTTACTGAGTTAGGGCTGGGGTGGGAGAGAAGGTTTGGGACATCTTGAATTTGGAAAGCCATTGAGATAGCTAAGTGGAAATGTCAAGTAGGCATTTAAATAACCTTGTTTTGACTCAGAGATGTCTAGACAGGAGATGTGGATATGTAATCATAGTTGGTAATTGTGCTTTGGACTCAATGAGCTTGCTTGGGCAAAGAGTATAGAGTGAGGATAGAAGAAGTCTAGAGCTGAAACTTGAGAAAGCAAATAGTTAAAGTCAAGTAAAGAAGGATAAGTCTGCAAAAGATACAAAAGAGTAGCCAGAGTGGTAGGAGTCAAAGCAGAGATGATTAACATTTTTGCTTTGGCCATCCAGCATCTGCTCTGTGGTAGGCAGAATAATGCCTCCCCCTCCCAAAGATGCCCATGTCCTAATCCCTGAATATGTTGTTACCTGACATGGTGAAAGTAACTTTGCAGATATGATTAAAGCAAGGGTCTTAAAATGGGGAAATTGCCCTGTATTATGCTGGTAGGCCCGATGTAATCACAAGGGTCTTTATAAAAGGCAGGTAGGAGGGTCAGAGTCAGAGACAAAATGTAACAACCGAATCAGATGTTGAAGTGAGGTGGCCATGAACCAAGGAATGTAGGTAGCCTTTAGAAGCTGGAAAAGGCAAGGGAATGGATTCTCCCTTATAATCTCCTGAAGGAACACACCCCTGCCAACACCTGGATTTTAGCCCCGTAAGACCCATTTTAGACTTTCGGCCTCCAGAACTGTCAGAGAATAAAATGTGTTGTGTGAAACCACTTTGTTTGTGGTAATTTGGGGGGAGGCGGGGCATCAATAGGAAACTAATACATGCTCCCTCTTCTTTTGACAATAGCACCCCAATCTTGCTTTGGGGAAATCAGCCCCACTCTAAGCCTATATACTCAGATGAAGCCAGCTCTGACCTGGGCTCCAGTGATGGAGTAAGTGGCCCAGCCTAAGCCAGTCTCCCCATTCCACCCTCCCAGCCACGTTGACCAATCAGGATTGGGCATATAATCTTAGCCAGCCCAATCAAAGCAAATCTCAGGATTTATAAGTATGTGAGAGTTGCTGGGGAAAAGAGCTTTGGTTCTCTTTGCTATATGAGAATGAGGAAGAATGTAGCCCTGGAAGTCCCTGGCAGCCATCTTGCAACCTTGGGAAAGAGGCCTCTGAGAATGAAGTCAACATAGAGGACAGCTGAGAGATGGGAAGAAAGGAGTAATCACATCCTAACACAAGGCTGTGACTCATCTGGCACCCACCGCATGGCTCATGGTTGTTGAAATATTTCTGTTGGTAAGCAAATGCTGCCCAGAAGCTCTGTTTATGACTTAAGTAGTTTTAAACCACCTGTTTATGACAAAGACCGAAAAAAGAAGAGAAAGAGTTTTTCTTATATAAGTATGAAGTTGTGCCAGGATGTCACCATTCCTCCTGTGTTGTCATTGATAAGCAGAGGGACTCCTCTAGGGGCTTATCTCTAAGAACATGTGGAGAAGCAACAATGGCCAGGGAACATTTAGACTAATAAATACTAAGAGTTTGGTAAGGACTGTTTGAGAGTTACAGTTTGGGCAAGGTGGCTCTTCACTAACCTAAAAACTCCCCAAAGACCCTTGGGACATTAGCACCTGCCGTGGTAAGGGCTACTCTGTTAGCAGTGTCAAAGAGCCATACGGGGCCCCCACTAGGGAAGTCAGCCTGCCTGTTAACACCAGTGTCCCTCCATTCCCCAGCAACATGCTCTAGCTGAGTATAATATTGCTGCCTCCCCAAAACAAAACAAAAACATATTGTTATTCCAAATAAAATAGGGGTTCTTCTATTTTGGAAGAGGGAGAGGATAGATATTAGGCAACCAGCAATATTGCTACGTTAGCTGCTCACATGGTGCATGTAATAGTCCTTGACAAATTACAGAATGATTTCCTCTTCATTACCACCCCTGCACCTTCCAACACATCTGGGTGCTAGTTGTCATTATCTCCATTTTTGCAGTTAAGGAAACTGAGGCTCAGAAACAGGCAGTTGCCTGAGGCCAAATAACTTGTGATGACAGAACTGGCAAACAAATCTAGATCTACCTCCAAGGCCCAGGTTCTTCCTCATTTCCTGTCTTGCCTTACTGAACTAATTTTAGCTGCTGCTATAGTTAAAATTCATTTGTTGCGAAACATCCGAAAAGTTAGGAGCCATTATCAGGCCATAAGATCAAGTATAAACAATGAACTGTGGAAAGCCATAATCAATATGGTCATCCAAGTGTCAAATTATCCTCTCCCTAGGAGAGGGAAGTGAAAGGAACTGACATTTATTATATCTATTTTATAAATAGCAATAGCTGGTTTGGCTCAGTGGATAGAGTGTCGGCTTGAGGACTGAAGGGTCCCAGATTTGATTCCAATCAAGGGCACATGCCTGGATTGTGGGCTAGATCCCCAGTAGGGGGCGTGCAGGAGGCAGCTGATCAATGATTCTCTCTCATCATTGTGATGTTTCTATCTCTCTCTCACTCTCCCTTCCTCTCTAAAATCAATAAAAAAAATATTTTTTTAAAATAAGGAAACTGAGAGGGGGGAGCTGAAGTGATTTGCCCATGATCATACAGCCAGTGACAGACCTGAGATTCAAAAGATTTGCAGCATTCACTAATTTCTGTGGTGCACATACATTTCCAACATGGCTGATTTCAAACTAACTAACATGACATCTCTAAACACAGAGCTGGGCAGAGATGTTCACAATGGACTCTCACAAATAGATCATTGTATAGCAAATACAACACTCTATCGCATTTTTAACACATTTGCCAATTTGCTAGACTGGGAGGGCAGAGACTTCACCTTTCCTGACATGTCCCCACAGCACATGGCAGAGTGCTACCTACGACGGGCAAGCATGACATGTTGGTGGAATGAAGGAAGGACACCCACTCTCTTTTCACAGGGCCATGCTGCCTCAGACAGCCACACATACCAAAAAATATCACACGTATAGATTTTATTGACTAAGCTCTTTCACACCCAGTAACTCAAGCAGAGTTTGTTGAATCAATTCCAGGCAACACCACCTTGAACATGATGGACACACTGTGAAAAAGGGTCCTTTGAGAGCCTGAATTTCTTCTCACCTCACTTCTTCCTACCCCATCCTCCCTCTTTTTAAAGTTTGTGTGTGGCCCTAGCCGGTATGGCTCAGTGGATAGAGTGTTGGCCTGCAGGCAGAAGGGTCCCAGGTTTGATTCCTGTCAAGGGTACGTACCTTGATCCCCAGCCCAATGGGCCGTGCAGGAGGCAACCGATTGATGTGTCTCTCTCATATCAATGTTTCTCTCTCTGTGTTTCTCCCTCTCTCTTCTACTCTCTCTAAAAATCAATGGAAAAATCCTCGGGTGAGGATTAAAAAAAAAAGTTTGTGTGTGTGTTAACATAAAATTATAATTTTTATCATTTTTAAATGTGAGGTTTATCAACATTAAATATGTTCACATTGTTGTACAACCATCACCACCATCCATCTCTAGAACTTTTGCATCTTCCCTAATTGAAACTCCATACCCATTAAATTACAACTCCCAGTTTCCCTTCTCCTCTAACCACTGGAAACCACCATTCTACTGTCTGTCTCTACGAATTTGACTACTCCAGGCACCTTATATAAATGGAATCCTTTGTGTCTGGCTTATTTTATTTAGCACTAGAGGCCTGGTGCACAAAATTCGTGTGTAGGGGGGGAGGTCCCTTCAGCCCAGACTGCACCCTCTCCAACCCGGGACCCCTTGGGGGATGTCTGACTGCCGGTTTAGGCCTGATTCCAGGGATTGGGCCTAATCTGGCAGTCAGACATCCTCTCACAATCTGGGACCTCTGGCTCTTAACTGCTCACCTGCCTGCCTGCCTGATTGCCCCTAACTGCCCCCCCTGCCAGCCTGATCACCCCTAACTGCCTCTGCCTGCCAGCCTGATCACCCCTAACTTCCCCCCCTGACGGCCTGGTTGCCCCAAACTGCTCCTCTCTGCCATCCTGGTTGCCCCTCACTGCCCGCCCCTGCTGGCCTGGTCACCTCCAACTGCCCCCCTCTGCCAGCCTGGTTGCCCCCCTGGTCGCCCCTCACTGCCCCTCTCTACTGGCCTGGTCACCCCTCACTGCCCCCACTTCCAGCCTGGTGGCCACCAATTGCACCCCCTGGCGGCCTGGTCGCCCCACACAGCCTGCTATTCATTCGTTTGGTTGTCCCTCACTAACCCCCCTGCCGGCCACATTGCCCCAAGCAGCCTGCCAGCCTGCTGTTTGGTCGTTATTGTTACTGTGACAGTGTCCCAGAAAATTTGCATATTCCTCTATTATTAATATAGACAATATCTTCAAGGTTTATCTATGTTGTAGCATGTGTCAGAATTTCCTTCCTTTTTAAGATTCATACTATTCCATTGTGTGTATCTACCACATTTTGTTTATCCATTCATTCCTTGATGGACTTGGGTTGCTTCCATCTTTGACTATTGTGAACATTGCTTCTATGAATGTTGGTGTTCGAGTCCCTGCTTTCAATTCTTCTCATGTATACCCACAAGTGGAATTACTGGGTCATATGGTAACTCTATGTTTAAGTTTCTGAGGAACCACATACTGTTTTCCACAGCAGCTACACCATTTTACATTCCCACCAGCAATGCACAGTGTTTCAATTTCTCCACATCCTTGTCAACACTTATTTTCTGATTTTATCTCATTGTGGTTTTGATTTGTATTTCCCTAATGATTAGTGATGTTGAGTATCTTTTTATGTGTTTATTGGCCATGTGTATATCTTCTTTGGATAAATATTTATTCAAATCCTTTAACCATTTTTTAATTGATCATTTTTTCACTGTGGATTTGTGGGAATTCTTTATATATTCTGCATATCAATCCCTTATCAATCTATGATTTGCAAAAAATGTCTCCCATTCAGTTGGTTGCCTTTTCACCCTGTGGATAGTGTCCTTTGATGTCCCATCCTTTCTTTTAAGGAACTGATTCATTATTTCCTTCCAAAAGTCAAAATCCCGACTCATGCATGTGGCCATTCTTTTTTTTTTTTTTTTTTTTTTTTTTACATGCCCTTGACCGGAATCGAACCTGGGACCCTTCAGTCCGCAGGCCGACGCTCTATCCACTGAGCCAAACCGGTCAGGGCAATGTGGCCATTCTTAAAACATTCTCAGCATGTATTTTAGAATAACCTAGGAAGATAAATAAAAAAGAAGCCAGACTAGTCATACTCTGTTCCTCTCTTTTACAGTTTCACATTTCTTTTTTTTTCATATATATATATTTGATTTTTTACAGAGAAGAAGGGAGAGGGATAGAGAGTTAGAAACATCGATGAGAGAGAAACATCTATCAGCTGCCTCCTGCACACCCCCTTCTGGGGGTGTGCCCGCAACCAAGGTACATGCCCTTGACTGGAATAGAACCTGGGACCCTTCAGTCTGCAGGTCGATGCTCTATCCACTGAGCCAAACCAGTCAGGGCTATAGTTTCACATTTCTAAGGAGTATACATAATATGAACTGTTTGAAACAGGGCAGGGGAAATGGGGTTGTGTACTTGAGTGAAAAGGGAGGCTGCAGGGAGAATGACACAACCTATTAGGATGAAACATATCATTTACTATGTACATAGTCCTTGCCAGACACTAAGCAGTTTTAAATCCTGAAAATTATGCTATAATGTGAACAGTAAAACTATTCTCATTTTATTTTAATATTTTTATTTATTTCAGAGAGGAAGGGAGAGGGAGAGAGAGATAGACACATCAATGAGAGAGAATCATTGATCGGCTGCCTCCAGCACGCCCCACACTGGGAATTGAGACCACAACCCAGGCATGTACCCCAACTGGGAATCGAACCTTGACTTCCTCATTCATAGGCTGATGCTCAACCACTGAGCCATGCGGGCCAGGCAAAACTATTCACATTTTAGAGATGAAGAAACAGAAGCTCAGAGAGGCTAAATAGTCTGCCTCGAGTCACAGACTAGGTCAAGACAGAAACTGAACCTGGCAACATGGCCCCAGAGGCCACTCTATTGATCACTACGTGACACTGTGCAGGTTTTGGAGTCAGAATTCAAACTCAAATGACTAATGAGTACAGATTACAAATCCGTTAGTAACCCGAGAGAGATTCAAACTAAAAACAAGATTTTACCTCACACCCACCAGCAATTTGAAAGTTGAACAAGGCCAAAGGTGGCTTGAGAATTGAGGAAGTAGAAACTCTCATGTAACTATGGATGGGAGTGAGTGTGGACTAGTGCAGCCATTTCAGAAGTGATTTATTTGTCAGTTCTTCTTCTAATCAAGTATAGGTGTAAGCTATGACCTAGGAATGTCACTCCTAGGTATATATACCAGAGATAGTCTTACATTGTTCCTTAGGGAAACATGAGAAAGCAGCTCCTCACAGCATCATGTATAAAAAAGGGAGTTGAAGGCAATCTAACTGCCCATTGCAGAGGAATAGGTAAGCAAAATGTAGATGCACATGGTGGGGGGTGATGGAGCAGAGGTTGGCATCCATGACGCAGATGTACGCACTTCAACATAGTTAAATTGTAAAAACAATGGTGAATGAGGGGGAGGGGGTGGAGGAATAAGACACGGAATGAGGTCCATCACCCAATATATGTAAATCATGTCTTTTATGTAAATGTGAAATGAATACACACAGAAAAGGATACAAAAAAGTCAAGGACATCGAACACTCTAGAACAGTTGGGGGATGAGACTGGAGAATGGTGATTAAAGAGAAAAAAAACATGCATTCAGACAAAAAAGTATATAAGAGAAGTGTCTTGCAAAATGCAGGTAATAAAAGATCTATGCATCCTAATTCTATCAAGTTACTGCCTGTGTGACGTTGAGTAAGTCATTTCACCTTTTTGATACTTGCTTTTCTTGTCTGGACGATGAAGGACATGGACCTTCACAACCTGTATCACGAAGGAGACCCCTACAGAGAAGTCAGTGTAGAATAGGAAGTACAAGGAGCCAGACAGACCCAGCTGTGCACTGTCTGGCCTTGAGGAGTCACTTCACTTTCTAAGCTTCTGTTTTTAATGAGGTGGTGAAGACCTCACTGAGAAGGGGACATTTGAATAAAGCCTTGAAGGAGTCAAGGAAATAAGCCATACAGATATGGGGGGGAGGGGTGGGGGGAAGTAGTTCAGACCGAGGGAAGAGTCAGTTCTGTCCACAGGTAATGACGTGAAGTTCCCCTCACGGTGCCTGGGACACAATAAGCAGTCGGTGTTCACCCCTTTCCCTCCTCTTACAGAGATGTCAGGACCAGCGTGGCTACTTAATGCACCTTCTAGCTTCAGCGACGATGACATTGTAGCCTCAAAAGGTTTCAAAACACTGCATTCACATACTCTACCCACCTGTAGGAGTGCCCTCCCTGAGTGACCACAGAAGCCTCACCCTGGAAAGAAGTCATTGCTGCTGGGACTTCAGCCTGCATGGGGAGCACAAGAGCCCCCAACTCAAGCAGGAAGCTGGAAACCGTGAGGCAGGCAGGGCCCCTTGCCAGCTGCTGTTGTCCTCAAGAGACTCCTATCCCAGCACACACCAACACTAGGACAGGGCCTAGAGGGGCTTGAGCAAGAGAGCAATCACCTGGGGAGAGGAGCGAAGGGAAGGGACCCATATTTACTAAGGCAGATCTGAGTCCCATATTCCCCTTAGTAAGATAAAGGGATTGGACCTACCCTGTGGTGTGTGTTGTTGTTTTGTTTTTGTTTTTCATTCTGCCACTTTCCAGCTCTTTTATCTTTACAAGTCACAGAACATGTCAGAGCCTCAATTTCCCCATCTGTAAAATGGTATGAAAAGTTCAGTTCTGTACAGTGGTTGTGAGGACTCATGAGATAAGATTTGTGAAAGTGGCAAGCAACTATCTGGGGCTCAACAAAAAGTAGTTCCCTTTCCTCTGTACCACGTACCTGGGAGGCAGCCACTGTCAGATTCAGTCAGCTCGGGTCCTTATTTATTTTACCTTTTTCTACAGGGATGGAATCACCTACCTTTCATGTAGAATCTGAGACAGCAAATAAAAACTGTGCTTAGCATAGTTACTGGACCAAAATGGTACTCCATAGATGTTTGTTGGATACCTGGATGGATGGATGCATGCATGCATGGATAGATGGATGGGTAGATGGATACACAGACTGATAGATGGATGACTGGGTAGGTGGGAGGATGGCTTCCTGGCAGAATGTCAGGGGAAGCATAATTTGTATTACAGAAATACAAGTCTGCACACACAAAAAAAAAAACAGCTATTTTATAAGAGGGTTTTATTATACCTTTTTTTTAGCCTTAGGTCTCAGGCACAGATATAACATAAATGAGTAAAAACTGGCATAAACATGCCCAGTTCTAGTCAACTGTGACCTACACTTATCACTCTATAGTCTATGACTCATCTCAAGGGACCAGGTCTTGCCTGCACAGCAGTCTCTAACTGAGATCACTGGAAGTTCCCGGAGGTGAAAGTTGAAATCAGGGGGAGATACAGGATAAGGCCTTCTTAACGTATAAGATGGCTTGGAATTCCTGACTGGTGATGCTTCTTCGAAAGAATTACAAATCAACTTTTCCTATAATCCCTGTCACCATTGCAAGAGGTGAGAGACACAAATTAGCAGCCAATTCTATATTCCCTGCAGTTCCATGCTGTGTAATTTCTGCAATCACTTGGTCCCTCTGAGTCCCCTATTCCCCTAGTAAGATCAAGGGATTGATTGGACCCACCCTGTTCCAAAATGTTCTGATCCTCTGAAAATCACTGACATCGTCCCTTAAGTATGAACCTAGAACTTTGGAAGGATATGTATTATAAAATTCCTTCTTCACCTCTCTTTGAAGAGTCTGTTAAACCCTTTCAAACTAAGTGCATGTAAACGCAATATGTCTGTTTATGCTATACTTTGGAAAAGCAGTAAGCTTTGGAGACAGACCGATCTCAATCCCAGGCCTTCTGTGAGAAACTGTAGATACACTGATGAACAAGATTCAGTTCCTGCCCCAGGAAGGGGAAGGTGGACATTCAAATGAATAAACTTCATAGGAGTTAAAGCATAAAAAAGTTAGACCCTTCAGCCCTAAAGTGCTGTTAAAAGAAAGCCAATGACCCTGCCTAGAGGCCTCTGGGAAGGTTGCCTATCAGAAGTGTTCTGGGCTTGGTCAAAAAGAAGAGAGAGCATCTGAGGTCACAACCAAGCAAAAGTCACAGGGGAAGTAAACATGGCTATATGCAGAGTGGTGAGGAGATCAGCAGGGCTGTAGCATGGGCTACAACTAAAATATTCCTCCATGGGCCCTGGGTATGAGTGGGATCTGTCCAGGCAACATTCTGGGAGAAGCAAGGGGGTGATGAGAAGTTACCATCTCAGGACTGTGAGACTTACTCCTTTTTTTTTTTTTATGGTAGCTGCATGGTTTATTAAGCTGTGCCTTAGTACTGGTTCTGGGGCTTGCCCATGGTGCTGTTGATGTACAAAGCCCGGACTTTCTACCAGTTCTATTTCAGCAATGACACCAAGAAATTGACAGCTAAATGGATGTTGTACACAAACTCATCATCTGTCATCTTCACATGGCCAACAGCCACCGCCAGACACAGCACCTTCGTCATCTGAAACTTGATTGTGGCTTTCACTTCATCAACTTTGACCACCACGTTCTCATTGTGGGTCAAGAGGAAGAGAACTTGCTGGCCTTATGCAGGCCTGGGCCCAGGATTCGTAGATCTGCTTGATCAGAGGAGACTCTGAAGCCAAAAAGGCATCATACTTCTTGGCCAGCTCCTTGACTAGTTTCTTACTCTTGTTGAGTTTCTTCAGTGCCTCGCTGTTCATGCGGGGGACATCCACGGCCTTGACCTCATTGCAGTGCTGCTGGTCCTCCAAGGATCATGTGGAGAACTTGGGGCAGGGAGTGGACTTCAGCCTGGCAGTGCCCAAGTTTGTCCTCCTGAGGCTCATAGTTCTTCAAGTTGATCTGCAGCTCCACTGTCTCCAAAAACTTCCATTGCTTGCGCTGGTTCCCGTGCAGAACTTCCCACACCGCCTTGTACAGGGTGTCTCAGGAAACTTTGCTGTTTGTGATTCCTCACACCGCAAAAACTGGAAAAGAGCTCAGACTTACTCTTTATTGAGCACTCAGTGAATGCCGACACCATGCACTTTGTACGCATCACGGCAGTGTTTCCCAATGTGTATTATGCAAGTCCCTGGGGAGTATGAGGTGACTTTAGACAGGATACCAAGAACATTTTTATTTTAAGAGTTATGCTTTCAGTTTACATTTATCTTCTATGTATGGCAGGCGGCATTAGTTTTTTGTTCACAATCTATAATAATAAAAGCGTAATATGCAAGTCGACCGAACAGCAGAATGACCGTCCAGACGACCTTCCAGACGACCATGCTATGACACACACTGGCCCCAGGCCAGCCAAGGCAGGTGCGATGTGATTGGTCAGAGGGCCCCACCATTGCCCCACAATCGCCCCACAGATCAATGGGGAGGGGGCTCCACGATTAATTGCCCCAAAGAGGGAGGCCCAGGCTAATGACCAGCAATGCTGTGGCGGGTGTGCAGGGCCAGCCAGCAATCGCCCTGCAGAGGGAGGCCCAGGCCAGCCAAGTGATCACACCCCACACCTGTCACCTGCAGAGGGAGGCGACCGGTGGTGGGGGAGGGGAGGGCAGCACCACACAGATGGCAAGCTGTGACGGGGCGGGGGCAGGGCCAGCTGCAGGCAGCCAGGGGAAGGAAAGCCCTGATAGGCCGTTTCCAGCCAGGCCTAGGGACCCTACCCAAGGGGTACTGGATTGTGAGAGGATGCAGGCTTGACTGAGGGACACACACACACACACACACACACCCCTCCGGTGTGCAAAATTCATGCACCGGGCCTCTAGTTTAGTTATAAAACATACTTTTTTACAATTTAAGTTTTTAAAAAGTGACCCAATTTAAAGAAAAATATTTATTGAGTAAATATATAGCTGGTACAAAGACACTGTAAAAACTTCAAGGGGCAGGGGGGGTACATAAATCACTGAAATTCAAGAAACACTGTTTTAGCATGTAAGCATTTATCTCGTTCGGAGCTCATTTAGTTGCAAGTAATCGATGACTCAAATCAGCTCAAGCAAGATAAGGGAAGATTTCCTACAAGGAACTCTCACAGGCCCCAAAGGAAAAAGTGCAGTTGTGCCTCAAGAAGGGCGTGGCCTAGAGGAGGAGAGCAGCAGCCCCTGGAAGCACCACCCCCTCCTCTCTCCAGGTTCCGGGGCCTCTGTCTCTGCTTTGCTCTGCACATCTCCAGCTTCCCTCTAAACAGAGCCGTTTTCTCTAGTACACACGTGTAGGTGGCCGTCTCCGCCACCCTCTCAACCCCAGCATATACACACAGACAGACACACACATGTAGATGCGCACACACTCACAGCTCCAGGGTTTCTATATCTTCAGGTGAGTGACTTGCAGAGCCTGAAATAGCATCCCTGACTCTTGCTACTTATTCCTGAGAGAGCTGCGGTACTCAGCTCAGGGTGCAAGAGGAGGCTCATTTGAATTCCTGACTGGCCCAGCTAGAGCCAGATGTTCACCTCTCATCCATTCAACTCCAATAGGAGGACGGAGGGGAACAAATTCTCAGAAAAAGAGAGAAACTTGGATGAGAAGGCACCCTGACCGAGAGGTCTCTGACTCAGCAACTTACTTCGCTGCTCAGAACAACCCTATGAGGTAGGAAATTCAGCTCAAAGTTCCTCAGCAGGAAGTGACAAAGCCAAGAGTGGAAACTGGGTCTTTGTGACACCAAAGCTCTAGTAAGCTGCACTACCTGGTCACCACCAGGTAAGGCCAGCCCACAGCTACGATTGCAGACACAAGCACGTTACTGGCCCATTGGGAGGCAGTTATAAAAATCATCCATCCAGTGCTTGCCCAGTAGACAGAAACCAAGGATCCCAACTTTATGGGGACACTGTCTGGGAGGGAATAAGATTTCTTTAAAGGCCTATAAGGCCCTGGAAACCAGAGAGGGCTCCTCCAAGCCCTGGGTCTGAGGCTGCCAGATTCAGACTGTGGTACTTAGCTCAGGGTGCAAGAGGAGGCTCATTTGAATATATTTGCTGAAAATCACAAGCAGGCATCTAGAGATCATCGAGAAGTGGACACTTCTCTTCTGCACCCAGAATTCACAGTGCCTGCTGGCCCTAGAAGCCATAACTGCTCTTCCCACCTCCTAGAAGATAAATTAGGAGGGGGTTCCCTAGAAAAAGAGGCAGGGGGGAGACCAGCCTAGGCTCCCACTCCCATGGAATCCCCTGGGCATCGTGGTGCCCTGGATGATCAGAGTTTCGCCCTGAGGTGCCTTTGCTGCCCGACAGGAGGTACTTTATCAAGGTCTCTGCACAGACAGATGGATACAGCGATTGTGTCTCTCCCCCAGAGCTGAGCCAGGCCTGAAGCGAGGTCCATGCAGGGAGACACTTCTGCCTCAGGACACAAGCTCCCCATCCTAGCGTTTGGTCTATGCACGTGTTATCTTCTCTGGTCGCCGTTCGGGTGTTGGGTGAGTTGGGAGAAGTTTCCACTGAGCCACCCTAAGAAGTGTCACAAAGGCCTTGTGCCTGCGGGTGGAGACAGGGTGGCATCATCCCAGCTCAGAAGTCTGCCACAAAGGTACTGCCACGTTGCCAGGGGAGTGTCCCTTTCCCCAAGCCCCCTTCTCTGCCTTTACAGTGATGAAGGGAGTGGTTGCTCCAAACTTTAAGTCATATGCACTTGGGATGCTGCCCTAGCAGGGTGCACTGGGTGGCTCAGAGTCTGTCCCCAAGGTCTGCCCCTAGCAAAAGCCACCAGCCAAGTTTCCTATGGCAGATGTCCAAAGGGGGCTCAAGGGGCTCGTTCAGGTTTGGGATTTCTAGCAGTCTGGCTCTTCCATCATCCCCACCTTACGGAGGTAGCCTCCAGATCTCATGGGCCCCGAGCACCCAGGAAAGATGTGCCCAGACCACAGCAAATACCTCTTCTTCCCCCAAGTCAGTCATGATGTCCATGCCTCTGGGCCTGGCCCCATCATTCGGAGGCTAATTTTTGAGGGAATTGGCAGGCACGTGGTTGAGCGGCAAGACCACTTCGGTGCCCGTGTCCATGGTGGTCAGGGGGCATTTCCGACTGCTGCGCATGCTCTGGAACTTCTCGGTAAGGTGCTTGCGGAACTTCTTGGTGAGGAAACAGTAGATGACGGGGTCTAAGACACAGTTGGTGCTAAGGAGGCAGAGGGTGACCTGATGTGCATCGTTAATAGCCTGGTGGAAGTCGCTGTTCTGGAAGCCCAGCTCGGCCAGGGTCCAGGGCAGCTGCACAACATGGTGAGGCACAAAGCAGATGATGAACACAGCCAGGACCGTGCAGACCATCCACAGCGCCCGGCGCTTGACTTCCACGTTGCGCTGCAGCTGCACGGGTTGCAGGAGCAGCGTGCGGATGATGATCAGGTTGCAGAAGAAGATGATGAGGAAGACAAGGAAGAAGGCAAACACGAGAAAGATGTGAATGATGAGGACCGGTTTGCTGCCTTTCTCATAATGTTCAAAGCAGCGAGTGACGTTGCCGGAGCCGGTCTTGTTGGGCACTACGTTGGTGGAGTCCAGGACAAAGAAGTAGGATGCAGCGGCCACAATAGACACCCAGATGATCAGGGACAACAAGATGCCGCGCGTTCGGGTAGTAGCCTGAGCGGTCTTGATGGGCCGCGTCACGGCCTGGAAGCGGTTGTACGTGATGACAGCCAGGAAAGCCACCGAGCAGTAGGTGTTGATGAAGAAGAAGCAGCCGGCCACGTTGCACAGGAACGCAGGGAGAATCCAGTTGCCCTGGTGGTAGTAGTAGGTGATCCACAGGGGCAGGGTGACCAAGAAGAGCAGGTCGGCCATGGTGAGGTTCACCATGAAGATCTTGATCTCGTTGAGTTTCTTGGAAGGGTACAGGCGGGCAAAGACCCACAGCACGTAGCTATTGGCGATGACCCCCACCACAAAGATGACACTGTAAAATATCGGGAAGAGGGTGTATCGGAACTCGGAGTCCACGCGAGAATCATTCGTCTCCATTGCTCGGGGCTAGAAAAGGCAGCTGGTCACCGTGTCCTGCTTGTGCCTGGAAGACCACACAGGGATTCTGGTTAATGAAGGGCCAACAGGGGACTATCTTATTTCATCTATTCTAAGACTCCCATTTTGCACATTAAAAAAAAAAATCAATGGCATCTTCCAATTAATAGGCAGCATTTATTTTCTTTCTACGTAAAATAATTTTCCAAGGGACTACATCTGAGATTCCATGAAATCAATAGCAGCTGTTTCAGCAGTGGAAATACTTGAAGAAGCCTATAGATCAGTGGTTCTCAACCTTCCTAATGCCGCGACCCTTTAATACAGTTCCTCATGTTGTGGTGACCCCCAACCATAAAATTATTTTCGTGGCTACTTCATAACTGTAATTTTGCTACTGTTATGAATCGTCATGTAAATATCTGATATGCAGGATGTATTTTCATTGTTACAAATTGAACATAATTAAAGCACAGCGATTAATCACAAAAACAATATGTAATTATATATGTGTTTTCCGATGGTCTTAGGCGACCCCTGTGAAAGAAAGGGTCGTTCGACCCCCAAAGGGGTCTCGACCCACAGGTTGAGAACCGCTGCTATAGATACTTAAACAGGTGAGTTTTAAGAAACAACTGGTTCTAATTGGAATTTTGTTGATTGAGAAAAAATTTTTGTGCTTTGCTTTATTTACTGTGGTGGTGGTTTATCTATGTTAAGTTAAATAAATGTAGCTTCCATTATTCCAATAAATCATTGTGGTTCCTTTAAAAAAAACAAAACACTCACCCGCGAGTCATACTGTGAGTTACATAGTTGATTTGAATTACATAGTTTTGTGCCATTGGACCTTTCCCACTGCTAGATGGAGCTCTGCCATTTGATCCCGAAGCTCTAGGAAAATGGCTCCACAGAGATGAGGAGGAGAGAGGAACATCTCTGAGACCTTTTAGGGGATCCATGAGGTCAAAACTATTTTCATACTAATACCAAGATGCCCTGGCTGATTTGGCTCAGTGGCTAGAGCATCAGCCTGCAGACTGAAGGGTCATGGGTTCGATTCTGGGAAAGGGCACTGTCCGGGTTGCAGGCTTAGTCCCCAGTGGGGGGGCATGCAGGAGGCAGCTGATTAATGATTCTGCCTCATCATTGATGTTTCTATCTCTCCCTTTCCCTTCCTCTCTGAAATCAATAAAAATATATTTTACAAAATACCAAGACATTATTTGCCTTTTGCACTGTGTTGACATTTGCGTTGATGTTGCAAAACTGCTGGCTCCTTAGAATAAACCAAGGCAGCAGCACCAAACTGTAGTAGCAGCCAAATTCTTTACAGCCATGTACTCAAGAGTTAAAAAAAGAAAAAGAAAAAGAAAGCCAATCTCATTTTAAGTCACTTTAAAATGCCCTTGGTAAAGCAAGGATATGATTAACTTTATTAAATCTTGAGTATACATCTTTTTTAATATTCCATGTCAAAATGGGAAATCCACATGAAACACTTCTGCTGCAAACTGAAATAAATTGGTTGTCTTCAGGGAAAGCATTTATGTGATTGTTGGAGTTGTGAGCTGAACTTTTCTGAGGATCATCATTATTGTCACTTGAAAAAATGGCAAACTATGGCCTGGCTGGTGTGGCTCAGTGGTTGAGTGTCAACCCATGAACCACGAGGTCGCTGGTTCAATTCCCCATTAGAGCACATGCCTAGGTTTTGGGCTCGATCCCCAGTAGGGGGCGTGCAGGAGCCAGCCGATCGATGGTTCTCTCTCATCATTGATGTTTCTATCTCTCTCCCTCACCCTTCCTCTCTCTCTAAAGCTTAATAAAAACGTATTTTTTAAATTATTTTATTTTCAAATTAAGTTTTTCAGACTTGAGTATCTGGCAGACGTTTTCTCAGATATGAATAAGTAAACCCGTCACTTCAAGGGAAACAAACAGTATTTATGGACAATGATAAAATTCAAACTTTCAAAGGAAATTAGAATTTGGGGGGAAAATTGTATCTCCAGCTTTCCAATACTTAAAGAATTTTCTGATGAGATTGGTGGTGATATTAATGAATGCAACTTTTAAAATATCTTATAATGAAAGAGCAATATTTGGGAGACCTGCATAACTCATTGAACAGATATTTTCCAAATAAGGAAGACATGATATTTCAAAATTATGCCTAGGCAGAAAATTCAAAGAATAAGATAAACCAATACCTCACAGGGTAACAAATTACAAAAAGTTCGTTGATCTGATCCAGGTTCCACAGTGCAGCTAACCTTTAAGAAACTACCATTTGTGGAAAAAATAGTGTCACCAATTATCTGAAAATGACATTAAAATATCCCTCCTTTTACAGATACCTATTTGCGTGAGGCCAGATTTTCAAAATGACATATCACCTCAGATTGAATGCAGAAGCAGTTATGAGAATCCAGCTGTCTTCTATCAAACCCAAGATCAAAGTGATTTGCAAAAAATATAAATAAATGCCACTCTTCTTCCTAAAATGTTTGTTTTGAAATTTTAATTATTTTTTACTAAAAACATTATTTGTGTTAACATGCAATGAGTTTGTTATTGGTTTTTATATTTAAAAGCAAGAATTTTTATTTATACTGTCTTAGTTTTAATTTTAAAAATGGTAAACAATGATAGATATAATCCATGCAAACAAAAGCACTCTGGGGCCCTCAAAACATTTTCGCGATATAAAAAGATCCTGAGACCAGAAGATTTGAAAATTGTTGCTCCATAACCTCAGGTCCTCCACTCTCTCCTGTGGGCCCAAGATGCCCGTTCATCTGCGACTGGCCTTGTCTCTTTCTCCTGTTGGGCCCCCATGCCTTGGGGGACCGTGTTGCTGGGGTCTGAGAGATGTGAGGAGGCAGCCCATAGCTGGGGGTGCGTGTTGCTCCTCACTCTGGGTCTTTGAGGAAGTCACATCCCTACCTACCCCTCACACCCACACCCAGCTCCACCCCTAAGTTAGTTCCTTCCTGTCATGGGTTTAGGCTCCAGCTCAATGGGGTGGAGGCCACTCTCCTCCAGAAGCTGTCCCTCTCCGGCCAGAGGACCATGGCGGATGGACGGAGGGAAAGTGATGGTTGTGAGAGGTATCTGGGAGATTGAAAGGACAGAACTCGGTGAGGTGAGATACTGGCTGATAGAAAGGGAGGAGTGAAGGACTGCCAGGTTTCTGGACCAGAGATTGGAGGTGGGGTGTTGTCTATCTTCATGGACACGAGACCGAGGAGGAACAGCGTGTGGGTGGGGAGGGTGAATTCGGTTGAGGACATATCACATTTGCAGCGCCTGCAAAACAGCCAGGCGGATCCAAGGTTGAGCCCTGAAGAGAACACCATTGAAGGATAAGCCAGAGGAGGAGGAGGAACTTCGGAGCGGGGCAAGGACAGGATGGCCAGAGAGGTGGGAAGAGGACCAGGGGAGGCCTTCCTGGAGACCTAATGAAGGAGGTTTCAAGAACGGGAGAGCCGGTGGCCAGAAGTGTGAAAAGTCACAGGGCAATCAAGTACAATGCAGACAGAAAAGCAAATATTGGATATGGCAACACGGAAATCTGTCTCGCGTGACTGGAGGGAGAGCAGTTTCCTAAGACGCGTTGAAAAGTGAATGAGAAGCAAGGAAGTGGAACGTCAAATTCTCATTCAAGAAGCTTAATAAGTTGAAAGAAGTAGAGAGAAAGAAGTAGAAAGATAAATAAATACACTTTCAAATTGTGATGAATTCAATAAAAGAAATAAAAGTAGTAACATGATGAAGCCAGATTAGAGGGCTGCTTTAAGTAAAGTGACCAGGGAAGGCTTCTCCGAGGAGGTGACAATAAACAAAACCAGAGGCCTATTTGCCATGAAGCCAATGAAGCTTGACCTTCAGGGCCCCCTCCTCGGCCTTGTACCTAATTGTGTATTTGTAATTTGATATCGTTCCTTCAAAGAAGGGCCCCAAAGGTGTATAAAATTTATGGTCCTGCAAAACCTGTATCTTCCTCTGGCTGAAATCTAAAAAGTGAAAAGAAACTAGTCAAGAGAAATTATTTAATCCATCATATTCTGAGATAGGAATAAATTTGTCATGTTCAAGGAACTGAAAGGTCAGTGTGGCCTGCAGGTGTGAGAACTGGAAAACGTAGGATGCGATCAGAGAGGAACAGCCCTACATCCCTGGGATGAGGAGTTCAGACTTTATTCCTTTAGCATCACAGAGACACTGGAGCATGTCAAGCAGGTGAGAGGCATGACCGGACTCGCTCTGGACGTTGGGCAGAGAATAGATGGTAAGGAGCAAGAATGGAAGCAAAGAGACCATTTTGGAGGCAAGAGATGGTGGTGACAGGGACCAGAAAGTGGCATTTCCAAGTTTTCTCTGTATCCCCAGCATCCAGCACAAGCTTAGCCAGAACAGGAGCTTGGTAAACATTTGTCAAGTGAACAAATCTCTAACAACTGACAAGACTGACCTCTTTGTGAGGACGGTGAGAGGGATCATCCAAGAAGATAGTAGGGGCCTCATCTACCTGGGGGCATAGAGCACCAGTGGCAGCCTCCCCACAAGGCAGAGGGTGCCCTCCACCACCTCCCTACTCAGACTGTGGCCCTGGGGCCAGAGCACCAGCATCAGCTGTGAGTTTGTTAGGCACGCAGAAGCTCAGCTCCACCAAAGACCTGCTGTTTCAAGCTGTCTTTTAACAAGATTCATGCGATCTTGATTCATGAGCACCCTGGAGTTTGAGAAATGCTGTGCCCAACACACTGCCAGCCACATACCTGTCTGACCTAACACCTTCCATGGCGCCCCTCTGTCCAGGATCAAGGCCACGCTCCTGTCCAAACTCATCTCCCACCAGCCTCTACTGCTACTCGCCCTCCACTCCAGCCACACGGAACTCCTGCCGCTGCTCTGAAAACTCCATTTCTCTTCAAACCTCTGTCTTTGCACGTGCTGCGGGCCCTACTGAGCATGCCTTTTGCCTATTATTCTCCCTCGCAAAATCTTACTCAGGAAGACCTAAGCTAAAGAACGCTTTCTCCGGGACGCCTTCCCGTCTGCCCCAGCTGGAAGGAGTTGCCTTCTTCTCTCTGAGTCACCATGATACTGGGCACATTCTTCAGTATAGAACCTGACACACACCAGGTGGTTGTAAGTATTGATTTCTGTGGCCCTTTTACTCACCAGGCTGGGAACTTCTTGAGAGCAGAGATTAGATTTTCATCTCTTTGTCCCCAGTGTCAGACAATGGGGACTGAATGACTGAATGATAGCCAAGCCCCAGATGACTCTTCAGAGGAAACTGGCACGAAGGAAAGGTACCCAGCCTCTCGGGAAGGCATAGCAGGGTGGGGAGAACAAGGCCTCTGGAGTTAGAAAGGCCTGGGTTCATCCCTGGCTCTGCCATTTCCTTGCTGTGTGACTGTGGACAAGTGTATTCACTTCTCTGAGCCTCAGTTTCTTCGTTTGCAAAAGCTCGCAATCCTAACAGTAGTTCCGAAAATAAGCATGTAAAGTGGCCACAAATGGCCAGCCTGTCCTCCACTCCCCATTGGCCCAGCTCCCCACGGGAGCCCGGGGAGGGGACTGTGGGCACCACTGACTTCCAGAGCTCTAACTCACCACTGACTTTCCTGCCAGCTCCAGCAAGGCTTTAGACTAACGCCAACAAAGCTATCAACAGTTCAACTTAACATGCAAGCACAGTCCCCTGAGGATCAAGGCTGGGCAGCAGGCCCAGGCCCAGCACTCAGCTGTGAGTGGGCTAAGAGGGCCATAAAAATTCTCAGAGATAAGAATCCTGCCATCTGGATGCCCCACCCTCTGCCCTGCAGAACATTTAGCCCCAACCACACTCTGCCTACCACTCCCATCCTGCCTACTATTCCCAGCCCTGGGACCTGAGAAAGCTGGACAATCAGAGGGGAGGGACTACCAGGATCGGAGCAGAAGCTATACGCTGGTTACTTCCCCAGTGCGGACTGTGGGTTGGGAAGTTGGGTTTACCAGTCAGTCTGGCCCCTGACATTTGTGGTGTCATATGTGGTCAAGAGTACCCATGTTTAAATATTTACAAGCTATAACACTGGCCGGTGTGGCTCAGTTGGTTGGAGCATTGTCCTGTGCACCAGAAGATGGCAGGTTCCATTCCCGGTCAGGGCGCAGACCCACGTTGCCGGTTCAATCTCTGGTCAGGGCACTGCGGGAGGCAACCGATCAATGTTTCTCTCTCACGTGAATATATCTCCCTCTTGCTCTCTCTCTCTCACAAATATATATTTTTTCTTGCATACCTACAAAATTGATTAGGTCTAAAAAACACACACTTAAAAATAAATAAGTATTTACAAGCTATAAATCAGTCACATCCAATTTCATGCACACCCCATACACCAGCAGCTCCTGGCAAACCAGCTAGCTTGTGGGTGGGTGCACCAGTAAGAGTGTGGGCGAGAAGGGGTGCGGGCAGGACTCAGGCTCCAAGTGGTCAGTCCCACGTGGATCTAAGGACTCCTTGCTCTGTAGGGAGGGCTTGACTGTAGGGGAGCCAGAGCCAACTCACCTAAACTCGGGGCACTGGGCATGATTTTCCCATTAAATGAATAGATGCTCTTACCCATGATCACATTTCCTCCTCAAATCAGCCTTGGGGCCCTGACCGGTTTGGCTCAGTGGATAGAGCGTTGGCCTGCGGACTCAAGGGTCCCAGGTTCGATTCCAGTCAAGGGCATGTACCTTGGTTGCGGGCATGTCCCCAGTGGGGGGTGAGCAGGAGGCAGCTGATCGATGTTTCTCTCTCATCAATGTTTCTAACTCTCTATCCCTCTCCCTTCCTCTCTGTAAAAAATCAATAAAATATATTTTTTTTAAAAATCAGCCTTGGGAGGTAAGCGTTACAAAATGCCCACGTTTCCGGGGAAGAAAGTGAAGTCAGAGCGGGTAACACACTTGTCCACAGTCAGACAGCTGGGATTTTGAAGTCCAAGGCCCATCCTCTCTCCCCTAGGCCAAGCTGTAGCAAACCACTCCTTGGCCAACTCGGCCTCTCACAAGCCTGAGGACAGGAATTTTGGATGCCGTGCGGCCCCAGAAAGAGATGTCTTTGACCTGGGGCCTTGCTTTTACCTTTGCTCCCCAAATTCAGAACTTAAATGGGGCAAAGGGAGGGGAGGGAGTGCTGCATCCATCTCACTGCGGCCGGGAATTGCTAGTGTTGGAATCAAATCCTGGTTCAAACACTAAACTCACCCCATGACTCCGAGTCTCTGTTTTCTCATTAGTAAAATGAAGATTTTTAAATGGGTCTAAAAGGAAATTATGAAAACAATCCCATTTACAATAGCATCAAAAAGAATAAAACAGCCCTAACCGGTTTGGCTCAGTGGATACAGCATCGGCCTGCGGACTCAAGGGTCCCGGGTTCGATTCCGGTCAAGGGCATGTACCTTGGTTGCAGGCACATCCCCAGTGGGGAGTGTGCAGGAGGCAGCTAATCGATGTTTCTCTCTCATCGATGTTTCTAACTCTCTATCCCTCTCCCTTCCTCTCTGTAAAAACTCAATAAAATATATTTTAAAAAAAAAAGAATAAAACACTCAGGAATAAACTTAACCAAGGAGGCAAAAGACTTGCACACAGGAAATTACAGTACATTGATGGAAGGAATTAAAGAAGACACAAACAAATGGAAAGACATGTGGTGTTCATGGATTGGGAGACTTAATATTATTAAAATGTCCACGCTGCCAAAAGCTATTTACAGATTCAATGACCTATAAAAATACCAATAGCATTTTTTTGCAGAAATAGAAAAAAAAACATTACAAAATTCATGTGAAATCTTATCTCAAAAGCCCTGAATAGCCAAAACAATCTTAAGAAAGAAAAGCTGGGGGGTCTCACACTTCCTGATTTCAAAATATACTACAAAGTGCAATAATCGAAACAGTATAGTATTGACATAAAGACAGACATACAGATCAATTTCTAGATAGACATATAGAAAAAAAAAAACCTCACATATATAGTCGAATGATCTTTGATAAGGTTGCCAAGACTGCACAACGGGGGAAAGATAGTCTGTTCAACAAATGGTGATGGGGAAAGTGGATATTCACATGCCAAAAGGGAAGATAAACCCTTACCATACACCGTATACAAAAATGAACTCAAAATGTATTAAAGACCTAAACGTAAGACCTGAAACTATAAAACTCATAGAAGGAAATGGGTAAATCTTAATGACATTGGAATGGGCAATGATTACTTAGGTATGACATAAAAAGTACAAGAACTAAAAGCAAAAATAGACATATGGGACTACACCAAACTTAAGGAAACAATCAACAGAGTAAAAAAGGCAAACTAAAACTACATAATGGAAGAAAATATTTGAAAGCCATACGTTGGAGAAGAAGTTAATATCCAGAATATATAAAAAACTCTTACAACTTGATAACAATAAATACAAAATTTTAAAATAGCCAAAGAATGGGAATAGACATTACTCCAAAGACATACAAATGGCCAACAGGTATATAAAAAGATGCTCAATCATCACTAATCAACTGGGAAATGCAAGTCAAAGCCACAATGACATATCTATCACCTCACGCCCAGTAGGATGACCACTACCAACAAAGGCAGAGAATGACAGGTATTGGTGAGGATGTGGATGAACTGGAACATTTGTGCACTATTGGTGGAAAGACAAATAATGCAGTGACAATGGAAAACAGTATAGAGGTTCCTCAAAAAATTGAAAAAGGAACTATCAGATGATCCAGAAATCTCACTTCGGGGTGTATATCCAAAAGAAAAGAAAACGGGATCTTGGAGATATATTTGCACACACGTGTTCACAGCAGCATATTCACAATAGCCAAAAGGTGCAAGCAACCCAGATGTCCATCAGCAGATGAATGGGTAAACAAATATGGCATATAAGTCTGATGGAATACTCCGCAGCCTTTAAAAGGAAGGAAATCCTATGGCATGTTACAACATGGATAAAACTTGAAGATATTATGAAGTAAAATAAGCCAATTACAAAAAGACAAATACTGAATGATCATACTTAGATGAGGTATCTAAAGTAATCAAACTTATAGAAACAGAAAGTAAAATGGTGGTTGCCGGGTGCTGGGAAAGGGAGAAATAGGGAGTTGTTGTTCAATGGGTATAGAGTTCCAGCCATGCAAGGTGAAAATGTTTTAGAGTCCTGTTGTGCAACAATGTGCATATAGCTAGTAATACTCTAATGCATACTTCAGATTGTTAAGATAATCCATTATCTTATGTGTTTTTTACTACCATAAAATAAATATGTTTGAAAAGCAGGCCCAAGAGATGGCAGATTTGCAAGTTACCTTGTGTGCTTGTAACTTGGAATTATATGTCTCAGTTTTCTTTCTTTCTTTCTTTTTTTTAATATATTTTATTGATTTTTTACAGAGAGGAAGGGCGAGGGATACAGAGTCCGAAACATCAATGAGAGAGAAACATCGATCAGCTGCCTCCTGCACACCTCCCACTGGGGATGTGCCCGCAACCAAGGTACATGCCCTTCACTGGAATCGAACCTGGGACCCCCCAGTTCGCAGGCCGGTGCTCTATCCACTGAGCCAAACCGGTTAGGGCTATATGTCTCAGTTTTTTATGACTTCATAGCTGTGCAACCTTTGGTAAAACTGCTTCCCCTCTCTGAGCTTCATCTGTAAAATGGGGATAATAGCACATCTACCTCACTCACTCGGCTTGTGTGGCTCAGTGACTGAGCGTCCACCTATGAACCAGGAGGTCACTGTTCAATTCCCAGTCAGGGCACATGCCCAGGTTGTGGGCTCAATTAGGCAACCGATCGATGATTTTTCTCTCATCATTTATGTTTCTATCTCTTGCTCTCTTTCCTCTCTGAAATTAGATAGATATAGATACAGATACAGCAGATACAGAAGATACAGATACAGATATAGATATAGATATAGATATAGATATAGATATAGATAGATATCTTTTTTTTAATAGCACATCTACCTTATAGAGCTTTTGTGAGTACCCAGGAAGATATATGTATTTGGAAAGGACAGTGGTTAAGACCACAGACTCTGGAGTCAGACAGACCTGGTTCAAATCCTGTCTCTGTCCCATTCTAGCTAATGACCATGGTCAAGCACCTCACTCTCTGAGCCCCAGGTCCTTTCCGCGTAAATGGAGCTGATAATATTACACGCACGTATCTCCCCAGAGCGGTATGTAGATTCCATAAGCAATGTATGTAAAGTGCTTGGCACAATTGAAGGAATTCACAATCAACAGCTCTGAAAAGCTGTATCTACAGGAAATCCAGACAACCTTCTGATTAGACCAGATCAAATGTTTCTCAAAATAGCATGCCACTGTCATTGTGACTGCTCACACCAAGTTCATGCCAGCTTGAGGCCTCCTGTATCAGGCTTCCAGCTATATCATTAACCCTAAAGGCTCTGGGAACCAGTCCCGTCTTTTTATGGCAGCTGGGACAGTTGGCAAAATGCTATCAGCCAATTCTTGTCCAAGACAATTAATTCAACCTCCATGAGCCTCTCTGTTTACTCATCTGTAAAATAATAATAACAATAACAATAGTAATAATATTACCTACCTCCTAGGGTTGTTGTAAGGATTAAATAGAAAATGCCTGATCCATACTCAGAGCTCAGTGAATGCTGACTACTGTTCGTCTTATTTCTCTACCCCAGCCAGAGTTCCAGGTGCCACCTCTGGTCCCCATAACACAAAATATACATGGCTGTTGATTTCTCTTTTTCTGGGTTGGGACTTCCCTGGATGCAAGGCTTCTGGTATTTCAACAGTATAGGGCCTCTCACACAGCAAACACTCAAGAAATAGTTACTAAATACACACACACACACTCACACACACACAGAGTCACATTGTCCCTCATCTTTCACTTCTAAACCTTACACACCGGCCTCAGCTACTCCCAGTTTTTAGATTCCCTGGGGCCACTAAAACACCACAGTTGAATCATTTCTCTTCTATGAGTCCAAGTTTTCTCATCTGTAAAATGGGAATAATATCAGCATTAACCTCGCAAGACAGCCCTGAGGTTAAAGGCAGATAAACCTAAAGTACTTGGCACACAGTAGGTGCTCAGTAAGTAAGTTACCTCCCATTCCGATCTCTCCCGATGCTTGACATTTGTGCCCTGGCCTGGCCCTGATGGCCACGCCATCTAAAGATTCCCCTGGTGGAGCGGATTCATTACAATTTCTCCAAGAAGCAGAGGGCTTTGAGGGGAAAGTTAGGGGAGCAAATGTACTGGCCTCCGGGGAACTCTGCACTGGGCTCCCTCGTTTCCAGTACAAGGAGGTTAGGGCCATGCCGGGTGTATTTGTTGGTGGATGAATGGAGCTCCTTGTCTGGAGAGAGGTCAGGATCTGGGGCCCCAGGGATGGGGGTGGCCTGGGTGCCAGAATTTCCCAGTTTCTCTTTTCCCTGGGGCCCACCCTGACGCCAGGTATGTGAATTACATTGTTGAGACTCAGTCTTCACTCAGCTGGACTAGGACATTCTTGTGGTGTTGGGGGGCCCTAAGCCTGGCCGAGGTCTCTCCTCATGACTCCCAGATACTCAGATGGTATCTGTCTAAGTCAGCCTTGCCTCTCCTTGCTTCCTGGAAGTCAGGCAGGACAGGCAGGAGGAAGTGGGGAGGCTCTACCTCTTCCGGGGCTTCCCCAGCGCAGGGCACACCCCTCTGTGATACCAGGAATCACACTGCCATCTTCCCCATCCGGGGTCCTGCTGGCACCCTCTGGGTACAGAGGGCCTGGCCCCCCGGGGGATCTCACAGACCCAGATCTGCTCCAGGCTCTGCTCTGTCCCAGCTGATGTTTGGCTCTCAAAGCCTCTCTTTCTTAATTTGCAAAATGTTGATCATAAAACCTTCTTTGCCAAGTAGTCGTAAGAGGGAATGAAGCAATGTGTGCCCATGCTTACTGCTCAATAGCTGTGAGTTCCTCTCCCCTTCCCCCGACCTAAAGAAAATGTTTGCTGAATGAAGGAGTGAATAAGTAACCAAACAAAAACAACCCAGCCAGGCACCAAACCAGCCACATCTCCCCCTTTGGAAGCAGCCGCCAGGGGTGGCTGAAGAGAAATGGCAGGAATTGGGATCAGGGGGTGCGGGCTGCGGCCTCAGCAGTGCCACCAACCAGCACTCGCGGAGCCTTGGGATCTTATCTGCAAAATGGGTGCCACTCCCACCTCAAGTATTGTTGTGAAAAGGAAGTATGATTGGGGGCGTGATAAAGCGTTTGGCAAACTGAAAAACACTGGTACGTGGAAGGGACTTTATCAACTATGAAGTGACCTGCACACCCCTTTGACACGCTTCTCCCGGCAGCCAGCTGAGCTCTGTGCCAAACCCGGCCCTGAGGGCCCCCCTCCTGCGGAACTAAGGGGGTGGGGAGGGCTGCTGAGTGTGGTCTCCCCCACCCACATTCTCTCTCCGTCCCTCTGCCCCTCTGCCCCTCTGTCTCTCTAATGCAGGGGTCCTCAAACTACGGCCCGCGGTCCACATGCAAATACAAATATTGTATTTGTTCCCGTTTTGTTTTTTTACTTCAAAATAAGATATGTGCAGTGTGCATAGGAATTTGTTCATAGTTTTTTTTTAAACTATAGTCCGGCCCTCCAACGGTCTGAGGGACAGTGAACTGGCCCCCTGTTCAAAAAGTTTGAGGACCCCTGCTCTAGAGAGACTCTGCAGGTTCTCTCATTCTTTCCAGGTGACCGAGTGTCTGGGTAGCAGCCCTGGTTCACCTCCTGCCGGAGAAAAGTGGGGGGCAGGGGGGTGCGGGGAGGGTCACCAGCTTGTGCCCTGTCCCTAGCATCCTGGGACCCAATGGGGGAAACTGGTGGTGGGCCCGGCCCTTTGAAGGCACCTGGTTATCTTCATCACCCCGACCCTGACCCCGGGAAGAACATCGAGTGAGTTCCTAAGTACCCAACCCCGTGCCATCAGGCCCTTCCCCTCTCCCACACCCTGCCGGGGAGACGGGATTCGCCCCATTTGACACTTTAGGAGACGGAGGTGCAGAGAGAGGGTGCGACGTGGCCAAGGTCACACAGCTAGTGAAGCACATGACATTCGGCTCCCTGCGATCTAGGCAGCCGCTCTCACCGCCCATCGCCTCCCAGTGAGGCCTCGGAGGTCGCTCAGTGCTGAAGCACATGACATTCGGCTCCCTGCGATCTAGGCAGCCCGCTCTCACCTCCTCCATCGCCTCCCAGTGAGGCCTCGGAGGTCACTCGGAGGTTCATCTTCCTTGGCCTCAGAGAACCAAAGAGGGGAGCTGGGCTTCCTGGGAAAATTATTTGTAAACATGAGACTCTGAGCCCGAGGAAGATGCCCAACGGTTCCTGAAAAACAGAACCACCAGTTGCTTTGGTGCAGTCTAGGGGCATGACCTTGGCCTCCTGAGGACACTTTCATATGCCTCCCCCTTGCCAGCCAGGGCGGGGACCCCCTTACCTGCTCCAGGGGCAGTGGCTGGGGCTGCGGGGTCTGAGCGTCTCGTCGGCAGACCCGGTCTCTGTGCTTTCTGGAAGTGGCAGAAATGAGGAAACAGCAAGCCACTGCCCAGTCACCCTGGGGAGGAAGTGCCGTGACCCTCGGGCCCCTCCAACAGATGCCACAGGAACCTCCAAGTTGGGGCACCCAGGCCCTGGGCTGCTCGGAGGTGTCTCACAGAGCAGAGGGTGGCCTGGGGTGCGGGCAGCAGCCACCGTGCCAGGGAGCTGGGGTGAGAGAGAGAAAGCAAGAAATGAGCAAGCATGCACAAGAGAGAGAGAGGGAGGGAGAGAGAGAGAGAGAGAGAGAGAGAGAGAGAGAGGAAGCGGAGGAGGCACAACTAACTGAGTGACCAAGAAAACAGTAGGAGTGGGAGTCAGGATGAAATGAGAGATGGAGGGAGAAAGACAGGGAGACGTAAACAGAGAGCCGCCTGAGAAGAATGAGGAGATGCAGGGGGTTCAACAAGGAAAAGATGCGACAGGCTGAGTGGGTTCCTGTGTGTGCAAATGCGTGCGCATGTGTGCGTGTCTGTGTATGGGCGTGAGGGACAGAATGGAAGAAAGGGCGAGGAGCAGAGGGAGAGACAGCCAGGACATAAAATGGATGAGAAGGGAGGAGCTCAGAGGAGCCGCTGTGCCAGAGGCATGAGTGGGCTGGGCATCCCTGGTGACCAAGAGGCACTGAGCCCAAGGGACTCCTGTGGCAGATGGGGGCGGGGGCAGCGTGGGAGTCTGTGGGAGACAGTGAGGGTGAACAGGGATGGGCAGCTGATGTGAGTCTGGGAGTGTCCATGGGAGTGAGGGTGAGTGAGTGGCAAAGTCAGCTGGGTGGAGGCTCCGCGTGCACATCAGGAAAGGATGGGCCGGAGCTCCCTGCCTCGGTGTTGAGCCCATTTGCCCACTGTTTTATCCAACCACCACGTACTGAACTCCCCCAGGCACTGGCGCTGTAGTGGACACTGTCTAAGGAAGCAAGTCCCTCCGCTGTCAGTCCATCCATGCCCTCCTACGCAGAGGCAGGTGCAAGCAGAGCCAGGATGCCGGCTCCTGCTCCCCATGCAGGGCCCAGCCACAGCTCCCCTGGGGGGTCTGGGCCAGCCTCCTCCATCTGGCATGGCCCAGCCTCAGCTCCCCGGGATGTCTACTAGGCCAGCCTCCTCCATCTGGCAGGGCCCAGCCTCAGCCCCCAGGGGGGTCTGGCCAGCCTCCTCCATCTGGCAGAGTCCAGCCTTAGCCCCCCGGGGGGTCTGGGCCAGCCCCCTCCACTGGCTGGAACGCACTGCTTCTCCTTGTCAGAGCCAAAAACCAACCCCAAAGAACAAAACACCTTTCCATGCGCCACGGCCCTAAGAACGGGAGCCAAAGGTCTGCCCTGCTCCCCCAGCTCTGCCCCCTTCACCCACAGGCAGACACGCTCCAACAACCTACGCACAGGACGCTTGCACACTCGAATGCTTGCACACTCGCGTACTCACAATACACAGTGTCATGCAAAGGCTCTCTCCCTCCACCCACGTGCACATTAGGTGCCCACACCCATCACCCCTCACACCTGCCCAGAGCCACCTCCTTTGCCCACAACTGCTCCACACCCCCACCACCCACACTCGCCTCCCTAGGTCTCCAGTAGGGACTTTGAAAAGGTCGTTTGGTCACCTCCTCATATCTCTGTTGAGCCTTGGGTACCGTGAAACACAGAGGACATGGTCTGGTCATGGAGTTTAACCTTCACGCAAAATTCCTCCTGAAATCCCAGGCCCTCGCTCTGCTCCCCAGCCCAGATCCTTTTCCCCAAAATTGGCTTCACCTTCTCAGCCGTCCTCCAGCCACCACACTCCAGGGCGACCTGAGACCAAGGAGGGACCTCCAGGCTCAGCCAGCCCCCACGTGACCAGAGTCTCCAGGACGCCTGGCTCAAATCCAGGACTGTTGGCTCGGCCTGTTTTTTTTTTTTTTTTTTTTTCTTTTTAAATATATTTTTATTGATTTCAGAGAGGAAGGGAGAGGGAGAGAGAGATAGAAACATCAATGATGAAAGAGAATCATTGATCAGCTGCCTCCTGCATGCCCAACACTGGGGTTCGAGCCCACAAGCCGGGCATGTGCCCTTGACTGGAATCGAACCTGGGACCCTTGAGTCCGCAGGTTTTTGCTCTATCCACTGAGCCAAACCAGCTAGGGCAGCCTGTTTTTCAATAGTCCCTGGTGTAGGTTCATGTAGCAGTTGTGGAGCGGTACCTCTTTTGAGATTATCAATAAGCAGGGTGGGTAGGCAGAGATTATTATCAACATCATCATCAAGTGAGCAAGCGGACTCTTTTCTTCTCTCATACCCACACCCATTCCATTAGCAAATTCTGTCAGTTCTACTTTAAAATATATTCAGCTCTGTATCTAATCAAGCCTCTAGACCAGGGGTGGGCAAACTTTTTGACTCGAGGGCCACAATGGGTTCTTAAACTGGACCGGAGGGCCGGAACAAAAGCATGGATGGAGTGTTTGTGTGAACTAATATCAATTCAAAGTAAACATCATTACATAAAAGGGTATGGTCTTTTTTTTTTTTTTTTTAGTTTTATTCATTTCAAACGGGCCGGATCCGGCCCGCGGGCCGTAGTTTGCCCACGGCTGCTCTAGACCTAAGCTTCAGTGTGTAGGAAACACAGCAGACAGAGGAACAAATTAAAGGACCTCGCAAGGAAGCAATCAGTCAAACCCAGAATGAGGGACAAGGACATTCCGAAGGACAATTGATCCGGTTCCTTCAAAAGACCAACCACATGGGAGGCAGGGCGAGGGGGTAGAAGGGAATAGACTGTTCAAGATTGAAAGACATAAGAGACTTATGAGACACAAAATCAAATGCAGTTTGGCAGGTGTGGCTTAGTGGTTTGAGCGTAGTCCCAGAACCAAGAGGTTCCTGGTTCAATTCCTGGTCAGGGCACATGCCCAGGTTGCAGGCTCGATCCCCAGTAGGGCACATGGGGGAGGCAGCTGAATTTATGTTTCTATCTCTCCCTGTCCCTTCCTCTCTGAAATCAATAAAAATATATATTTTTAAAATTATATATTTGCGATTTGCTTCAAAATAATATGGGACATACCTCAATTTTTAAAAATGAGTTGATAATTGTTGAAGCTGGCTGATGGCCAGTGCACTTTTGTATGTGTTTTCAAGTTTTTATAAGAAAGGTTTTTTTGTTGTTGTTTGTTATCTAAAGTAATTCAGCACTTGTTTAGATTTCAGATCAGAACGACAATGAAAAAGGGAACTGTCCTGATGTTATGTGATGGACAGTTATGTCTTGGGATGTCATGTTCCTGAGATAGTCTCTCATTATAAAATAGCATATATGATGTTAGGTGCTGCATCTCCTACAAGTAGAAAGAAGTGAAAATGATGTAGCCTGGAAAACTCTATCAGATGACAGAAAAGAGCAATAACAACGAAGATGCCAACATCAACGATGAACATAAAGGGTTGACATAAGTTGGTTTCATGAAATTTGAGATTGGAAAAAAGCATTATATATAAAATAATAAATTATTGCCTGCAACTAGTGGCCTGGTGCACGAAATTCATGCACATTAAAGGGAATTAATTAGAGGAAATATTTTAATATTGCTATTTGCCCTTCTATGAAAATCTTCCTCCTGTCAGAGTCTGGGGCACACCGTGGGACCCAGAGTCAAGTCCCCGCCCACCCATGTGCACCTCAAAATCACGTGAGACCCAGACCTGGCCGGCCCCACCCCCATTAAGCCCTACTGGGCGGGGGGCGCAGCCTCAGGTCCCCTAGCCTGGTGCCGGGTGGGGGACACAGCCTCAGGTCCCCCGGAGCACCCTCAGGTCCCCCAGCCCGGCGCCAGGGCAGGGGGCATGGCCTGATGTCCCCCAGCCCAGCTCTGGGGTGGAGGGTGCGGCCTGAGGTCCCCCATCAAGCCCCGCCAGGTGTTGGGGAACGGCCTGAGGTCCCCTGTCAAGCCCCACCAGGCGGGGGTGGGGCAGGGTACAGTCTCAGGTCCCCTGCCCCGGCCCAGCACCATGCAGCCTCAGGTCCCTGCTGATCGCTCATTACGGCTCATTACGGGAACCCTGCCTCCTCTGTGGGCGCAGCCATCTTGTGACAGTGTGATGGAGTGAGGTCAATTTGCATATTTCCTCTTTATTATATAGGATATTTAAGTATGTGAATGACTAAATGAAGAAATTAATTATTATAAGTTGGCATTTGACTATATCAGTGATTTTCAACGGGGGGTATTTTGCCTTCCAGGGACATTTGTCAATGTCTCAAGTCATTTTTGGTTGTCACACTGGCAGGGGAGAGGAAGAGGATTGGGGGCAGCTGACATGTGGTGGGTAGAGGCCAGCAATGCTGCTAAACATCCTACAATGCACAAAACAGTCCCTACAACAAAAATGTATTTGGCTCTCAATGTTAATACAGCTGAGGTTGAGGAACTCTGGACTATTTATATAATCTACATTCCTAAGAGATTATACATTCAAGTTGGTCTAAAATCCTTTTGGGGATCTCATCATCAGAAAAATAGAGGATTGCTTATCTAAGAAGTTGCCTTATGTTTGTATTTATAAGATAGTTTAAAGATTCCTTCACCAAATAAACTTATTTTTAATTTTAAATATTTTTAATTGGTTTTGAGAGAGAGAGGAAAGGAGAGGCAGAGAGATGCAAACATCGACAGAGAAACAATGATCGGCTGCCCTCCATTGGGGATTAAACCTGCAACCTGGGGAAGGTTCCTTGACTGGGAATTAAACCTACAACCTTTCGGTGCACAGGATGACACCCAACCAACTGAGCCACACCAGCCAGGCCAACTCTTTTTTTGCAGACAAACATCTTTACTCCTGCAGGAGGGTGCACACGCACATGGTCTGGAGCACGCGCACACTGAGCGGGCAGTCCACTCACGGTTTTATCAGGCCAACTTACTTTTTTTCTTTTTTTAAAAAATATATTTTATTGATATTTTACAGAGAGGAAGTCGAAATGAACGTGCAATCCGATTTGTTGTCATGGTCACACCTGAAGACCTTAAAGCCAATGCAGGTGAGTTATTTGCATTAAGAAAGCATCACTCTAGAGCAGCCGTGGGCAAGGATCCGGCCCTTTTGAAATGAATAAAACTAAAAAAAAAAAGACCGTACCCTTTTATGTAATGATGTTTACTTTGAATTGATATTAGTTCACACAAACACTCCATCCATGCTTTTGTTCCGGCCCTCCTGTCCAGTTTAAGAACCCATTGTGGCCCTCGAGTCAAAAAGTTTGCCCACCCCTGCTCTATCCACTGAGCCAAACCAGGTAGGGCAGTCCAACTTATTTTTAATTTTAAACTAAGTATATAAATTTACTTTTTCGGTGCACTGATAGATCATAGATAGATAGATAGATAGATAGATAGATCGATAGACAGACAGACACTTTCAAAATCTCCACTGCTATGGCCCTGATTCCAGCCACCATCATCTCTCACCTGGATGTGGCTCCCTCGTTGGTCTCCTTGCTTCCACCCTTTCACCCCCTTTTCATTTGTTCTCAGCACAGCAGTGGTTGAACCTCTTAAACAGGAAATCACATCATTCTTCTGCTCAAAAGTCTCTGGTGGCTTCTATCTCACTTAACAAAAAATCCAAAGTCCTTTAGAATGCCTGCAAAACCTGACCTCATCTCCTACCTCTAGGGCCTCCCCTCCCCCATAGTTGCACTGGCTTTGTTTTCTTCCAATAACCAGGTACACTCCTGCCTCAAGCTTTCCCCATGTCTTTATTCCAATGCCACCTTGTCAGTGAGGACTTCTTAATAACCCCAACAAACTACAACCGTCTCCGACATGACCTGGGCCCCTACACTGCTTTCTTTTTCTCACTTATCACACTTTTCTCACTTATCACACTTACCACATCTAACATACCGTATGTTTTGCTGCTTTACTTTGTTCATTATCTGGCTCCCCAGGCAAATTGTAAGTTCCTTGAGAGCAGGAACAATCCCCTGTGTTTCAGTTAGCTTGTTGATTACTACACCCTATCATCTAGAACACCGCCTGGCACATTGCAGATGCACCTCCATAATGCTTATTGCAAGAATGAATGAGGTTAGAGGAGAGCAAATGACGTATCCAAGGTAACACAGCTGGTAGGTGGCAGAACTGAAATTAGGACCCCAATACCCTCAACCCAGTTCACTCTTGCACGCTATCAAAGGCTTGTTCGCTTCTTTCTGCCCTCAGCCTGCCCTTCACTCGGAGTGATGTGGACACTTCATTTCTGTGAGCATCGCTTTGCTCTTCTACGGCCAGAGAATAATGTGGGAGGAAGAACACCACAAGGAGAAGAGCATGGGTTTCAGACCCAGAGACTTGAATTCAAATTTTGACCGTCACCAACTCTCTGTGTGAACTTGGAAAAGGTAATTTACTTCTTTGAGCCTCAGTTTTTCAACCTGTAAACTGGGAATAATCATAAGTACCTCACTGTGTTGTGAAGAATATGAGAACAAAAGAATGGTTATGAAGATTGGAAAAGACTAGCAAAGCTGTCATTTTCACAGGCAATATGATTGTTTACATAGAAAACGTAAGGTAATGTCATGGACAAATTATTAGAACCAACAAAAACTTCAACAAGATTTCTGGATATAAATTCACTATATAAAAATCAATGGTGCTCCTATAAATAAGCAATAAACAGAAAATGTCAATTTTAAAAAGACACAGTTTATAATAGCAAAGAAACTATCTGGGCAAATAATTTTTTTGGAAGCCAAGATGTGCAATTTTATCTCGATACAGGAAATTATAAAAATCATTGAAAAATAATTAAATAAGAACTATATGGCCCTAGCTGCTTTGACTCAGTGGATAGAGTGTTGGCCTGTGGACTAAAGGGTCCAGGGTTCTATTCCGGCCAAGGGCACACACCTGGGTTGCAGGCTCAATCCCCAGTGGGGGGTATGCAGGAGGCAGCCAATCAATGATTCTCTCTCATCATTGATGTTTCTATCTCTGTTCCTCTCCCTTCCTCTCTGAAATCAATAAATATATATATACATTTTTTAAAAGATCAAGTTCTTGCAAAAAAAAGAACTATATGAATAAATAATATAATATATCTATGCATGAGACTATCAGTATCATAAAGATATATTTTTCCCAGTTTAACCTATAAATTCAGTGCCAATCCAATCAAAATCCCAATAGATGTTAATAAAGGTGGGGGAATAAAAATCACATAATAAAGCACTTGAAAAAAATCTCAATAGGCTCTTCAAGAAACTTTATGAGCTGATTCTAAAATTCCAAATGAAAAACCAAAGATCCAAAACTAGCCAACACGTTTTTTTAAGAACAGCAATAAGGACATATCATCAGATTTTCCCTATCATATATCAGGTCTTATTATAAAGTTGCAGTGTTAAGACAGGGCAGTATTAACAAAAGGATAGCAAATAGTCCACAGAAACAGAACAGCGGTCCCAGAAGTAGCGAGCACACGTATGGAAACTTAGGAGATATGATAGAACTGTCATTACAGATCAATAAAAGAAGAGGAGATATTGGTGCAAATCCCTGGCTATTCATTAGGGAAAAATAATAATAAAACGAGATCACATCCTCACACCATATCCAGATTTCAACTCCAACTGGCATAAAGACCTAACCATGAAAAGCAAAATATTAAAAGTTTTGGAAGAAAATGAGGGGAAAATATATTTGTGATATAAGGGAAGGGAAATTTTTCTTAAGACATAGAAATTTAAAAAAAAGAAACAAAGAAAAGTTGGAAAAATCTGACCATATAAAATTTAGAACTTGGGGGGAGGGCGGAGGGGGAGTGGCCAGGGAGAGGTCAATGAGGGAAAAGGGAGACATATGTAATACTTTAATCAATAAAGAATTAAAAATAAATAAATAGCCGTAACTGGTTTGGCTCCGTGGATAGACCGTCGGCCTGTGGACTGAAAGGTCCCAGGTTCGATTCCTGTCAAGGGCATGTACCTTGGTTGCAGGCACATCCCCAGTAGGAGGTGTGCAGGAGGCAGCTGATCAATGTTTCTCTCTCATCGATGTTTCTAACTCTATCTCTCGCCCTTCCTCTCTGTATAAAATCAATAAAATATATTTTAAAAATAAATACATAAAAATTTAATTAATTAAACAAAATACTGGGCGAAAAAGAAATCAACAGGAACCTGAAATGATAAAGCTATGTTAATCTGATGAATACCAAAGTAAATAAATAAATAAATAATACTATTTTTATTATAAACCAAAAAAAAATTATTAACTGTGTATTTCAAAAGATACTACAAAAATAGTAAAAAGGCAAGTCACAGACCAGGAGAAGATATTTGCAACAGATGTATCAAAGAATTTTCAGACACAATATGGTATCAATTTCTACAAATTAATAACTTAAAGACAAGCCCAATAAAAATAAGTCAAGGAATGCCCTAGCCAATTTTGCTCAGTGGTTAGAGCGTCAGCCCACGGACTGAAGGGTCATAGGTTCAATTCCTGGTCAAGAACACGTACCTCGGTTGCAGGCTCGATCCAATCTCTCTCTCTCCCCCTCTCCTCCCTCCCTTCTACTCTCTCCAAATACCAATGGAAAAATACCCTCAGGTGAGGATTTTTTAAAAATGGGTCAAGGAAGGAGTAAGCAATTCACAGAAGCAAAAGCCTGAAGGCTAAGAAAGATTAAAAATATGGTCAATGTTTCAGGAAATCAGGAGTTCATATTAAAACAAGCAACCCTCAGGCCTGGCCAGTGTAGCTCAGTTGGTTGGGCATCGTCCCATGCACCAAAAGGTCATTGGTTTAATTTCTGGTCAGAGCACATGCCTGGGTTGTGGGCTCAGTTCCAGGTGGGATGGTTCACTCCCACGTCCATGTTTCTCACCCCCTCTCCCTTCCTCTCTCTAAAAATCAATTTTAAAAATCTTAAAGAAGAAAAAAAAAAAAAAGCACAACCACCGGAATGGAAAAAATTAAAATCTGCCAAGTTCAATTATTGGGAGGATGTAGAACAATGGAGACTCTCATAACACTGCTAAGAGGAGATTAAAAATGGCACCATCATTTTGAAAATTAACTTCAAAATAAAGTTGAAAATATGCACATCCTTCCTAGGTACACTGGCAAGGTTGATATATATTTGTATGTCTCTACAGTGTCATTCTGCAAATACCTTGAAATGAACAGAGCTACATGCAATAACATGGGCAGTAAACACGGAGCTAAACTAAAAACGCAAGTTGCAGAAAGACAAACGTAGTTCCCTACTATTCTTAAAACTCTGAGTCATGGACATGAATATGTATTCATCCATATAGAAAGTTCAGGATGTGACTATCTCTGGGGAGAGAGGGGAGAGGCAAGATGTGCGAAGTACATAGGAGGCTTCTATTATACCTATAATATTCTATTTAACTTAATGGGTACACAAGTATTTGGTGTGGGTGTGTGTGTGGGTGTGTGTGTGTGTGTGTGTGTGTGTGTAAACATGGAATTAGCCAAGACAATTTGGAGAATGAGAAGTCAAAAAACATGCAGCATCATATATCAAGATTTTTATAAATTACAGTAATTAAGACAGGATGATTTAAGCACACGGATGGACAAATGATGCAAATAAACAGAAGAAAGAAAGAGTCACTCGGGCGGGAGTGATTACTACAAAGCCTGAGGCCCCTTTCTTGGATGGCCAGCCGATGCTTGACAGCTCTGAATCCTCTCTTCGTTCTCGCCATCCTAACCTCAGTTTCTCTCTCTGGCCCTCTCTTTCTGATTTACTCGTCCTCCTCAAACTTTGGGATTTTAAATCCCAACTCTGCCACTTAACAACGGCACCAGCGGAGCCTCAGATTCTTTTCTTTTAATATAAATGTTTATTCATTTCAAACAGGAAGGGGGAAGGAGATAAAATATCAATGATGAGAGAGAATCATGATTGGCTGCCTCCTGCACACCCCACACTGGGGACTGAACCCACAACCCAGGCATGTGCCCTGACCAGGAATTGAACTGTGAGCTCCTGGTTCCATAGGTCGACGCTCAACCACTGAGCTACACCGGCCGGGCCTGGAGCCTCGGATTCTTCATCTGTAAAGTGGGGGTGGCAGCCCCACCTCCCAGTGGGGTTAGGTCTATGAAGCACAGTGTCGGGCAGCTAGTCCTCAGTCTCCTCTCTCCTCTTCCTCTTCTCCCTCATCCTTTCTTCCTTGGCTAGGGCTGAGTCTCATCTGCTCTCCCTCCCCAGCCTGGGCACTTTCTACAGCAAAGTGAGCACTGCTCAGGGGAAAAGCCCCAGCTTGTAAGAAGGGTCACATCATCATGTGCTGGATCCTGAAAGAAAGGCTCAGGGGTGTGGCCAGGGCCCTCAGCAGTGAGATAAGGGGGAGAAGACCCAGGTCCAGGGGACTCAAATAGGGGGGTCCTTGAGGACTTCGGACAAACGAGAACTTAGGACTTAGGTTGGAAGGAGCCCCAGGAGCGAATAGAGGCAGCTGCCTATGTGCCTGGGCAGGGGGAGGGCATGGGAAAGCCCCAGAGTCTGGGCACTGTTCTGGGAACCCTTTGGGCTGGAACCCCCTCTCACAGAGAGGTCTCCAAGAGGTAAGTCAGGTAGCTGGAGAACAAGGATTGGAGGGCATCTTTTCACTGTGTATTCTTTCATACCTATTGAACTTTCAGTGTTCACATTTGTTACCTCTAAAAGGTAAAAAAATCTATAATAAAAGGATAATATGCTAATTAGACCGGACAGCCGAATGACCTTCCAGACGAAGCTGGGGCTGCAAGGGCTGAGCCCCTTGCATGAATATCGTGCATCAGGCCTCTAGTAATAATCTACACTAATAAAAGAGAAATATGCAAATTGGTGTCACTCCGCTATGCCCATTAGCTAATCGGGATGAATATGCAAATTAACCCAACAAAGATGGCAGTTGCCCTAACCGGTTTGGCTCAGTGGATAGAGCATCGGCCTGTGGACTGAAGGGTCCCGGGTTCGATTCCAGTCAAGGGCATGTGCCTTGGTTGTGGGCACATCCCCAGTGGGGGGCATGCAGGAGGCAGCTGATCGATGTTTCTCTCTCATCAATGTTTCTAACTCTCTATCCCTCTCCCTTCCTCTCTGTAAAAAATCAATAAAATATATTTTTTAAAAAAAAAGATGGCAGTTAATTTGCATACGCAGGCACGGAGCGAAGACTGAAGGCTCCAGCCAGAGTAAAGACTGAAGACTGAAGATTGAAGAGGCTTGGCTTCTCCGCTGCGGCCGGACCAAAGGCCTGGGTCCCGGGTGCCGGAGGAAAACCGGTGCCGACAGCCAGGGGAAGGAAGGCCTGTTGTGCAAATCTTCGTGCAACAGGCTTCTAGTAAATAAATAAAAAAGAGGTGGACTCTGATGTCAGACTTCTCTACATCTAAGCCCCATTGCTGCTTCCTAGCCATGGCATATTGGGCAGGTTTCCTAACCACTCTGAGCCTACATGGAAACATAGCTATGAAATGAGGCGGGGTGTTCTTCCTATATAATAAAAGGCTAATATGCAAATAGACCAAACAGCAGAACAACTGAACAACTGGTCGCTATGACATGCGCTGGCCACCAGGGGGCATGTGCGGGACATGGCAGGCGCTAGTTGACCGCAGCAGGATGGTGGAGCAGGTGAGCGGGGGCACCAGACCAAGGCAGGGCACCAGTCGCTGTCATCGGGGTGAGCCTCTGGTGGTTACTAAAAATTCTTTGCTCCCATGTACCGCAGTCCCACCCAGTGCTCGCACCTGCTGCCAGCACTGGCCCCACTTGCACCCGGAGCCGGCACCGGAGCCGCCACTGGCACCTGCTGTCGGTGCCCGGTGCCGGTCCCAATCACTCGGCCCTGATTGCCCCTGAGGGCTTCTCCATCTCCCCCTGCTCCTGAGGGGCGATCGGGGCAGCAGCTGCCACTCACACCCGCTGACAGCGCTGGCACCACTCGCACCCACTGCTGGTGCCAGTCCCAATCACTCCGCGCTGTCAGTGGGTGTGAGCGGGGCTGGTGCCATCAGCGTGTGGGAGTGGCGGCGGCGGGAGTGGGGTTGCCGGCAGACAGGGGATTGGGGGCCGTGGTGGGAGGGGCCAGACGGGGGCGTGGAGGATGGGCCAAGACCCGCCCCTGTGCTCACCAGTCTCTCGGCCCACCGTTCCTTTAAGGTGCACGAATTTGTGCACTGGGCCCCTAGTCTACTTCATAAAGGAATTGTAAAATTAAGTAAGATTATACTTGCAGAAGCATTGAGCATGACGTCTGACACACAGTAAGCATATGATAAATGCTAGCAAGCTTTTTTTTTTAGAGAGAAGTTCAGGTTTAATGACACACCATGTTCAGAGTCTCCATAGAAACAAACTTAGTCACGATGTCAGAATGTGTAACATTAACAGCTAACATTTCCTAGGAAGAAAACCCCTATATGGACACTTGTGGAATGGCTTTGAAATGCCTACGTGTTCTGAGAGTCTAGTGAGAACTCTATCTGTAAATCTTTCAAGCCAATAAGCAAAAGAATTTGCAAATGTTATCCCAGAAGAGAACACCTCATGTTATTTTAAAATACAATAGTTTATGTTCCATTGATTGGCCCAGACATGCTCAGAGCAAAGATGGGGGTGGGAGAGTGGGGAAGTGACCATCAATCTGAACTTCTCATGAAGATGGGACAGTCTGATCCCACCGCCTGTTTAATCACACGACATCAAGGGCCACTTTGACTTGAAGTCTGTCCCTTCTTAGCCTCAAGCTAAACCTCAGAAATCCCATTGCTCGATCATTTATAATGAGCTTATCTTCATGTCAGAGTTTCCCGATCAATCATGCTACTTGCCACTTGAGCAGAAAAGCATTACCATAGCAGGCTATCCTTAGGAAGGCCTTCTTGCAAGCTTGCTAGCAAGCTTTTTGTATTAACAGCTTGTGCTTAGTCCTAGGGCATCGGAAGCAGCATAGAGTTCCTCCTATGATGCTCCGTGATGTGGCCAGGACCCCTGGCTGTGCCCCTGGCTGCCCCCCAATGCACAAGCAGGGCTGGGGCGGGTGGGGGCAGTGTGAGAAGTGGGGATGGTGTTGCTAACTAGGCTCAGCCCCTACCCCAGCTGAGCAGTAGCACCCCAGTATCTTGGGGATGAAGGGGTAAGGGGAGTTTCTGTGATATGTACAGATGATTGTTTGCTTGCAGTAAGTGAGTGGAGGGGCTTCCATGGCTCATTGTGTCTATCAGCGCACATGCTGTACGTCTATAAAGATAGGTGTTTCATCCCGGTGTGTGTGTGTGTGTGTGTGTGTGTGTGTACGTGGAATAGGTTTGCTTGCAGTAAGTGAGTGGAGGGTCTTCCATGGCTCATTGTGTCTATCAGCACACATGCTGTGTGTCTATAAAGATAAGTGTTTCATCCTGTGGATATGATATGCACCCCTTGAGAGGACTGTGTCAGTTGTAACGGTTTGCGTATTATGTGCAGTGAAGGGTCATGGGTTGTATCAGTGGATGCCAAGAGTCTGTGTGTGTTGCGTGGCTGTGAAGGGCCATGAATTGTGTCTGTGGGTGATGAGGATGTTTTGTGTGATGTGCTGGATGCTGTATCTGTTGGTGGCTGTGTGTGCTACATGTCTCTGAGGGCGAAAGACTGTGTCTGTGAGTGACGAAGGGAGACTGTGTGTCCATGAGCGGCTACTGATGGCAGGGAAGTCAGACATAACCCAGCTCTTCAGACCCCTCCAGAGCCTGTCTAGCCTCAAGGATACCGAGGGACAGCTAGACAAAGCAGCCAACCCTCACCCTCTCACCCCGGCCACCAGCCTCTTACCTGTGCACCAGCAGGGACAGTGGTCTAGGAGGTGACAAAGAAGCTGAGGGGTGGTGGGGGCCGCTGAGAGCATGTTTCCTGGAAGGCTTCTCAGGGAACTCAGGAAGCTGGGCAGGGAATGAGGAGGAGGCAGGAGGCAGGAGGCAGGAGGCAGGAGGCAGGCCCAGGCCTAGGTGCGTGACTCACTTTCCTCTATGCTCCAATCCCAGTTCAGCAGCAGGATGAAGAATTAGGGGAGGCCTGCCTGCTGGCTCTGCTGGGTGATCAGGGCATAAATCCAAGAAGCCAGCTGCTTGGGTGGGGCCCCAACCCCAAGGTCACCAGGAATATGCACATTCGGCAAGGAATCTCTCCCTGCATACCAGCTCAGCCAACAGCACAGGGCTGGTCCCATTCAATGCATAGCCTCTCTCGGGAGAAGGGCTGGGCCTGGGCGGGCAAAGGAGGGAGAGACTGGGTCCCTTGTCTGAAGGGGAGATGGGCTCTGCCCTAAGGAAGCCCCCCGCCCTGTCCTTAGGAGCCCAAGTTTCAATGGGCACAGTCCCATCTATAGTGAGCACCAAGCTGGTGGAAAAGACCCAAAGCTGCTTTCAGAAGATACCCCTGTAGGCGGGGACATATTGCAGTCTTGCCCAGAGGAGGCCGTTTTCCAATGTGTCTGACATAACCTGCCCACAGGTGCCCCCAGAAAAGGAAGAGACAGCCTTGCCTTCCTAGGGATGCCCAGTCTGCTGGGAAATAGAAAATCCTGCCTCTGAAGCCACTCCCATCTGACAGAGAGACGCCACCATCCCTGCCCTGAACCCCCAGTCGGAGTGAGAAAAAAATCCTTGCTCTGAGGAGGCCCACTGTCTGACCAAAGCCTAGGACTGCACCTGGAGCTCCAACTTCGGGTGCTCTGCCTGAAAATTACTCCTTATCTCCACCTCCACCTCCACCCACACCCACACCTGATTGGGCTTAGCAGGAAGCAAAGGTGTTTAGGCCACAGAGGAAAGCGAACTAGGCCACAGGATAGGTGGACATCCTCAAATACCAAGTCTAAGAATCCACTGGACCAGGGTTTGACTGCCACCTCTGGAATTCAGCCTGAACCCTCCATTGAGCATCTCTGAGCCTGGGTCAGTCACAGCAACACATTCTCCCTGTATTATACCTAGTATGATGCCTGGTACATCATAGAAACTTAGTAAATGAAAATCATTTTATTTACCCAAGATCCTCCTAATGTCCCAGAACTGGGGATCAAATCCTTTCTCCACATCAGTTGGACAACTTCTTTTTCTTTTATAAAATATATCTTTATTGATTTTGGAGAGGAACAGAGAGGGAGAGAGAGATAGAAACATTAATGATGAGAATCATTGATTGGCTGCCTCCTGCATGATCAGGAATGGAGCCTGCAACCTGGACATGTGCCCTGTCCAGGAATCGAACCATGACCTTCTGGTTCATAGGTTGAAGCTCAACCACTGAGCTACCTCGGCTGAGTGACAACTTCTTTAGAATGAACGTTTAATAAACCAGTTCTTCAGATTCCACTCAAGAGATTCTGAACAACTTAACAAAAGGAAGATAAACAACCCAATCAAAAAATGGACAATGGACCTAAATAGATACTTTTCAAAAGAGGACATAAGGAAGGCCAAGAGACATATGAAAACATGCTCAAAGTCACTAATCATCCAAGAGATGTAAATCAAAATGACAATGAGGTACCATCTCACACCTATCAGAATGGCTATCATCAACAAATCAACAAATGACAAGTGCTGGCGAGGATTCGGAGAAAAAGGAACCCTTGTGCACTGCTGGTGGGAATGCAGACTAGTGCAGCCACTGTGGAGAACAGTATGGAGTTTCCTCAAAAAACTAAAAATGGAACTTCCATTTGACCCAGTGATCCCACTTCTAGGAATATATCCCAAGAAACTAGAAACACCAATCAGAAAGGATATATGCACCCCTATGTTCATAGCAGCACAATTCACCATAGCTAAGATTTTGAAACAGCCTAAGTGCCCATCAGCAGATGAGTGAATTA
>NW_005367431.1:2174719-2193392 GCF_000412655.1 Myotis brandtii | reverse complement strand
AATCAATAAAAAAAATGTAAAAAAAAAAAAAGAGAGAGAGAGAGAGATTCTGAGATAGCAGTGCTGGTGGTGGGCCACCAGTGAAATAAATGTTTAACAAGCACCAAGGCAGGTGGCCCATGGAGCAGAGGGAGCCCAGGGGAAACCCTGGCCTGGCAAGGAGAGTTCAATCACCGAAGGGCTCTTTCCAGCTATGCTCACCCACCCCCGACCTCAAATAAGGGCTGCCCGCTGAGCACAGGTGTGGGGTGAGGATACTGGAATCTCTGACAGAACCCTGAGCTCCACCCACCCCACCCCACCCCCACCCCACCTCGTGGAGGACTGGCTCTCCTGCCTGATGTTCCAGCGCTGGCTGAGCTATCCTGGGGGCTTGTTCAAGTTCCAGCCGTCTCCCCACCACACACTCCCCACCTTGAACTCTGAATCCGAATCTTCAGGGATTGTCTCTTTAACAAGTTTCCCAGGTGTCCTCAATCCTCTGTTCTTTCACTCTGTTTTTGGAACTGGGACCACCATGCCGGGAGAGGGGGCAGGGAGTACTCACTGTGCACCCCTCGGTGCCAGGCACCTGGCTTCCTGATGTTCTTTACACGCAAGGCGAAGACCTGAGAGATGAGGAAGCTGAGGCTCAGAGAAGTTTCAAGACTTCAGTCGTCTGACCTCAAACGCAGGCCTGTTGCCTCCATTTGCAAGGTTTGTGCTTTCCACGATCCACAGAACCTCACCAGAGTTCACGGAAGGAGGACGGAGGAGGTATTTTTACCCTCATTTTACCCAAGAAGAGGAAGCTAAAGCCCCGAGCGGGGAAATGACTTGCCAGGATTACAACGGGCAGAGCCCATTCTCAGTAAGGTGTCCCCAAGCCCTTCCACAGCACACATCCCAATCCCCAGTTTCGATGGTGAGAAGCGCTTGGCAACCCCCAGCCAGGGGGCAGATGAACCAGAGGTCCCAGGATGGCTATGGGGGGTGGAGAGGGGGAGAGGGGCTAATCCTGCTTCACTGAGGTTCCGCCCTCACAGCAGGCCCAGGCTCGTCCGCAGCCTCTCACGCGCTTACTCCCACTTCCACTGGGGCTTCAAGGAAACAGGAGGTGGGGCCTGGCTGTGGCTTTCCCAGGCAGCCGCTGAGAGACCACAGCCGCGGGGATGGGAGATGGAGGGCGACTGGACTGCCAAAGGCCGTAACGGATGCCTTAGGTGGTTAATTCCCACTGTACACATAAGGAAGCAGGGCTCAGCATTGAAGTCTCCGGCCCAAATGCTAGGATTCTAACCTCCCTGTCTGGCTCCTTCCACTTTATCTCTGCCTGTGGTATGTGCCCAGCGGGAAGTGGGGATGGGTGCTGGCAATCTGCTTCGTTATTCACAGGAAGAGGAGTGGAGTGGCTCATCCCTGGGCCCTGGCACTCCTCCAGCAAGCCTTTCCTGCCCAAAGAACCCCTGGACCTACTCACAGATAATTAGGCATCTTGACTAATGCTCCCTCAGTTCCAACCCCAATGCACACCCTTCTCCCCGGCCAGCTCATCACTGAAGAAATTGCTTCGAGCGGAGTTGAGAATGGGCGGGGTCTGCTGCTCATCTTCCGAGTGGGTCTGTGGCTAAAATGTGCCGGGAAGGAAATGGGAAGGCTTTGATCCATCTGGGGAAATAGGAGGTCACGCTGAAAGCCAAATTTCTTAATTTGAATCTCAGATTTCCATCATCTCAAGCCATTTTTCTGCTCCAGGCAAAACAAAGGATGTTCGGTTCCACAAATTGGCTATGCTCTTACTCCGGGTCTTTGCACATGCTGTTCCCTCCGACTGAAACATCTTTCCCTCAAGTTCTAGCCCACCTGTGCCAGACAGTTAGTCATCCCCAGCAGGCAACCTGCCTGTCTTCCTTCCTTGCCAACAAAAGTGAAGTGGGAACGGTAGGTACTCAGCCACAGGGACAAGTCCTGGTCTATGACCGGCCCGTTCTCCTTTGCAGATTTCCCAGGTTTACAGTTAGAGGTGGACATGTGATCATTACTGGCCAGTGACGTCCTTCAGGGGAAGCGTGGCCTCCCAGATGAGTTATTTCTGCTTGGTAATTGGTGTGCCGTGTGGCACTGCCACAGCCTCCTATGGAACTATGTGACTATGAGACGACAAGCCCTCCAGAGAGGATGGAGAGGAGGCTCAGTAACAACCTTGTTCCCTGGGGATACTGTTGAGCCCATGAAACATACCTGAAAGTGCCTGCCACCAGGCTTCTCTGCAAGCAGATATTCCCGGTCTGTTTATGCGAGGCATTCCTCGCACCTGAAAACATTCCCAACTAATGCATCAGCCTCTGGGTACCATCTTTACAAAGGTCACTCCCTGCCCTGGCTGGTGTGGCTCAGTGGTTGGAGTGTCATCCCATGCACTGAAAGTTTGCCGGTTCAATTCCAATTCCGGTCAGGGCACATAGCTGGGTTTCGGGTTCCATCCCCATTTAGGGGCACCTATGGGAGGAACCAATCTATGTTTCTCTCATACATTGATGTCTCTCTCTCCCTCCCCCCCCCTTTATTCCTCCCTCCCTTTCTCTCTAAAATCAATAAAATTTATCTTTCGGGTGAGGATGTTTTTAAAAATTTCACTTCTGCCGAAACCGGTTTGGCTCAGTGGATAGAGCGTCGGCCTGCGGACTGAAAGGTCCCAGGTTCGATTCCGGTCAAGGGCATGTACCTGGGTTGCGGGCACATCCCCAGTGGGAGATGTGCAGGAGGCGGCTGATCGATGTTTCTCTCTCATCGATGTTTCTAACTCTCTATCTCTCTCCCTTCCTCTCTGTAAAAAATCGATAAAATATATTTTAAAATAAAAAATAAAATAAAAATAAAAAAATAAAAATTTCACTTCCTCCAGGAAACATTCCCCAACTGCTGAGAACGGGATCGAGGGCCCTCTCCTCAGAGCAGTGGGCACGTTGTGCCTTTCATGATCTCTGTACCTGTTCGTGCACCCATGTCCCCAGCGGGCTGAGGTAGGCAGCCAGGGCCCCATCGTGTTCACCATTTCACTTCTAAACCAGCATAGTTGCTGAAGGAATCAGCACACCCATAGCTGATCGCTGGCACAACCTCCTGAGAGCAAAGCCTGGGCCCGGTGCGCACGAGCTTGTCGACAGTTGAACCGTGACCTCCACACACCCTGTAAGGAAGGCGGTGTGTGCACACCTGCTGCATGAGGTGGGTTTCGCTCGCCTGGCTAGAAGAGAGCAGCTGCTCCAGCACAGGACAGTCTGCATTACCTCATGACGTGCACCGCCCCCTCTGCCTTGGTCCAGTGTTAACCACCCCACCCACCCTCATGCTCGAACTCGGTGGTAGTTGGGATGTGCTCAGCTGCACTTGGAGGACAGTAAGACACCCAAGTTTCTGACCCCTCCAAAGGCAGCAAATCGAAGTTGCAGTATACAAGATTGTGCCTTGTGATCATTATTCCTCTTTACTCATCTACAAAACACTGTAGCAAGTCTAATTTCAAGTCACCCAGTGTCTCATATCTTCATCATTTCTCTGTATCTCACCTTATGTCCCTCCCAAGGGCTCTCTCATAGCCAACAGGACATTCGAGTATATACGACGAGCCGTGTACTTTCACCCATTATTTAATTCTCAAAGTAATCAGGACCTTCATTTAACACAGAAAGAATACTGGCAACACCCACTGGGCACTGCGCAGCTACCTTATATACGCCACTAGAGGCCCAGTGCACGGATTCATGCACATTGAAAGGAAATTCATTAGAAGGTGACCAGCAGGGGAGGACTGGGCAAGATGGGCCAGACCCACCCTGGAGCCAATCTCCCGCAGTCCCTCCTTGGCCGGCTGCACCTGGGGCGGTGCCAGGGCTCAAAGGGTGTCTGTGGAACGAGCAGGGTCCCTCCAGCAGGTGGGGTCCCTTGGCCTGCAGGGATCGGGCCCAAACCAGCAGTCTGACATCCACTGAGGGGTCCCAGAGTGCGAGAGGGCACTCTGCAAAGTTGCTGTGGCTCAGCAGCTCCTGCATTGAGCGTCTGCCCCCTGGTGGTCAGTGCACGTCATACCTATTGGCCAGTCGAGCAGCCAGCCAGTCGCTTAGCCTTTTATGTATACTAGTATAGATGGCTACTCCTCCCTAAAAACTGCCACAGTAGTCTATATTCCCATTTGGCAGATGAAGAAACTAAGGTTTAGCAAATAAGGTTTAGCAAATAAGGGAGCCAGAACTCCAAAGGATATCAGGGTTGGACCAAGCCAGACAAGGGACCCACCTTGGAATAACACCTGAAGACTACAGTAATGGTTAGGGTATAAAAATTTATTACACATACAGAATACGACCACTAATGAATGCAGACAGGCTAGGACATAATGGTGTTAGATGGAGGACAGCCAGCTCTTTGGAAAGTGAGCAGGTTTGGATGGCGCAGAGCTTCATGCCACGAAGATTGGTCAGTCAGACGGGAGAACACATGCCTAACACCCAGGACGTCAGGGTGTCAAGCGACTGCTCTGTGTGCCCACTGCCTTCCCTGTCTGACCTGTGGCTCTGAAGGATGCCACACCCAGAAGCGAGACAGTGAGGCAAAGGGGCTTCCCCAGGTGGCCCGGGCTTGGATCTGAAGTCACAGCAACACCATTAAGCAATATGTTTATTTGGATGATTTCCACAAACTATACACAAAGTCTCTAACCATGGCAATTCAGTGAAGTACAAAACATTAAGTTACAGGGTGGCGAAGGCAGCACCGGCGGTGGCGCCTTCCAATCGTGGTTGGCCTGGGGGTAAGGGCTGGAGGAAGGTTCCTTTTTAAACCAAGCCCCTCATTTCAATGTACAAAAGAATTACTCTGATTGGTATTAAATTGTATTGAAAACAAAATGGCCTAAAAAGCAAATACTATTCTATGTTGGGGGAAACGGGAGGAGAGAATGAGTCCTTCAGAGCAGGTGGGAGACGGTGGGGGAAGGTCCGTGGCTGTGGCCCAGGCGTCACTCTCGCTGCTCCATCTTGACTTTCGGTGGTCTCAGGAAGGTCCGATTTTTCTTCTCTTTCTTCCCCTTTGTATTTGCTTGGAAGTTTCGCCAGCTGTCCACACGACCATCTCGACTTTCCTAAACACAAACGTGGTTGGAGGGAAGGAAACTAGTCAATAAGAGGAAGGGCCTGACCTGCTCTGCCATTGCCTGTAACCTAGCTCAGCATCTGGAACAAGCCTTTGCCCAGGAAAGTCCTACCACCCCTAGAAGGCAGGATAAGGCAGCCACAGGTCAGAAGTGGAAAACACAATGAGTAATACTCATATCAACAATGAGGCCACCCTTTGTTGGGGACCTCTGGGCTGGACAGTTAGTATATGCTATTTCTAATCCTCACAAAAAGCTGACTGATCTGTGTACAGTGCCACTAGCATTTCACAAATGACAACACCAAGGCTCAGAGAAGTCAAATCATTTTCTCAAAGCCATATGGCCAGCCAGTATAATACAGCCACTCTTTCCCTGCACCTGTCCTACTCCCCACCAACACTTGGATGGAGGCTCAAAGCCAGCACCAGCTGTACTGAGAGGGCCACTAGGGACTTCTTCCTCCTTATCAAGGGGCCTACTCATCTTCTCTTTATTCATGCATGCAGTGGTACAAAGTCATCAACTCTGGTTAGCCAATCCCTACCCTGAGACCAAGTGTTGCTCAATTCAGATAACTAGCTGTGCACCTGAAGGATGTAACTAGAGTGTCAAAGAGGAGCCGGGTTCAGAAGCCAGAAGTCTCTCTGTAGGCAGGACATCAGGTCCATAAGAACCTCGGTTTCTACTAAAAGACCTCTAAGTAGGGCACCTCTCCATGTCTTCCCCTAAATTAAACGGGCAGGCCATTTTTCTTGAGCCTACTTAGCAGTGTGTGCCTACCACAATCTCTAAGACACCATTCCGGGACCCTCACTGCCCTTTCCAAGGCTACAGAGCTCACAAGAGGCTGAGGCAGGGCAACTCACTCTTCCCCCATATCCCATTTCCCTGACTGTCAGCCCCAGTCAATCCTGGGAATGCCCTGGAAACCAAGGGGCATTGCTGGGAAGTTTTCTTACTCTGGAATAAGAATCCCTCCCTGACCACCTTGGAAATTTACCTCAAAGTTTTTCTGCCACTCCCTTTCGCGTTTGGCTTTTTCTTGAGCTTCAATTTCTTCTTCCCTTTGTCGCTTCCTATGAGGAAAGCCAGACTGTAGTATTTATACAATACTTAAGAGTGTGTGCTAACTATACAAGTTAAAGCATCTCCCCACAGAAGCAAACATATAAAGTAAATCGATTTCCTAGGATTTTACAAAGATAGCAGCTGTCTTACCCTAGCCAGTTTGGCTCAGTGGATAGAAGGTCAGCCCGCGGACTGAAGGGTCCCAGGTTCAATTCAGGTAAAGGGCATATACCTCAGTTGCAGGCTCAATCCCCATGCAAGAGGCAGCCAACAGATATGTCTCTTTCACATCAATGTTTCTCTATCTCTGAGAGGCAACCAATAGATGTGTCCCTCTCACATCAATATTTCTCTCTCTCTCTCTGACTCTCCCCCTCCACTCTCTCTAAAAATCAATGAAAAAATATCCTTGGGTGAGGATTAAAAACAACAAAGAAACACAACCAAAGATAGCTATCTGAAAAGGGCCCAAAGTACAATAGTGTGGTAAAGGCCTGGGGTGGGGCTGGGAGGAGAGGGATAGAGGAAGTAAAAGGGGGAAAATTGGGGGGCATCTGTAATATTGTCAACAATGAAATAAAATAAATTTGTTTCAATGAAAAAATATCCTTGGGTGAGGATTAAAAACAACAAAGAAACACAACCAAAGATAGCTATCTGAAAAGGGCCCAAAGTACAATAGTGTGGTAAAGGCCTGGGGTGGGGCTGGGAGGAGAGGGATAGAGGAAGTAAAAGGGGGAAAACTGGGGGGCATCTGTAATATTGTCAACAATGAAATAAAATAAATTTAAGTTGTCTCATAAATGTCTCATTTTAAAACATGCAGATAAGACTATGGGGAAGACATAAATTCTTATTACATAGATAGACAAGATCATCAAAACCCAGCCAACCCTAATTGGAGGTTCTGCGCTCAGCCACTGACAAACTATCTCGAGAACCCAGGCCACCTACTTCGGTAGAATGACCATTACAATTACAGAGGTTCTTACTCAAAAGGATCTCTGCACAAAATCCTATCCCAAAAGAAGAACATTTCATACAACCTCAACTAGCAAAACCTAATTATTGCTTAACACCAATCCACGCCACAAAATACATAAACTAAGTTACCAGTAAACTCAAGATTTTTGATGAGCCAGGGAAAACATACTTTAGGACAATAGACATTGTATATGTGATTATACATACGTGTGTGTGTGTGTGTGTGTGATACTATAACTCACCAAAGCTGCAGCCACCAGACACAAAAAGTTCTGGCCTCAGTAACAATGGCCTCAATAACTGCCTATTTCACTCCAGGAAATCAGGAAGAAAGTACACAGCACCCTTGATTATAAACTCCCTGTGGACAGGTCTATTCGGTATTTCCCAAAGTCAGAATTTCTTACCCTTGTGATTCAAAACGTTGGCTGTTTCAGATAACTATTTTAGATAATTGTTTAAATGACCTATTACATTATTCCTTCTTTGGAAAAATCCCCAAAGAGCAATGTTAGTTAATCTAGGTATTTAAATATGGTTTAAGTGAATATATTGATATATACCTTTCATGCATCTCTTTGGCTTCTCTCTCCTTCCTTTTAATTTCCAGCTCAGCAAAGAGTTTCATGGTCTGTTTGTATACCGCTTGTTTGAACTACAAGAAAGAACCAAAGAAAATAAAATTAAATTATTTTACCAACTACTTGAATCAAGTACTTTCAGATGGAGCCCAAGACAAAAGCAGACTAGAACTCGGCAAAGAAAAGGATCTTCAAAGAGAACCACTTAATGATGGTCTCGAGAGATAAATAACACATCCACCTCTGAGATATTTCCACCACTTTCACCATCAGATGATACATAGGAAACTTGCTCTTGTAAAAAGCACTACCTACTCATCACAACCATTTGAGATTTTGGAGGATCCTTTGTGCCAAAAACCTTCCAAAATTAACTTCCTTTTCTTTTTCTTTTCACAAAAATTTTATGATTACTCTGTGCTAGGCACCAGACTAGATACTAGAGATATGAAGTTGTTATCAAGAAGACCAGTCTTAGGGGTCTATTAACTGTGGCAGGGCTGTAATTGCCACCCCCACCCATCTCATTATCTCCTCTCCCTCCATCTAAAATCCCTTACCTTAAGGCACATTGTCACCTAACATAAAAGCCTGTGTTCCTAGGCTTCCTTGTAGCAGAGTGAGGTCCACGTAACTTAAGTTTCAGCTCATAGGATAATAGGAAAAGTGATGTAGCAACTTCCTGGATGTTCTTAGAAAGAGCAGGCTTATCCCTTCTTGCTCCTTCCCTCTACTCTGAACTCTGAGGATGGGGCAACATCCTTGTTGGAAGAGTCAGAAAGAGTTAACATATTAGATAGAAAACGGAACTCTGCCTGGCCAGACATAGCTCAGTGGTTGAGCATCAACCTAGAAACCAGGACGTCATGGGGGTGGTCAGGACACATGCCCAGATTGAGGGCTTGGTCCCCAGTCGGGGGGCGTGAAGGCAGCCAATCGATGACACTCTTAGCATCAACCTAGGAACCAGGAGGTCATGGTTCAATTCTGGTCAGGACACATGCCCAGGTTGAGGGCTTGGTCCCCAGTCAGGAGGCGTGAAGGCAGCCAATCAATGACACTCTTTCATTATTGATGTTTCAATCTCCCTCTCCCTTCCTCTCTGAAGTCAATAAAAATATATTTTTTTAAAAAAGGAAAGAAAACAGAACTCTATCTCTAAAACTTTCCCCCCAAATATAAAGTATTTTAAATATACAAAGAAAGTTAGAAAATAACTCATCATGCAGATTTCATAGAACCTACATCCTAAAATCAGAGGCACCGGAGAAAAGAGTAATATATGAAGAGAAAAGTAAGTAAAAGAGCCCAAAAATTTCTCGCTTGTTATAATATTGTTACTGTCCACAATGAAAGCAGTGCTGACCAACTCCAATCTCTAATAAAGACAAACATCAAAGGAGTAAAAGAGTCTGTCATGAATATTTTAATATCTTTAAAAGCTCTAAACTCTCCTGGGTGAACAGTTACTGGTGATTGTCAATATTTTATATTTTTCTGCTTTTTCCAAATTTTCTATCATTAGCATATGTTCCTTTATAATCAGAAAAAAAGACAACTAACACAAAGTTAGGGTGCTTGCCTGGCTGGTGTGGCTCAGTAGTTGAGCACTGACCCAGGAACCAAGAGGTCACCAGTTCGATCCCCAGTCAGGGCACATGCGTGCTCGATCCCCAGTAGGGGGCATGCAGGACACAGCTTCGATCAATGATGTTTCTCTCTCAACGATATTTCTATCTCTCTATTCCTCTCCCTTCCTCTCTTTCTAAAAATCAATAAAAACTTATTTTTTTTAAAAAATAGGGTTCTTAACAACTTAGAAGAACCAAGGAATATTTGTAAGAGGGCCTTCAGAAAAGACTACGGAGGGTAATTAAAAGGAAGAGAAAATAAGACTGAGGAGAAAAAAACTAAAATACTGGAAGAGAGTAAACCCAAAATAGGTGACCATTGGAAAATACAGCCTAGTAGTTCTCAAGCAACATTACTGTCAGGATGATGGGACCAGTCACTGTTAGCAAAATCAATGAAGCAAGAGAAGTTGCAAAGAAGTTTCCCTAGCAAGACAGCCTCTTCTCTATAAATCTTTAAAACCAAGATAGGTATATGGATAACTTACATGCTGACCTAAGTTGAGGCAAGATTAAGATGACTTTAAATTTTTCAGGCTAAAGAGGCAAAAAGACACAAATATTTAAGTAGAATCTCTCGCTTAACCAATCTCCAATAAATAACCCACTGGATTATCCAATGCTCTCCATAACTCTGTAAATTATTACCTAGAGAGCACAGTGAACTCATGGCTCATAGACAGCTGTTTAAGAGTCACCTGTGGCCTGGCTGACATGGCTCAGTTGATTGGAGGGTCATCCTGTACACCAAAAGGTGGCAGGTTCGATTCCCAGTCAGGGCACATATCCAGGTTTCGAGTTGGATCCCCGGCCGGGGTACGTGCAGGAGGCAACTGATAGATGTTTTTCTCTCACTTCGATGTTTCTGTCTCTCTCTCTCCCCCCCCTTCCTCTCTCTAAAATCAATCAACACATAAATAAATAAAAATAAGAGTCATCTGTGATTTTTCTCAAAGCTGTCTGTGCCAGTTGCAATTAATACTATACTTGTGTGATTTAAATATCACAGAAATTCATAAATATGGTTATAAAAATGGCTACTGTTTCTTTTAAAACCAAGTACAATGCTTTATAGAAATTCAATAAACATAAGTCTCTAAAAATAACTGCTATTGAATGAAGTACAGGTGAGATATCTGGAAAAGATTAGGAATAAAATCATAAATATCTAGGACTTTGCTCTATATTTCACAAGTACCGACATTTTTAAAGTACTTCAAAAGAAATTAAAAGTACTAAAAACTATAGATAATGCTTCATGTGTGTGTTTCATAAAATAAAGTCAACTACAAACTCCAATACATACTCAATAAATGTTTATAGCATGTGTGCAGCATTCTTTAGACTTCCCTCTCTTAACTCACCAGTGAACCCCCACACACCAGGTAAGATGGCTTTTCCCTCATTTAACTCACCAGCTCTGGATCATCCTCCTCCACATTTGTAGGTTTTCCTTCCTTCTTTAATTGCTTTTTTCGCTCTTTCACCTAAAAAAAAAAATTGTTTTCATCAAAAAATGAGCACTCATAATTTAAGAAACCCACGAGCCCTGCACACACGTATGTGTACTTTTCTATACGCACAACAAGAAGTTTCCATTGCGAAAAGAGCCTCCCCTCCAAAACAGCAATGCAATCGGCAAGAACTAGGAGCAAGGGGTTCTTTCTCCCGCCTCATCTAAATCCAGTCGACTGGCAGGATGATGGGACCGTGAGGGAGCTGTCCCCACTCATCAAATCCTAGGCCAGATCCAATGAATTCAACACATCACCCACTTATCTTTCACAGTTTGTGGTTATGTGTTTAGTAAAGAAAACATTATGTGTCAAGTTTTAGAAGCAGCTACAGAATAAATATTGGCGTGTTGTTTTTTGGCATTTCTACAACTGCATTCTTTTATTTTCACTGTGAAACCCCTTTACACCAATAATTTTCTCATCATGTTAATTGGTGTTTTTACCACTTTGGCAACTATTGAGATCCCCCAAAAAATCAAATATACTCATCCACACAAGAATGACATCACTCCATTAAGCAATCACTCAGTATTGTACACCAGCAAAAAGCAGTGCTTTCCAAGCTCAGAAAGGCCCCACTGCCACCTTGTGGTCAGAAAGACTGAGGGTGGCTCCTTTGCAAAATTCAGATGAAAGGAAACTACTACAATGGTTCAAGTACAAATTTTCAGGTACTTTTCTGATTTTTTCAGAATTGGGCCTACACGTGCCATTTCCAACACAAGACCAGTAGGATATAATTATGTTCGTCCATCTCCTCTTTTTACTCCTTTTCCTCATTAAACTTGGAGTCATTATTATTATTGGTTATGAAGTTCTGTTTTAGATACCAAAGCTCTTCAAAGAAAACATCCATATTCACTCCCGACTGAAATAGCCCTTATAAATGGTCTCAAGATTCTTGCCCCGCAAGTAAAAAATTAAACAAAGACCTTTCTTACCTCAAGCAAGCCACCTTAACATTTCCCGCCACTCAGATTTCAGTAATGAAAAAGTAACAACACCAGCTCTAACTAAATTTATTTCAACTGAGTCCTTCCCTGTTGTTAATACAAACAAGTAGCTCCTCCTTTTTAAAAAATTTACTCATATCCTCTTGCCAGCCTACTTCAAGCCCATGTTCCAACCCCTTCACAGGGACAAGCATAAAAATCAAGGGTCAAGTGTGATCACGGCTGCTCCACTTCTCCACTCTCAAATGGAGTAATGTGACCTGTAAAGAGAGGACAAAAAAGCCCTCTCTCCACAACACAGGACTGGTAGGGAAAGAGGTCGGAGCAGGGTCCTAATCACTCTTCATCCTGAGGTGTAGGGGTGAATTAATAGTTTTAGGCACACACTATTCACGACCACCACAGCAAAGTGGTGGAGACCACATATGCAATCACAATTTCAACAGTAGGCATTGCTATGTTAACATTTACCCTTCTACAAGTTGCCCACGGCTTGCTAATACTTCCTGTAAACACAGCAGCTCTATAAATACTTACAGTGTGTTCCACGTATTCTTTTCCTGCCTGAATTACATCCAGGGCCCTCTTCTTTTGTTCCTGATCCAGTAGCAACTTGTAAGCTTTGTCCACAGCTAATGCAAAACATTGAAATTAACTGTTTCTGCAAACACCCTCTGCAAGTCTGAACTATACTCAGGCAGTGTAAACGGACTTGTGCCATCTAAAAGCATTCCCTACTTTGTTAAATTATTTACTGTTGTTAAACTAATTTTAAAAACATATAACTATAGCAATGACTTTCCTTGAGAGCCTTGGAAAAAATTAAATATACACTCAAGGCTAAATACACCACATCCAGGTTTATTAATCCAGTGATAAAACATTGCCAGTTACTTTTTATGCTCAGAGAAAAAAAGGATCCTATGCAGTAACAGTCTTTGTTGGCACATAGAAGCTTTAACAAAGCAAACTTAAGGTCTATTTCTTAAACAGCGACATTTTGCTTTGGAATGACAACTGTTCTTCTACTGAAAACCAGCTTCTTCATGACCAGAAGACAAAACTATTAAATTCTTTTCTTGATCCAGGACAAGGAACAGTTCGTCCCTAACATTGACTATATTATTCAGAAGCAGGTAAACTTACAAATACCTTCAAAAGCCTTTTGTGCTCTGTCAGCATCATCTTGATTTTTGTCAGGATGCACCAAGATGGATAACTATAAGGGAAAAGGAACATTTACTCTTTGCCTGCATTCTTTAAACCAAAAGCTCTAAGATACTGTGGCAAAAAAAGACTGTTTGCCAGAAGCATTTTTTAAAAATATTTTTAAATTGATTTTAGAGAGGAAGGGAGAGGGAAAGAAACATCAATGATGAGAGGGAATAATTAAATGGCTGCCTCCTGTATGCCCCTCTCTGGGGATCAAGCCTGCAACCTGGCATGTGCCGTGACCGGTAGTTGAACGGTGACCTCCTGGTTCGTGGGTCAATGCTCAACCACTGAGCAATACCAGTCAGGCCAGAAGCATTTTTTTTTTAATTAATAAATATCATAAAATGCCCAGAAATACTGGTCTTTAACAAAATTCAAGCACCAAAAGGTAAATGCACAACTGGGAAACATTTAGGGTTTTAATCACAATGTTGAGGATAAATGTAAGCCTAGTATTATGAAGATGTTGTGATCACAGGAGGGAGGAGGGACACTGAAAACTACCAAGTTCCTGTTAGGTTCCTTATTCTGAGCACTAAGGAATAGGTATGGGACATCATCTCTTTCATTAAAAGAACTTCTAATATAAAACTGTGGTTCTCAGTTCTGGCTGTGCTCCAATCCTGTGAAGCTTTCAAAAAATACAGATGTCTACTTTCCACCCTCAGAGCTTCTGAATGAGCCTCTGGCATCTGTACTTGTTAAACCTCCACTAGAATGGGTATCAAATGATAGTAAGGAATTAGTGTTAATTTTGTTAGGTGTAACAAGTAGTTATGCCAAAAAAAATGTCCTTTTTTATTTAAGGAGATTCATGCTGGAGTATCAGATGTCTGTGATTTACTTGTCAAAAATTAAGCCAAAAATATATGTATAATGAAGCAAACTGTTGCAAATAGATGGTGAGTATATGGGTGTTCATTGCTTTATCCTTATAACTTAAAAATTTTAAGTCAAAATAAAAAACAAAAATCTCCACAGCTGATTCTTTTAGACAGTCATGGTTAAGAACCACTGACCTACTGCCACCGACAGACAGAAACCAACTAGTTGGAACAGAGGGACTGTGTTGAGGAATGACAGCAAGTGGGAATCTAATGCTAAATCCTACATTACTAGAGACAGAATCCCGGGATCTAATTCCAACTTCCATCATGTACTAGCTGTAAGACCTTAAGCAACTCACTTAACCTATCTGCCTCATCTTCCACCTATATTAGGTACTTACATTTCACTGTGTTGTTTTAAGGTCAAAATGAAATAATGCAAGTAAATAACTTAGCATATTGTCTAACCCACACTGACAACAGTTACCATATAACGAGGACATATATGACAAAACCTATTCTAGTGCTTTACTGTAGTACCTCATTTAACCCTCATTAACAACCCCACAAGGCAGACACCATTATTATGTGCATTTCACAATTAAGGTTAACAGGCACAGAAAGGTTGAAAGTAACTTGCCCAGTTCAAACTTGAAATTTTAGAGAAAGAAAAAAACTGAATACATGTAAGTGCAGAGAACTAAGGAAGAAAAAAAAAACTACAAAATTACATAATGGGAAAAGATTAAGTAGGCAAAGATAAAAAAAACATCTTGGCTTAATAGCAGATCATAAGATGATTATGAGTCAGCAATGAGGGGGCAATTACTGTATTCAAGAGACAAGCATGCCCTAGTCAGTTTTTCTCAGTGGTTAGAGCATCGGCCTGCGGACCAAAGAGTTTCAGGTTCGATTCCTGGTCAAGGGCACATACCTCGGTTGCAGGCTCGATCCCCAGCCCAGGTCAGGGTGTGTGCAGGAGGCAACCAGTGTGTCTCTCTCACATCAATGTTTCTGTTTCTCTCTCTCTTTCTCTCTCCCCCTCCTCCCTCCCTTCCACTCTCTCTAAAAATTAATGAAAACCCTAGCCAGTTTGACTCAGTGGATAGAGCTTCAGCTTGCGGACTGGGTTCAATTCCAGTCAAGGGCGCATAGCTCAGTTGCAGGCTTGGTCCCAACCCGTTGGGGTGTGTGCCAGAGGCAACTAATCGACAAATCTCTTTCACATCGATGCTTCTCTCTCTCTGTGTCTCTACCCTTCCCTTCCACTCTGTCTAAAAATCAATGGAAAAAATACCCTCAGGTGAGGAGTAACAAAAAAAATCAATGGAAAAATATCTTTGGATGAGCATTAAAAGACAAAAAGAAGCAAGCATAACACAGGGTATTAACAAGGATGTCATGCAGGAGCTAAGAATAATATTCAGCACTGGTCAAGCCCTTTTAAATATGTAGTACAGTGGTTTTCAACCTTTTTCATCTTGTGGCACACAAACTAATTACTAAATTCTGCAACACACCAAAAAATATATTTTTTGTCGAATTGACAAAAAAGAAATAGGCATAATTTAATTTTTTTAAATTAACATCCTAGGTTTTTTTAATATTTTTTTATTGATTTTTAGAGAGAGAGCAGAAGGGAGAGGGACAGAGAGATAGAAACATCAATGAGAGAGAAACATTGATCGGCTGCCTCCTACACACCCCCTACTAGAGATGGGGCCCAAAATCCAGGTATGTGCCCTGACCAGGAAATGTACCAGCAACCTCTTGGTGAATGGGACAATGTTCAACCAACTGAGCCACACTGGCCAGGTACAATAGGTATAATTTTGATTCACTCACACCAAACGGCTATTGTTGTGTTGGTTGTCATCATTTTTTTATTTGATAATCTAAGGGAAAAGAGGTCAGTGCCCCTGACTAAATATCAGGTATTGCATGTTTTTCAAATTCTTGCAGCACACCGGTTGAAAACTGTAGTACATAACAGAAATAAAGACATTGGGGAAAGTTAAAAACAAAACAAAACATGAAATACATAGAAAATCCAATTTGTAAAGACATTATCGGGAGTGTGATTATTCAACTCACAGAAGGAAAGACTGAAGGTTTACTCAACTCTCAAAACTATTTTGTAGCTCAAGTTATTAAATACTAGAGGCCCGGTGCATGAAATTTGTGCACTTGGGGGAGGGGGACCCTCAGCCCAGCCTGCACCCTCTCTCAGCCTGGGAGCCCTCAGGGGATGTCCGACTGACAGCTTAGGCCCATTCCCCGCCTAAGCCAGCAGTTGGACATCCTTAGCACTGCCACAGAGGCAGGAGAGGCTCCCACCACCGCCACTGTGCTTGCCAGCCGTGAGCCCGGCTTCTGGCTGAGCACACTGACCACCAGGGAGCAGGCTCCTGCATTGAGCATCTACTGCCTGGTGGTCAGTGCATGTCATAGTGACCGGTCGTTCCGCCATTCGGTCAACTTGCATATTAGCCTTTTATTATATAGGATTAGACTGAACAAGAATCAGACATTGTGGATCTCTTTTCCTAGAGAATTTCTACAAAGCACTCCTTATATTAAACCAGTTATCTCCTGGATAGTCATTTAAATTTACAAAAGAAAACTACTAAGGAATGGGGTCTTAAAAGAATAAAGAACTGTTACAAATCATTTAACATGTTCTCTCCTGAAAGCCAGGGGACTTAGTAAGTATGACTCCATGTAAGCGCTACAATTCTACTTGTACTTCTCCCTTTTAATTAAGGGGCTAAAGAGATTCTATTTGGATATAAAATTCATTCCATTCAGAGGTAAGCTATGACCATCAAATTACTTAAGATTTTATGTCACTATAAGGTTTTTATCTGAGTTACATAGCCTTAAGTTTAAAAAAAAAAAAAAAAGTTAAATGTTGGCCCAAACGTCATAACAGCAAATCTTAAGAAAACCATCACATGCTTACATTTTCAAAATGTTCAAACTCCGTCCATTACAGAGAAATAGTACTATACCTGCCGAAACCTCTTTTTTATTTCTTCATCTGTCACTTCAGGATCTATCTGAAGAACCTGAAAGAATCAAAATCAACACTGTAAAAAAAATTAAAAGACTTCATAAATTTAAGAGATGCCCAATAAGTATACATATTCTAATCAACTTCTAGAATAGTTCTCAGTCCTAGCCAGTTTGGCTCAGTGGATAGAGTGTTGGCCTATGGACCAAAGAGTCCCAGGTTCGATTCCTGTTAAGGGCAAATGCCTGGGCTGCAGGCTGGATCCCTAGTAGGGGGCGTGCAGGAGGCAGCCAATCAATGATTCTCTCTCATCAGTGTGTTTCTATCTCTCCCCCTCCCTTCCTCTCTTAAATCAATAAAAAAAGAGAGAATAGTACTCAGCATTCTAGAACTGTGCCTGGCACACAGTTCTAAAAATGCTCCAGAAATGTTAATGAGCAAATCGATAACAGAATAATAACTGTTCTGTTTTAGGTTTTCAATACAGTAGTTACTTTCACTCCATCAGAAAAATAATAACTTACCTTATACCCAGAGACATATTTCCAAACTGTAAGAAAATATTGTATTTCTCCTTCAAGTAGTTACTTTCACTCCATCAGAAAAATAATAACTTATCTTATACCCAGAGACATATTTCCAAACTGTACGAAAATACTGTATTTCTCCTTCATCTACACTAATAAAAGAGAAACATGGTAATTGGCGTACGACCGCTACCCTTTTCATTGGCTAATCAGTGAGTATATGCAAATTAACTCAACACTGTAAAAAAAATTAAAAGACTTCATAAATTTAAGAGATGCCCAATAAGTATACATATTCTAATCAACTTCTAGAATAGTTCTCAGTCCTAGCCAGTTTGGCTCAGTGGATAGAGTGTTGGCCTATGGACCAAAGAGTCCCAGGTTCGATTCCTGTTAAGGGCAAATGCCTGGGCTGCAGGCTGGATCCCTAGTAGGGGGCGTGCAGGAGGCAGCCAATCAATGATTCTCTCTCATCAGTGTGTTTCTATCTCTCCCCCTCCCTTCCTCTCTTAAATCAATAAAAAAAGAGAGAATAGTACTCAGCATTCTAGAACTGTGCCTGGCACACAGTTCTAAAAATGCTCCAGAAATGTTAATGAGCAAATCGATAACAGAATAATAACTGTTCTGTTTTAGGTTTTCAATACAGTAGTTACTTTCACTCCATCAGAAAAATAATAACTTACCTTATACCCAGAGACATATTTCCAAACTGTAAGAAAATATTGTATTTCTCCTTCATTCATTAATAAAAGTACCCACACCTCCTATCCCCTACTTACCTTTGCAAATGTGGAAAAAGCATAGAACTCAACAGGGAAAAAATAAGGCTGGCTGATTTTCACCTCAACTGAGAAGTGCCCACTTGGCACCACTTTATATCTATAATTTACATGGCCCGATAGTTCTCAACCCAGAGTGAACATCGCAATCACCTGTGGAAACCTGACATCAATGCCTGAGGCCCCCCTGTAGGAAAGTCTGATTCCAAATGGCAGAAATATCTGTTTTGTTTTTTTAGCAATACTGTTTTAAAAAATAAATTTAACTATTCTTCTCCAAGCCTGGGTATCCTGGTGTTGACATTCCTCATCAAGGATTCTAATCCCATTATCACAAATACATACAGTCATTCAAATATTTTATGTAGTAGCTACTACCTGCTGAATACACTGCTATGTACTAGAAATGCAAAGATAAACAGGCAAGGGAACGTGTGTGTG
>NW_005367431.1:2159227-2174302 GCF_000412655.1 Myotis brandtii | reverse complement strand
TACCGACTTCTGCACATGGGCCACGAAGTTTCAATCACACTGTACGTGCGCGCCCGCACATAGTATTTTGTGGAAGAGCCACACTCAAGGGGCCAAAGAGCCGCATGTGGCTCATGAGCCTCGGTTTGCCGACCATTGGGTTAGGGCAAACTTTACTTTTTTTTAAGATTTTTTTTTTTTTTTAGAAAGAGAGGAGAGGGAGAGAGATAAACATCAACTAAGGATCAGTTATTAAGGGGGGTAGGAGAGGAAAAAAATAAATCTTAATATGGAAAATACCTACTGCCCTGGCTGGTTGTTCAGTGGTTAGAGCACCGGCCTGGGGACCAACGGGTCACAGGTTTGATTCAGGTCAAGGGCACATACCTGGGTTGCAGGTTCAATCCCAGCTCCCGGTCGGGGTGCATGCGGGAAGCAACCAATTGTTGTGTCTCTCTCATCAACGTTTCTCTCTCTCTCTCTCTCTCTTTCTCTCTCTCTCTCACCCCTCTTCCTTCCTTCTTTCCATTCTCTCTAAAAATCAATGGGAAAAAATATCCTTGGGTGAGGATTAACAAAAAAAGAAAAATACAAACCAGAGAAATTAAAACTGAAAAGTAATCTGCTAAGCTTAATCAGTTGCTTAAAGGGTCTTAGGAAAACCTGTCAAGTAATGTCAAGATTTATAGCAAGCTTTCAAAGCATTCAAACAGCCCACCTATAGCAGAATGATTGGTATGCAATGAAGCTGAATCAACCATAACATTCAATAGACTTTTGAGATGTTCTTATTAATTTGAGAGAAGAAGGGATAGGGAGAGAGAGAAACACCTATGAGAGAGAGAGAGCGAGAGAGAGAGAGAGAGAGAGAACGAGAAATTGATCGGTTGCCTCCCACACACACCGACTGGGGATCGAGCCCTAAACCTGGGTATGTGCCCTGACTGGGAATCGAACCAGCAACTTTTCAGTGCATGGGACAATGCTCAACCAACTGAGCTACACCGGCCAGGGCTCAATAGACCTTTGCAGGTTATGACAAGAGCATACCCATTCTCAAATGCAAGGCATACAACCAGAGGTGAGGGAGAAAGAACTTTAAAACAGAATTTTCAAGAGTCAGTGTGCCCCTTCATACCTTCCCAAGGGAGAAAGGAATTGGGAAAAACTCAGAGAGAAAGAATGCAGCCATATAAGATTTACAGATAAAGAGAGATAACTGTATGTACACAAATATTCAGAGAACTTTATCTTACCTTGGTTCTGGGGAAAAGGAATGCATTAGAGCAAACCAAAGTCCAACAAACCCCAGAAGGTTTCCAAAATGAATGAGAAAGGATGGTAAACTTCCCACCTTCACGAGCACGCACACACACCCACACTCACACACAGCCTCCAATAAAACGAGCCAAGAACTAATCATGCCAAATATAATTCATAAACTGGTTCCTAAGTATTTTTTTTAAAGCCATAATTTATATTTTTGGGGGCAATTGGGACTATTTGCAAGTGGACTCTAGGCTGGATTATATTATTGAAATAATGTTGTTTTTGCTAGGTGTGGTCATGTTTTGTGGTTATGTGGAAATGTGCCCTTGTTTTGAAAAGATAATGCTCAAGTATTTAGGCATAAAGAGTCACAATGTCTGCAACTTACTTTTAGATGATTCGGCAAAAAGGTAGAGGGTATGTATACTTACATAAATAAATACATAACACACACACAAAAAGGTATTTTTCCAAGTTATAGCACGTGTGCACTGATTACCAGCAACAAATATTCACCGAGTGCCTTCAAAGCTAATCCAAGTCCTTTCCTATCTTTAAGAGTTGTAGGTAGCCATGAAACACAGTGAAGACATGACCAATACCTGTGGCTCAAATCTCTTTGAAGCCAGGTTTATACATTGAATACAAACTTTTAGGGCACACAGGACGGCCAGATACTGTGCTCACAGACTATTTTCATGGAATTTAAGGCATAGCAGGGTGGGTATCGACAGTAATAAGTAACCCTTACAGAAATGATAAATGCCGGGGAGTGTTTGAGATCTTGCTCCCTGCATGTTATCAGTTTGGCTTGAATAAACTCTTATAAAATTTCCAAAACAAACAAACAAACAAAAATGGTAAGTGCCACATTACCAATATGGCTCTAAGGAAGCACACGGGATGTTCACATTCTTGGAAGATTTTTCTGAGCTGTGTCTCGGGCTTTGGGGATACTGCAATGAAAAACCCACAGTCTTGGAACACAAAGAGTTAATTAATCATCATACAGCAAAAAAAATGCTTGACTGTGGCATTTATGTAACTTCCCAAACTCAAATAAACTGTAAGTCTCCTTCTTTGGGGCCTTAGACTTAAAAGAGGAATCCAGCCTTAACATCACACCTGAATTCTCTGACATGTTAAATACCTTTATTTCCAAGGTGCTGAACAAGATAAACAGAAAATAAAATATGTGGTACCATCTGCTGGAGCCTTAAAGTTAAATTAAAATTTTTTTAAAAAGAGCCCAGCTGGTGTGGCTCAGTTGGTTGAGTGTCATCCCATGCACCAAAAGGTCACCAGTTCGATTCCTGGTCAGGGCATATGCCCAGATTGTGGGTGTGTTCTCCCGTTGGGGTGCGTGTGGAAGGCAGCAGGTCAATGTTTCTCTTTCACGTGAAAGATTCTCTCACTCGTTCCCTCTCCCTTCCTGTCCCTGAAATCAATAAAGCTTTTTTTGTTGTTTTTTTTAAAGGAACATGAAAAAGGTAGGACTGAGCAGGGGCACAGGTCTACTGGAGCTTATGGAAGGAAGCGGGAGAGAGTTCTTAATCTAAGAATTATAGAATGCATAAGAAAGATGACTGCATAATGGCTGGTTAGAAATGTATTCAAATACAGAGCTGTTGAGATGGCAGTCAGGAAAAAAATGCTCCCTGGACAAGGATTCCTGTAATAAGACTCCTAATTCCCAGACTAATTTCTGCCTTTTATACCTGCTACTCAGTAAGGTGGTGTATAGGAAGACTATTTACATTTCAATTGATAGCTGAGAGGACAGCTACTACTGCATTATTTCTCCTTACTAGAGAAAGACTTACATCTGCTTACATCTGTAGAAAAATCTGACTCATTTAGATCAAGGGTGGGGAAACTTTTTCTGCCAAGGGTTATTTGGATATTTATAACATCATTCACTTAATATAATTAATTGACTTAATATAAATTTGTTGCTATGAAATAATCTCCTAGATTTATTGAATTTTGAGTCCCACCTGTGGTTGCGCTGGCAGCGCCAGATCAAATTTCTTGAGCCCATGGGCCAGACGTTCCCCACCTCTGATTTAGATGTTTCGATAGTTGTTACATAAAAAATACATCACTGATTTCCTAAATCATTAGGAACACCTAATTCTGACTTAAGAGTTAAAAGACAACTTAGTAACACCCTGGCCAGTGTGCTAAGTGGTTAGACCATCGGGTCTTGAGTTTCATTTCTGGTCAAGGGCACATACCTGGGTTACAGGTTTGCTCCCCATTCCCCACCTGCACCTCCCCACGCCCCCCCCTCGCCCCCACCGTCAGGGCACATGCAGGAGCCAATGTGTCTCTCTTACATTGATGTTTCTCTCTCTCTCCCTCCCCCTTCCTTCCACTCTCTCTGAAAGGCAATGGAAAAGATATCCTCATGTGAGGATTAACAACAAGAAAAAGCAACTTTATGACACCCATCCTATAGAGTAGCCAGCACATTTGTATGAAATAGAAAAGACAAAAGTTCTAATGGACAGGCATGGAATCCTGCCCACTCAAATACAATCTCACACCTTCCTAAGTGTGCCCACCTCCTCATATCTTTATGCATCCAAATATGTTTCCTATAGTCAAGACAGGAGCTACGGAGTAGTGAGTTCCACTTCCAGAACCACATTAACTAGTAGGGCATTAAAATCCTAGCTTTTCATACTGGTCCTATTATCTGTCACTCCTCATCAATCAGATCTCCACAGAAACCCTAATTACCTTAACAAATAAATGGCTAAGTTATACTAGTATGATTACTTGTCCCCTTTTCATGTACTATGCTCAATTTAAAAGTATGATTTAACAGAAGTTGATAGAAAGAACATACCATCAAGTTCTTTATTATCCCCTCAAATTATCTCCCCCTATGCCCGCCCTCCCCAAAATCTTATCAAAAGTATTTTTTAAGGTTTTCGTCTTCCCCTTCTCTTTCTGAGCAATGCAATACAAATACATTAAGTGGCGCCAGGCAAAGCAGACATCTACTTTGGGTGGGGAGTCAAGATGGCCCAGAGCAGAGTGTGAGAGCCCATCTGTAATGAAGAAAAAAAGACAGTGACAACACTGGGAGTGGTGGCCAGTCACACGGTGCTAGAGCCCAACCTGGGTGAGAGGAACATTCACATACAAGAGCAGATCAACATGGATGCCGAAGTAGGCTAAGGAGGGCATCCTGGCATAGTGTGTTAGAACACAAGCAGGGTGAGACTGTTAACACTGGAGGGTGGCCCAGCGCAGGGTGTGAGAGCTCAAGAGGAAAGAGGGAGGCACGTCCATTGAATAAACCCCAATATAGGTGTTTGAGACCAAGCAGGGTAAGAAGAGTGTCCACAAGGAAAGGTGGTCTGGCACAGGAGTCCAGGTAAGGCCATCTCCACAAAGGAGTGGCCTAGCATGGGGTGTGGAAGCTTGGACATGGTAAGGGAGATGCCCATACAGGAAGACATCCAATGCAAAAGGGCTGCCCAATACAAGATGTTGGAGCTCTAGCAGGATGTAGAGAGCATTTATGTAAAGTATGGCTGGCACAGAGAGCTAGAACCTGAGCAGAGTGAAGAGGGACTCCCTGTAGAGGGGTGTGGACTCAAAGCCCAAGTAAGATGAAGAGGGTAAAAAGGGTGCCTGTTTGGCAGGGAGGATGCTGCAGCCCAAGAGGAATGAAAAGAGCCCCCTGGGGGAGGAGGGTGGGCACAAAGAACCAGAATCAGGTGAGGAACATACCGCATGGAAGGATGACCTGGCATGGGAGTTTTGAGCTCCGTTGTGGAGAGAATGGTTGTGCAGTGAGGCAGCAAGGTGCTGGTGTCAGAGTAAAGTGGGATGAGGGCATTCACATAAGGGAAGGCATGGTAATGGAAGATCATTTGCATGTAGGAGGGTCAATTAAGTAAATACATATTAAAGATTTCTCACTAGAGAAGGGAAATATAAACATGGAAGGGGAAAAAACCTAGAATAAACCGTGGTGTTGGATTAAAATTGGGTGTAAATATGTATGTACACACATACACACACATACACTCTCTCTCCTTAGCTCTACCTACCAATAGAATCTGGGAGAGTGAAATCCCAATTGCATTGAGTACACCTACCATTCAAATCTTTATATATATTTCAGAGAGGAAGGGAGAGGGAGAGAGAAATAGAAACATCAATGATGAGAGAGAATCATTGATCGGCTACCTCCCTCATGCTCCCGACTAGGGGTGAAGCCTGTTTTCAACAGCCAGCAGAAAACACATGAAGAGCTTCAGCGACATGGCACAGCTTCACTGACTCTTAGGGAGGGATTTATTTATGACATACATCCTGCTTGGATCTGAGATTTTGGAGGAAATGAGAGTGGAGAGTGGTGGCTTCCCAGCAGGTGCATAGCCTCTTTCCATGTAAACTCCCCCACGCGCACTCTCACTGCGTCCCTGAGTTCCTGCAGCAACAGCCTCTCCATCAGCCCACAACCAACTGGGGATCGAGCCCACAAACTGGAATTGAACCCGGGGCCCTTCAGTCTGCAGGCCGACGCTCTATCCACTGAGCCAAACTGGCTAGGGCCAAATCTTGATTTTAAATACCATTCTTCACTGAAATGAACCAGGGCTCCTCTGTGGAATAGTTAATTCCAGGCTGGGTCAGGAAAAGTACAAGAGTGCCTAGTAATCCAAGAATGATGAAGAATATTAAAAAGACAGGAGCTCACTTGAAAGGTAACCTACTAGCCAAATTTGGGACAATTTGAGCATCAAAATAAATATCTAAATATAACCCAGTGACTAATATAGAAACCCCAAGTCCATACTGACAAATAAATTAATAAAATGAAACTCTGATTAAGGACAGGATATTTATATAATCTCAAAGTACTTCCCCATAAAATACTTATTAATTACAGAAAAGGAAAAAAAAGTAACTTCATAAAAAAAAACCTAGCAGGCAACTCTTATTTTTATTTTTTTAATTGACTTGAGAGATTTGTTATTCCACTTATTTATGCATTCATTGGTTGTTTCTTGTTCGGTGCCCTGACAGGGGATCGAACTCACCACTTGGCATTATCAGAACAACACTAACCAACTGAGCTCCCCAGCCAGGGCTATCAGGCAACATTTTTTTGGTTAATCCTCATGGGAGGATATTTTTTCCCCACTGCTTTTCAGAGAAAGTGGAAGGGAGGGAGGAATGGGGGTGGGGGAGAGAGAAACATCTATATGAGAGAGACACATCGACTGGTTGCCTCCTGCATGCAACTGAAACCCAGGTACGTGCCCTTGACAGGGAATCAAATCCATGACCCTTTGGTGCATGGGCCAAAGCAATAACCACTTAGCACACCAGCCAGGGCAAGCAGGCAACTCTTCAAGTGATCAAGTTAACATGAACAGTAATGGGATAAATCAAAATCATGTACCAATTTTTTTTAAATATGTTTTTATTAATTTTTGTGAGAGAGGAAGGTAGAGGGACAGATAGAAACATCAATGGGAGAGAATCAACATCGATCAGCTGCCTCCTGCACACCCCGCACTGAGGATCAAGCCTATAACCTGGGCATGTGCCCTGATCAGAAATTGAACCTGCAACCTCTTGGTGCATGGGTTGATGCTCAAACACTACGTCACACCAGCCGGGCAACCATGTACCACTTTTTTTTTTTTTAATATATTTTATTGATTTTTTTACAGAGAGGAAGGGAGAGGGATAGAGAGTTAGAACCATCAATGAGAGAGAAACATCGATCAGCTGCCTCCTGCACAACCCCCACTGGGGATATGCCCGAAACCAAGGCACATGCCCTTGACCGGAATCGAATCTGGGACCCTTCAGTCCACAGGCCGACGCTCTATCCACTGAGCCAAACCGGTCAGGGCCCATGTACCACTTTTTAAGTTACAGAGACATGAATGCAGTATCGCTTCTGTGATATTCCTGCCAATATTGCATAAACCTATTCTAACATGAAGAAATATCAGATAAACTCAAGCTGAGAGACTTGCTACAAAATAAGTGGCCTGTAATCTTCAGAAATGTAAAGATCACAAAAGTCAAGGAAAGACTGAGGAACTGTTCCAGACTGAAGACTAAAGAGCCATGACAATTAAATGTAACAGGAGATTCTTAACTGGATCTTTTTGTTATAAAGGTCATTATTGATACAATGAACAAATTTGAATGCGGTCTGAGGACTTAGATGGTTATACTGTGGTTCAGTAGGAAATGTTATTTGTAGGAAGAGCATAAAATATTTCAGGATGATGGGAAAATGTATTGCCAACTAAGTTGCAAACAGTTCAAGAAATCATCTTCACAGTGTACTTGCAACCTTTCTGCAAATCTGAGATTATTTTAAAATAAAATTTTTCTTTTTTTTTGTCTTTTATTAGAACTAAGAATGGGGACAATGATGGGTGGGAAAGAACAAAGACTTGGGGAGCAAGTGGGAGGCACTATCTCACTCAGAACACATGGGTCCTTACATATCTTCAAGGTGGAGGATCTGAGAGGGGAGGGAAAAGATCTTCTCTCTGCTAACAACTAGTAACTCAGGGAGAAACTCTGGGGCCAATGACAGGAGGAAGCAGGGTGGTACTGCTCCCACCAAGGGGTCAACTTCTAGACCCAAGTAGCTGTGGCCCCAGTGAGAGGAATTACCTGGGGACTTTGCTAAGATAGGTTCCTTCCTCCAACACACGACATGGCTGGGCAGGGGCTGTGCAGACCAGGCCAGCAGAGTCAGTCAGTCAGTCAGTATCCATGCCCCTCCCTCACTAATCCCTATAGGCCCCAGATAGGGACAATTCTAGTCAATGGCTCCTGCCTTTGAAAAACAGACACAATGCCCTGGCCAGTGCGGCTCAGTTAAATCACTGGTTCCATTCCCATCGGGCACATGTCTGAGGTGCAGGCTCCACCCCTAGTAGGGGGCATGCGGGAGGCAGCCAACTGATGTTTCTCTCTCCCTCTCCCTTCCTCTCTAAAATTAATAAAAATGTGTCTAAAAAGAAAGAAACTATTTTAAAAAAATACAGAAACAATGGATGAACCTTGAAAATAGTATAAGTGAACTAAGCCAGACATAAAGAACAAATGTTGTATGATTCCACTATATGAGGCACCTAGAATAGGCAAATTCATAGACAGAAAGCAGAACAGAGGTTACCAAGGTACAGGGGTTAGGAGGAATGAGGAGTTATTGTTTAATGGTTTGGGGGTTTCTGTTTTAAATGATGAAAAAGTTCTAGAAATGGTGATGATGGTTTGCACAACACTGTAAACGTACTTAATGCCACTTAACTCTATACTTACAACTGGTTAAAATGGTTACTTTTAGATTATGTATCTTTTACCACAATAAAGAGGTTTTTTTAAGTGCTCCATAAGTGTTATTTTTATGTTAACAATATTCATTTCAATTTATAACTGTGAATAAGTAGAAGCTAATTTAAAAATCCTACAATAAAAGAATTGTTTAAATAATAGAGACTTTTAACATGTTGCAAAACTATATTTTATGTAACAACGCATTTAAAATAGCTTGAATAAATAAGTAGCATGAAGTATCTATATGATCCTCCTTATTTTTAAATAAAACTATTAAAACGTTTAAATATAAACAGTAAAGAGTAGCTAGAATTTCTCTTAGGGAGAATTATACATGAATGTTTATTCTTGCTTTCTTTATATTTCAAATTTTAATAAGAAATATGATTTACTTTTATAAAAAGGAAAAGTTTAAAGTTATAAAACTAAGGAAACCAAAAAACTATCTCCTTGTCTAAAATCTTGTGATCATTTTTTAGCTGTTGGGATTTTTCATATTTTTTTAAACTGTGGTGAAACAGAAAATTTTAACAAGCAAAGTAAACAGAAAATCCTAAATTTATCAAAGCTAGCGATCCCTTTACATCTGAAAATAAACCCATATATATTTGGGTTGCTTAAAGATGATGGAGAATATCTGATAGAGCAAAGACTATCTCTTTTTCCTTAACATGCTACCTCTCAGGTTCTGCTCACAATAAAAACACCTAAGTTCAATTCCAACTATAATACAAATTAGTTGTGTGTTCTGATGTAAGTCTGCCTCAACTATGCAAAGCTCCCCCTCATGACACCACAGCAACATCAAACCGCTCACCTCAAATGGGTTCAAATTGAAGTAGGAGGAACCAGGACGGGTCAATCTTTCAATCTGATTTTTGGATGTTAGAACTGAATCTCTTTTCTCTATTTGTTTCACCTAAAATAAAAGAGATAAGAACTTCATTAGTAAAGTTTAAAAATAAATTCTGAATTGTCACCTTAACTAGTTACTCACTGACATGTCCAGCAAATATTTGTGTATCTACATGTGCAAGCTATTTTACTAACCATTCTGATGAATAATTACAACAGCTACCATCTGCTGAATTTTAATAATATGAAAACTTTACACATATTTATTCCTCTCAACAATCCTACACAGTAAATACTATCATCCCCATTCTACAGATAAGAAAACTGAGACTTAGAGAAGTTAACTGAGTTGTTCCCAATGACCCAACTTATAAATAAGAATTTTAATCTTAACAGTTTGATTCCAGAGCAACCATGGAGAGAATTCAGTCACATCCACCACCTTCAGTTTCCACTCTAACGATAGAAGGTGTACTCAAGTGTGTTCATACTTAATTTACAACTTTTTAAAAGAAAAAAATGCAATTACACTGCAATATATATTAAAGGCAGCATTTAAAAAGTATGTGGGAGAGAGCAAATAACTCTGCCTACCTAACTCTAACAGAGTTAGAAAAATTCCTGGCCCCAAGACAATTAGAAGAACAGGCACCAGGAAGTCCCAGGAAAACATCTTTGGTGCCACTATCAGAATTGGAATGCTGGTTGAAATGAATGCCTGGTATATTATTTACCATCTTTATTCCTCTGATCAAATGACTTTGGGAATCATTTCAACAACATAAGAAGCCGTTCCTTCTCAGCATCTTCCCTCTTCACTCTCTTTAACATAGCACGTCACTTCCCCACCCCCATCATCTTTCTCAGGCTTATTTTTCCTCATAGCACTTAAATCACTACCTGACATTATACTGCATATCTGTTTGTTTACTGTTTATCCTTCTCCATAGAATGCAAGCTCAATGAAACGAAGACAGGCCTTTTCTCTCTGCTGGTCATTACCGTATCTGCCGCACATACACAGCACACCGGTACATGTCAGGTGCTCACTACACACTGACGATTGAAGGGTCCTCCTTTACGAGTTTTCTCTCATCTAATTCAAACAAACCAGAACTGGTTTGTTTGTTTTCTTTTCTTTTTAAACTAAGAGTTGGTAAGTGAAACAAGTTCCATTATAATTGCTGAACACTTTCACGTGAATCAGGCATTTCAAAAGGACAGACGATATGTGCTAATTTCCGTTTTTAAATGTAATTCTTGGGAGAAACTACTAGTAACACACTGTTACAAAGAGCAAAGACAAAAGATGAGCGTGATCCGGTGCTTCACTCTGAGTAGCTCACAGCCGGGTGAGAAGCAACTCTGCTCCGCAAATCCATGCCAACTTAACCGGCTCCATCTTCAGCCTTAAGTCTTGCAGTGGTTCTCAACCTTCTGGCCCTTTAAATACAGCTTCTCATGTTGTGACCCAACCATAAAATTATTTTCGTTGCTACTTCGTAACTGTAATGTTGCTACTGTTATGAATCGTAATGTAAATATCTGATATGCAGGATGGTCTTAGGCGACCCCTGTGAAAGGGTCGTTCGACCGCCAAAGGGGTCGCGACCCACAGGTTGAGAACCGCTGTGAGAGATGCTGCTGCTTATGAAACTCTTATATACTCACTCCATTAACCCTCGTAAAAACTCGTTTTAATATTAATTCGTTTTACACACGTGGAAATTAGATCTGCAAAATCACCGCCTTGAGAGAATTCAGTAACTGCCATGCACGAATCCAATCCGAGGGCCTCTGTCTCCAAATGGTACGCTTTTCCTTCATTTTCTCATTCATTAACCTGCTCAACAAATACTTACTGAACAACCGTAGGTAGTAGGTGCTGGAAATGCGATAGCAAACGAAGCTCAGACCAAACTGACTTCTGTCCTAACAGGACACAAGCCGTTACAAATTACTTCGTCTCCCTAAACCTCGGGTTTGTCGTCTGTAACATGGAGATGCCTCCCTGGCATGACGCATGGTGCCTGGCATTCGCGATTGGCAGAAGTAACCACTAATACCATGCATTACGGAGGACTAAGTAGAGAGTGCTTCCGTTTACAAATAAAAACGGGGGCCAGGACGGTTAAGTCGCCCCCAGGAAGGCCGGCCCCAACTCCGCCGACTTGGCAACTCCACGCGCGCCCCGAGGCTTCGCTGGTCAGAATCGCCGTCTCCCCGCAGCCGTGGGGCCCCGAGCCCTTTTTCAGGGCCCAGGGGAGCCCCCAGCAGCCATCAGGGAGAGACGCACACACACACCCCCGGCCCCGCGCCGCCCCGAAGGCCAAACCGGAGGAGCCGCCCAACGGTCCAGGCCAGGAGAACCCCTGCCTCCGCCGGCGGGAGAGTGGGCCCAGGAGAGGTCGCCCGGGTGTCATTACTCATCCCTCGTGGTTCACCTCGCTGTAGAAGGTCATAAACGCCTCCTCCGTACTGCCTCCGCCGCCCGAAGCCCCGCTCTCTCCAGAAGCCGCCATTTTCCCCGGGCCCAGCCACCACGTGACTCTTCTGCGCAGGCGCTGCTTCACGTGATTCTTCCAGACCCACCTCCGGCCTCGCCTCCTTCCTGGGGACTCTTAAAGGGCTCGGAGCCCAGCCTGACACCGCTAACTGAAGGCGCCTTTTTTTTTTTTTTTAATTAAGGTGAAACACACATGACATACAATTAACCGTTTTAAAGTGCACAACTCATTGGCCTTTAGAAAGGATATCTGGCACCAATTAAGCCGTTTCTCCCATTCCCCTTACTTCCCAAACCCTGACAACCATTCTATGTTCTGTCTCTATAGATTTACATATTCTGGACATTTCATATGAATGCAGCCGTACAATATGTGACCTATTGTGTCTGCCTTCTTTCACCTTAGCATGTTTTTGAGGTTCTCAACCTGTGGGTCGCGAACAATGAAAATACATCCTGCATATCAGATATTTACATTACGATTCATAACAGTAGCAAAATTACAGTTAAGAAGTAGCAATGAAAATAATTTTATGGTTGGGGGTCACCACAACATGAGGAACTGTATTAAAGGGTCGCGGCATTAGGAAGGTTGAGAACCACATTCTAAGGTATTGCATGTTTCATTACTTCATTACTTTTTATGGTTGAATAATATTCCACTGTTCTGTGTGTATATACTACAGTTCGTTTATTCATTCATCAGCTGATGTACATTTGGGTTGTTTCCATCTTTTGGCTTTTGGCTATTGTGATAATAGTACTGCTATGAACCTGAAGCTACATGTATTTGTTTGAGTACCAATTTTCTATTGGGGGGTGGGGGGTGGGGGGTGTATATACCAAATACCTAAAGTGAAATTGCTGAGTCATATGGAAATTCTATATTTAACTTTTGAGCAACTGCCAAGCTGTTTTCCACAGCAGCTGAAACATTTTATATTCCCACCAGCAATGTTGAAATTTTACAATTTCTCCATTTTTTTTTTATTACAGTCATCCTAGTGCCTAGATCAGTGATGGCGAACCTATGACATGCGTGTCAGAGGTGACACGCAAACTCATTTTTTTGGTTGATTTTTCTTTGTTAAATGGCATTTAAATATATAAAATAAATATAAAAAATATAATCCTTTGTTTTACTATGGTTGCAAATATCAAAAAATTTCTATATGTGACACGGCACCAGAGTTAAGTTAGGGTTTTTCAAAATGCTGACACGCCGAGCTCAAAAGGTTCACCATCACTGGCCTAGATGGATCTTTCACACAAACTCTGTAAGACCCTCCACTGGATGCCCAGCCTAGGAGATAGTCAAGAAATAGCAATATGAGAAGTAGAAACAGAGTTTCTGAAAGTGAAATGGTATTTAAAGATCATCTAGAAACACACCAAATTATTATCACCAGGTAGAAATTACAAATGATTATTATTTCTACCCTGCTTTTGTCTTTTTCCAAAATTTCTGAAATGAACATTTGAAAATGTGCCCCAACATCCATTCTCCCAAGTCATACAGGACTGGCATTTTTCCAACCAAAAGATGATTAATAGCCCTGGCTGGTTTAGCTCAGTGGCTAGAGCACTGGCCTGTGGACTGAAAGGTCCTAGGTTCATTCTGGTCAAGGGCACATGCCTGGGTTTCGGGCTCGATCCCCAGTAGGGGGCATGCAAGAGGCAGCCAGTCAATGATTCTCTCTCATCATTGATGTTTCCATCTCTCTCCCACTCCCTTCCTCCCTGAAATCAATAAAAAAATGTAAAAGAAAATGTTTTTAAGATGATTAATAAAAACAGTTCTACCATTTCATAGAAAACAAAGAAGTGTTATAATCATGAGTAACATAGATAATCTGGCCTAACTCTCTCATCCACAGGACAAAAAAAAAAACTGAGAACAGAGAGAAAATATGACATAGGCAGGCAAAGACTATAAACTACTATTTTCTTGTTCATATTTGTTCGTGGCTGAAGGAATGTCAAGGCAAAGCCTTCCCTAGACTCCTACTTATACTCTTCTCTTCGTTGCACCACACCATTTGATAGCACATTAACTCATTTTACAAATATTAATTTAATGTCTATTTGATCACAACTCTGATAACTCCAGAAAGTGAAAAGTGCAAAGAGAGAGAAAGAACAAAACAGGGAGCTATGATAGAATGACTAAGGAGATCAGGGATGATTTCTTTGAGGTGACATTTAAGCTGAGACTTTAAAGTGAAATGTCAATGCAACAAAACAACATTGATACCTCTTAAGAGACCATATACATGGCCCTAACTGGTTTGTCTCAGTGGATAGAGTGTTGGCCTGTGGACTCAAGGGTCCCAGGTTCCATTCCGGTCAAGGGCATGTACCTTGGTTGCGGGCACATCCCCAGTAGGGGGTGTGCAGGAGGCAGCTGATCGATGTTTCTCTCTCATCGATGTTTCTAACTCTCTATCCCTCTCCCTTCCTCTCTGTAAGAAAAAAAATCAATAAAATGTATTTTTTAAAAAAGAGACCATATACATGTATATATACAACATTTTTACCCAAAACCCAACTAAGTCCAGCTATCTTGGACATAGATATCCCCATTCCAATCCCTATAACATCTTACCAATCTTTTTTTTATCTAACTATTCTTATAGCATTTTTGCTATTGTTGTTAATCTCACCAGCAGATATTTTTTCCATTGATTTGAGTGAGAGTAGAAGGGAGGGAGGGAGGGGGAGAGAGAGAGAGAAACATCCCAAAGGCAACCAGGTACCTGTTCCCTTGACGGGGGATCGAACACGTGACCCTTGAGTACATGGGCCCTACGCTCTAACCACTGAACCACCGGCCAAGGCTCGTCTAGTATCTGATTGACCCTAGCGGTCCAGGAAAGGAAAGGTTTCCTTTGGGTGTTTAACAATAATAAATTTGGGATTGGAATCGTGGGGTGGGGAGTGGACGCCTCGCTTCAATCTAATGTCTTCTGACCCTCCCTCGCGAGGGACTCGCCTCCAACGTCCTCCATTCTTGTTTTCCTATCCTTTGGCCCAGGAGACCTTGCTAGGGATTGGCTGCGAATAGGCCCGCCTCCTGCTCAGGATTCGCCGCGAACCACACCCGCCCCGCCTTCTCCCATGATTCG
>NW_005367431.1:2152033-2158725 GCF_000412655.1 Myotis brandtii | reverse complement strand
GGGTCGCCCCCTCCCCCGCAGAGCCCCCGGGTTCCGGAGCCCTGACACCCTTGCTCCTAGTGCCCTGCTGAGTAGTCCCAGGGCCCCCAGTCCAAGCCATTTCCACCTGCGCTTCTCCATTACTCTCAAGCCACGGCCCGATTCTTCCAGCATCGTTTGCCATCCCCACCCGTGGAGTTCTTCCCAGATCGTGCGAAGCGCCCCCGAGCCTTTGCATTGTCTGGATCCAACCTCTGAGTTTGCTCCCTGCGCCAACACCCAATATCCTTCTGTGATGTTTTCTCCTCCACACGCCTTAGCTTTGCTGGCCCCTGAAGGATGGGTCCCCTGACTCTTCAGACCCACTCCTTGACCTCCACAGGCCTAGGTTGGCCAGAGCGAGGGGGTCATATAGGAGCTGAGTGCTCCAGATTTGAAATTCCCTTCCTCATTTCCTGGAGACTTTTGCCGGGCTCCGCCCAGCTGGATGACTTTCTCTCTTAAGAGTCTGGAGTGAGGCCCGCCGGTGTGGCTCAGTGGTTGGGCATCACCTATAAACCAGGAGGTAACCATTTGATTCCCGGTCAGGGCACGTGCCCAGGTGACGGGCTCTATCCCCAGTGGGGGGCGTGCAGGAGGCAGCCCATCAATGATTCTATCATTAACGTTTCCATATCTCTCCCTCTCTTTTCCTCTCTGAAATCAGTTTTGTTTTTTTTAATTTTAAAAGAGTATGGAGTGGGGCCCCAGCTGGTTTGGCTTAGTGGATAGAGCCTCTGGAGAGCGACTGGCATGCAGACCGGGTCCGGAAGGGCAGTACCTTGGTTGCAGGTTCCTCCCCGCCAGGGTCCTGGTCCCTGCTCATGCAGGAGGCAACACATCGATGTTTCTCTTTCTCTCTCTCTTCCACTCGTCCTAAAAATCAATGGAAAAATATCCCCGGGTGAGGATTAACAAAAAAAAAAGAGTATGGGGTGGTCTGGGCCTCTACATTTTTACCAACCCTGAGTTATCTTTTACTGACTTCTCTGCACAGTAAGGAATAGCATAGAACTTATCTCTGCTTATCCTTTGGCCATCTTTTCACTTCTGCCTTCTCTTCCTCACTCTTAAGAATTATCACCTTGGCCCTGGCCGCTGTGCCTCAGTTGGTTAAGCCTCACCCATGCTGGGAAGGGTTGCTGATTCCATTCCAGGTCAGGGCACATGCTGGAGTTGTGGGCTCTTACATGAATGTTTCTCTCTCCTCCCTTCCTCTTTCTCTGTAAAAATCAATAAACTATTCTTAAAGGGAAAAAAAAAAGAATTATCACCATGGCCCCTGCCATACCAGAAAGCCAAAGTACAGCCCTTAAAGACCACCCAAGTGGGCTCCTATATATTTTTAAATATATTTTTTTATTTCAGACAGGAAGAGAGAGAGATAGAAACATCTATGATGAGAGAGAATCATTGATCGGCTGCCTCCTGCATGCCCCCTACTTGGGATCAAGCCCGAAACCCCGGGCAGAAAACCTGGGACTCCTGCATGCCCCCTACTTGGGATGAAACCCGAAACCCCGGGCAGAATCAAACCTGGGACCCTTCAGTCTGTAGGCTGACGCTCTATCCACTGAGCCAAACCAGCTAGTAGGGCTCGCTCTCTCTCTCTCTCTCTCTCTCTCTCTCTCTTTATCCTCACCCAAAGATGTTTTTATTGGTTTTTTGTTTGTTTGTTTTTTAGAGAGAGAGAGAAACATCAAAGTGAGAGAAATATTGATTGGTTGCCTCCCATACACGCTGCAACACGGGTTCGAGCCTACACCTAGATATGTGCCCTGACCAGGAAGCAAACCCCGCAACCTTTCGATGTACAGGACAACATTCCAACCAACGGGGCCAACCCAGCCAGGGCTATATTGTTTCTAAATTGGACTGCCAAGTACTGCCCATGCAATAGGTCCCTTCTTTCCCCACTTCTTTTTGGCCTTTACAGTGGGCCATGCATTTCTCTAGGCAAAGAAAGCTCTAGGTAAATTAGGATAGGTTGCAAATATTTGTCCTTTAACTATACCCCTTCGTCTATTCCTCATTTCCCCAAAAAGGGATTCTGTTCTCTTGGTTATTCCTCTGATAAGGTATTGGGGACATAGGTCACACCTCTGTGGAGTTTTCTGTTCTAAAGAGGAATGTAAAAGGAGGAGCTCATAAATGATGTAATTTCAGGCACTAGCACCAGAAAAATGGAATCATTTTGGTCATTTCCTAAAGATGGGTACATGTTAAGGTGGAGTATTCTTTCACTAGTGGGGCTTGAGGAGGTAGAAGAGGATGACCAGCCAGACTCCCGTGGGATTGGGACTCCTTTGCCTTAGGTATTGCAGGTTATGCTTAAAGATCTCTTTGGGGTGATGGATTAGGATTAAACCCAGAGCCATTGTTTACTTGTAGAGAGCGGACTAAAGAACAACTGGCAGCCCTGAAGAAACACCATGAAGAAGAGATCACTCATCACAAAAAGGAGATTGAGCGTCTGCAGAAAGAAATTGAGCGGCACAAGCAGAACATCAAGAAACTGAAAGATCATGGTGATGATTAAGTGCACACAGTTCCCCATAGAATGGCTACATACTGTCCACTTCTATGAAGACATAGTTCTGGTAACTAATATCTATGCTGCCAGCAGATTATAATAAATTGTGATCAGTGAACTGTGTCTAATGCCTTCTATGTCTGGAGAGGGGTGGGGAACACTAAATGCTAAACTGTATCAGACAGGGTATCTGCACTTAAAGACAAAGCAGAGCGGATAGGTGCTGTGTCACGTGGGGAGAAGTGGGGGAGGCAGGTGCGACATAGGGAGAGGCCCCTTTCCCTGTCTGAGTCAGAGGTTCAGAGAAAGCTTCTTGAAGGGTAAACCCCAACCCAAGGTCAAGAGCAGCCTGGAAAACAGATGAGTAGTTGCTTAAAAGGTACAATCCAAGGAACCATCAGTCCATTTTGCATTTATAAAATGGATTAGAGAACTCTTCATATGAACTAGTTATCCTTGTTCTAATTATTTTTGTGCAGATGGAGAGAACTGGAATTAGAAATGATGTGTTGCCTACAGTTAGTAAATTAGAGTTGAAATTTGGCATCTAGGGTTTTTGATTTCTAATCCAAGTCTATTAATAGCAGAGAATCACAATTATATCCTAGGTTATATTTTGCTCCGCCGAGCTTGCTCTTGATTCAAAATAGACTTTAACTCCTCTAAGCCCCCCAAAAAAGTTATTTTTGAGGTGATTTTTAGGGCCATTGGCAAGACATTTTCAATTCAACAATTCATTAGATCATTTGCCCCAGAATTACTATGAACAATTTGTTGCAAGACCCTATTATTACTTGTACACAAAGGCTTTATGGCCATTGAATGATAAAACCTTGGACAAGTCATTGACCCTGCTCTTGCAGACAAGACACTAGATGGCCGTTTTCAAAACACTTGCCCGTGATGCTGCTGATGGAAAGTTTATAAATAGTCCTGAGGTATAAGTACTGAAATTCAAGTGGCCAACAACAAAATGACCTCCAAGACAAAATATAAGAAATGACCATGCTAAGGTCACATGCCTTTTTGAAAATTTTACAGCTGTACAAAATTTGGAAAGTTTACAAATGAAATAAGGAACAAGTAACATCTTTCATTTTGCTTTTTAAAAAAATCCTCACCCAAGGATATGTTTTTACTGATTTTAGAGAAAGGGGAAGGTTGCCTCCTATGTGCGCCCAACCAGGGATCGAATCCAAAACCTAGGCCTGTTCCCCATCCCAGAATCGAACTGGCAGCCTTTCGGTGCTCCAACCAACTGAACCACACAATCAGGATCATTTTGCTCTTTTTTTTTTACTAAGATTAAAAAGGCATACAAAATCCCCTAAAAGTCTAATGATGATTGGATAAAGCAAGCAGAAGTTGAAACTTTAAAATGAAGAATCATAACGTGAATTCTTCAGTAAAATAATTTTTGGAGCAGCCTAATTTAAGACTAGCAAATGTCGCCCTGGCCGGTTTGGCTCAGCGTCGGCCTGCGGACTGAAGGGTCCCAGGTTCGATTCCGGTCAAGGGCATGTACCTTGGTTGCGGGCACATCCCCAGTAGCAGGTGTGCAGGAGGCAGCTGATCTGATGTTTCTAACTCTCTATCCCTCTCCCTTCCTCTCTAAAAAAATCAATAAAATACATTTTAAAAAAAAGACTAGCAAATGTCCATGATCCAGCAGCATCTGGGAAACTTGTTAGAAATGGAAATTCTCATCACAGACTTGCTGAGACTGAGGGTGGGACCCAGCAATCTTTTAACAAGCTCCCCCAGGTGATTCTGATTTGCACTAAAGTTTGAGAACCACTATACTACAAATACAGTAGTTTCTGAAATTTGCTGGCCTTGGGCATAGAACACTTTTGTAAAGGCATTTTATTAGGTATAATCATGATACATACTTTTTTTTTAAGTTGAATTTATTGGGGTGACATTGGTTAATACAATTATATAGGTTTCAGGTATACAATTCTGCAATACATTGTCTGTATATTGTATTGTGTATTTACCACCCTGAGTCAAGTATCCTTCCATCACCATAATATAGGGTTTTTTTAAATTTCTTTATTGATTACGTTTTTACATATGTGTCCTTATCCCCACATTACCTCCCATCCCCCCCCCACTCATGCTCTCACCCTCCTGTTGTCTGTGTCCATTGGTTAGGCCTATATGCTTGCATATAAGTCCTTTGGTTGATCTCTCCCCCCATAATATAGTTTTAATATGAAAGGTATTTGAGGATTTAAAAATTAAAGTATATTAAACATTATTCTTGTACAAAACTTGAATATTTTATTTTTTAATCTTTTTTTAATTGATTTTAGGGAGAAACATCAATTTTTTGTTCCACTTATGATTTATTTGGTTGATTCTTGTATGTGTCCTGACAGGGGATCAAACCTGCAACCTTGGTATTATATCAGAACAATACTAACCAACTGAGTTACCCTGGCACAGAATAACATTAACATTTTAGAACATAGCCTTCCATAGAATACAATTTGGAAAATACTATCCTGATTTATTGCATTAGTTTAAATTCTTTTTGTTTACAAGTAACAGAAATCAGCACTGGCTAGCTTAAGGAAGAGAAAGAGTAATTTATTTAAAAGAACAGGGGCTATTGTTTCAGAATCTCAAGAAGACTTGAACAAACAAAACTTGGAAAAGGCAGGGACCAGAGAACTCTTTGAGCAGATCTGTCTAAACAACTTCCTAACCACCTGTGTCAGAATCATTGGGGCCAGCCCAGCTGGGTGTCTCAGTGGTTGAGAGTCGACCTGTGAATGGTTAGATTTCTGGTCAGGGCACATGCTCAGGTTGTGGGCTCCATCCTCAGTGTGGGGCATGCAGGAGGCAGCCAATCAATGATTCTCTCTTATCATTGATATTTCTCTCTCCCTCTCCCTTCCTCTCTAGAATGAATAAAAATATTTTAAAAATCACGGGGCCATTTAAAAAATAAATATTTCAATGGAATTTCACACCATGAAGTTACTTAACAATTGCACAACAATTTATATTTATGAAGCACTTTACAAATACTTTACTAATTAAATCTCATTATATTTCTGGCAAATGTGTCCATACCATTAGTTTAATTTCATAACCAAAGTAACTGAAGCAGGGGACGGTGAAGTCACTTTTTCAAGGTCGCACAACCAGGCTTGTGCTGAGCCCAGACTTGACTTCAGAACTCCTAGTCCCACAGTCTCGAGTTGCAGTTCCAGTGTCGTGGTTCAGCTGCCTATTAGCTCCCTCCTCAGGGAGACAGGTCAGGGAGCTTGCCTGGACATCTGGGGGCGGGTGGTAAAGGCAGAGGTTCCTGGCAGTAAATGTTGAAATGCCAGTACTTGGCATTGTGCTAGATTTTGGCTGCGATGTGAATCCCATCAGCATGTCAATACTTGCCTATATAGTGCAAACACATTTGCAATAGAGCTGGGTTTAGATTTTTCACATCAGTAAATACAAAGTTGTAATCCTCAACCCAGGCTGTGCATTGAAATACCTGGGGAGTTTTAAAATTAAACCAATGCCTCAGGACCAATTAAGTCCAAATCTCTGAGATGGGGGCCTGGGCATGAGTATTTTCAAAAAGCTCCCTAGGTTTTTCCAATAGGTGGCTCGAGTTGAGAACCACTGGTGTAAAGGATCCTTCCAGATCTGCTGCATAAGGTATGGGCTGCAGGTTGTTCACTGCATAAGGACACCTAGTTGAAGGAGCCAGGGAGGACTGAAATTCTGCTCAACAAGCAGTATACTCTAGTCTAGGGTAATATTTGTTCTGAAAAAGAGTCACCTTTTGTCGTCTGATTTCCATAAAAAAGACTCCGGGTCATTCCACTATTCTCAAATATGCATTGCTGCGTAACCTACATATTCCATTTTCAAATCTTTTAAAATGTATAGATTAAACATTAAGCCCTGGCCAGGTAGCTCAGTTGGTTAGAGCACTGTCCGGATATGCCAAGGTTTCTGGTTCATTCACCAGTCAGGGCACATACAAGAATCCACCAATGCAGCCCTGACCAGTTTGGCTCAGTGGGTAGAGCTCAGTGGGTGTGCAAGAGGCAGCTGATGGATGTTTCTCTCTCATGGATGTTTCTAACTCTCTATTCCTCTCCCTTCCTCTCTGTAAAAAAAT
>NW_005367431.1:2146288-2151761 GCF_000412655.1 Myotis brandtii | reverse complement strand
GATGTTTCTCTCTCATGGATGTTTCTAACTGTCTATCCCTCTCCCTTCCTCTCTGTAAAAAAATCAATAAAATGTATTTAAAAAAAAAAAGAATCAACCAATGCATTTAACAACAAATTGTTGTTTCTCTCTCTCTCTACCCATCTGTCTCTAAAAATCAATAAAATACACATAAATAGAGTTTATATTTAACATCTACTGTATGCTGGGCACTTGATATACACTGGGAATACAACTACAAAACAAAGCTCCTGTCCTTACGGGACCCACAGCTGACTGGGAAAGACAAGTGACTAAACAACAATGTGGGAAATATTCTGATGGTGAGGAGTACAGAATGCTTGGGGAGGATACTGGACAGGCACTACCCAGACCTGGGGCTTGAAGGGCCCTCACAGTGGAAAAGGTGTAACAGCAGCCAGGTAACAGGGAGGGGTGGCATTCAAGGCTGAGTGACAGCATTTGAAGAAGCATGGATTTTGGGGAATTAACAGTTCAGCCTGTCCAGCTGGAACATGGAGGGGAATGATGGGGAAACAGGAGGCCGTGTGGTTGAGATCCCACCAATCTTCCAAGGGCCGGGTTGGCTACTTGAAAGCATAATCATTCTGTCCCTCTTCTCAGTCCCTCCTCCCTCCTTCCTTCTTTCCAACCTCCCTCCTGCCCTCTTTTACCTCTTCTTTTTAGGTATAGTCCTTTATTAGAGCAGAAAACACCTAAACCACTTGTACCCTACTTCAAGGAATCTTGCCCTAACTGCTTTGGCTCAGTGGATAGAGTGTCAGACTGAAGGGTTCCAGGTTTGATTCCAGTCAAGGGCATGTACCTTGGTTGCGGGCACATCCCCAGTAGGGGGTGTGCAGGAGGCAGCTGATCGATGTTTCTAACTCTCTATCCCTCTCCCTTCCTGTCTGTGAAAAATCAGTAAAATATGTTTGTTTGTTTTTTAAAGGAATCTTTAACTCCAAGCACTGGAAAGGAACAAAGAGCATGGGGACACACATGCCACTGCTTCGCTTGGTGCCACCCGGCACAAACTCACAGTTATCAGATTCCTCCTTGTTCACCACTCTTCTTTAATTGGGTAAAATTCACGTAACAAAAAACGAATCATTGCCCTAACCAGTTTGGCTCAGTGGATAGAGCATCGGCCTGCGGACTGAAGGGTCCCAGGTTCGATTCCGGTCAAGGGCATGTACCTTGGTTGCGGGCACATCTCCAGTGGGGGGTGTGCAGGAGGCAGCTGATCGATGTTCCTCTCTCATTGTTGTTTCTAACTCTCTGTCCCTCTCCCTTCCTCTGTGTAAAAAATCAATGAAATACATTTTTTAAAAAAACAACGAATCATTAACCATGTCTGTAAAAAATCAATGAAATATATTTTTTTTAAAAACAACGAATCATTAACCATTTAAAGTGTAAAAGTCAGTGGCATTTGGTATCTTCAACACGTGCAAACACCACCTCTAGCAGTTTGAGTGTATTTTTATTACATCCCAAATTCCACACCCATTAAGCAGTCACTCTCTATTCCCCCAGCCACCCAACTACTAGTCTGCTTTCTATCTCTATAAACTTGTCTATTCTGAATATTTCATATAAATGAAATCATATAATATGTGACCTTTTGTATCTAGCTTCTTTTACCTAGTGTGATGTTTTCAAGGTTTATCCACGTAGCATGTTTTAATACTTCGTTCCTTGTTTATGGCAGACTAGTATTCTATTGTGTAGATATACAACTTTTGGTTATCTATTCACTAGTTGATGGACATTTGGCTTGTTTCCACCTTTTGGCTATTGTGAATAATGCTGCCAAAAACATTCATGTGCCAGTATTTGTTTGGACATCTGTTTTCAGTCCTCTTGGATATATGCCTAGGAGTGGGAATTGCTGAGTCATATGGTAATTCTATGTTTAACTTATTGACAAACTGCCAAACTTTTTTCATAGCAGCTGCAGTATTTTACAGTCCCATCGGCAATGTACAAGAGTTCCAGATTCTCCACATCCTCACCAATACTTGTTGTATCTGACTTTCTGATGTTGAGGCAAGAAGCTAGGAAAACTTACTTGGCAAGTGCAATGAGGGAAACTGAGACAAGTAGTTAAACAAGGTCGAGCAATTAACAGCCTGCTAACCAAGGTCTTATCTCCCCTAAGCAAGGATGCTTAGGAGCAGATGGTTTACACCTCTGCACCCCAACTAGAGAGTGAGTAGTTTAAATCACCCTAGTCAAGGAGAGAGATAACAGGACCCAGTTAGTGCCATTAGTGCCAGCCAAACCCCAGAGCAGATGAAGTCAGGGAAATAAATAACAACAACAGAAAACAACAATAATTAGAGCCAAAATAAAAGTAAAGTAGTGAAGCTGACCAGAGAATGATACCAAACTCCCCTATACACTCATTTTGATGCACCAGCTTATTAAAGGGCACACTTAGAAAGCGGTTGAATATTCTGTTGAGACCTTCCCTAAAACTCCCACCTTCAGAAAACATAAAAACCCTTAAGACAAAGGATGCCAGTGCCTGATCTGCCTTGAGCACACCTGCAGGCCCTGCCCCCCACTTCTTTCCTAGGGTGTATACTTTGCTATCTTTCTCCTAAGCTCTGAGGATTCCCATGAGACCTGCAACCAGGGGAGCAGCAGCTTGTCCTAGACTAACCCCCTGAACATGTCTCCAAGGACCACCCCCCCTTTTGCCTCTGTAACTTGTTTCCTGAGTCCATGCAGCCCAGCATGGCTCACTTCTGCCTCTGTGACCTCCTTTCCTGAGTCTAGGTCAGTGATGGCGAACCTATGACACCCTGACACGCGAACTCATTTTTTTTTTTTTGGTTGATTTTTCTTTGTTAAATGGCATTTAAATATATAAAATAAATATCAAAAATATAAATCTTTGTTTTAGATGGTTGCAAATATCAAAAAATTTCTATATGTGACACGGCACCAGAGTTAAGTTAGGGTTTTTCAAAATGCTGACACGCTGAGCTCAAAAGGTTCGCCATCACTGGTCTAGGTAGTTCATCCTAGGTTCACTCCTGTTGCTGTGATCTTGACTCTTTTATTTTTTTTAAAAAAAAAATTTTTTTATTGATTTCACAGAGGCAGAGAGAGAAACATCAATGATGAGAGAGAATCTGACTGTGACCTCCTGCTTCATAGGTTGACATCCAATCACTGAACCACACCAACCAAGCTCCATCGATTTTTAGAGAAAGTGGAAAGGGGGAAGGGGGAGAGAGAGAGAAACATTGATGTGAGAGACAAACATCCATTGGTTGCCTCCCACACTCCCAACCAGGGCAGGGGTCAAACCTGCAACCCAGGTACTGCCCTTGACTGGGAATCAAACTCTCGACCCTGTGGTGCACAGGCCAACACGCCAACCACTGAGCCCTGCCAGTCAGGACTCCACTTGATTATTAACATTTCCTCTGCCAAGGTCACTCTTTGCTAAGTATTCACATTGGACACAAATATCTCCCCCACCCTTTAGAGACATTTTCTTTTCTTTTTTTTTTTTTAAATATATTTTTTATTGATTTTTTACAGAGAGGAAGGGAGAGGGATAGAGAGTTAGAAACATTGACAAGAGAGAAACATCCATCAGCTGCCTCCTGCACACTCCCTATTGGGGATGTGCCCACAACCAAGGTACATGCCCTTGACCGGAATCGAACCTGAGACCCTTGGGTCCGCAGGCCGACGCTCTATCCACTGAGCCAAACTGGTTAGGGCTAGAGACATTTTCTTATCACCCCCTAATGTCTTTCTTCCAAATCCCTGACCATCCAGGCAAACCATTGGTCACAACCTATCTGATATATATATATTTTTTAAAAAATATATTTTATTGATTTTTTACAGAGAGGAAGAGAGAGGGATAGAGAGTTAGAAACATCGACGACAGAGAAACATCGATCAGCTGCCTCCTGCACACCTCCTGCTGGGGATGTGCCTGCAACCAAGGTACATGCCCTTGACCGGAATCGAACCTGGGACCTTTCAGTCCGCAGGCCGACGCTTCTATCCACTGAGCCAAACCGGTTAGGGCCTATCTGATATATATTTATTGAGTGCCTACTGTGTCAGGACTGTGCTAGGTGCCAGGAAAACAACAACAAAACAATCTTGCCCTCACACAGCTTCAATAATGTGAGGGAGGAAAAAACAAGTATATATATGTTAGGTGAAAGAAAAAATAAAGTTGGATAAAGGGACTTAAAGTGGCTGGAGGTGAACTATTTTATATAGTGTGATCTGAAAAGGTGGTCACCTTATGGAGTGAGCTGATAGGGTGAGGCCTAAAGATTATATTAGCATAAGCTATGACGATGCAAAGTATTCCAAGCTGAAGTCTAATAGGAAAGGCAAAGAACCTGAGATGAGAGGCTTAACATGGCCAAAGAACAGCAAAGTGGCCAGAAAGTTGGGGCACAGTGAGCAAGGGGAGTGAGAAGCTGATGAGAGCCATATATGAGACTGCACATCTGGTAGCATAAATTTCCACCTCTGGACATTCCATTCCATTTGGTTTAATTCAAGTTGGCTGACTTTGGCCTGGTCTTATCAAGAAAAATAAGCACCTCAAGTTAATGAGTAAAGAACCAAATGAGGTAGTTAAAAGTGCCTGGGTAGTGAGATGAGAAACCCCGGTTCTAATCTCCCTTCTGTCACTGCCTTACCCTTTGATCTTGAGCAACAGTGTGTTTGAGCAAGAGTAGAAGGAAGTTCAGATGAAAAGGAAGGCACAGGACCATCATGGGGCTTTGAATACCTTGTTAAATAATCTTGACCCCATTCAGGGGTTTCAAACTCAGGTTCCTGCAGAAGCCAGGCAGATAAAATAAATGAGTCAAAGAGGTCTGTGTGTTCTTATTATTATGGGAACTAAGAACTGGAAAAGACAAGTTCAGCTACGTAGTCCCACCAATGGCTCCACCTGCAAGCCAGTAAGGGAGCTCTCACCAGAACCCAACCATGCTGGCACCTTGATCTCTGACTTTCCCGCCTCCAGAATTGTGACAAAATATATTTCTGTTGTTTAGGCTACCCTGTCTTTGATATTTTATTATGGTAGCCAGAGCTGAATAAGACAGACATCAATAATTTTCACAGAAGCAAACTTTATTTAAAATTTTTAAAATATATTTTTATATTTCAGAGAGGAAGGGAAAGGGAGAGAGAAATAGAAACATCAATGATGAAAGAGAATCATTGATTGGCTGTTTTTCACAGTGGCTGTTTTCCACAGTGGCTGCACCAGTCTGCATTCCCACCAGTAGTGCACGAGGGTTCCTTTTTCTCCACATCCTCGCCAGCACTTGTCAGTTTGTTGATTTGTTGATGATAGCCATTCTGACAGGTGTGAGATGGTACCTCGTTGTTTTGATTTGCATCTCTCGGATGATTAGACTTTGAGCATGTTTTCATATGTCTCTTGGCCTTCTGTATGTCCTCTTTC
>NW_005367431.1:2141229-2146125 GCF_000412655.1 Myotis brandtii | reverse complement strand
TACTGGGGATGTGCCCGCAACCAAAGTACATGCCCTTGACCGGAATCGAACCTGGGACCCTTCAGTCCACAGGCCGATGCTCTATCCACTGAGCCAAACAGGCCAGGGCTAGGCTCGATTTTTATAACCAGTGTGGGGGCATGCAGGAAGCAGCCAATCAATGATTCTCTCTCATCATTGATGTTTCTATCTCTCTCTCTCCCTTCCTCTCTGAATTCAATAAAAATATATATTCTTTTAAAAAGCAAAACAGAATAAATGCATCCATGGATGGAACAACAGATCGATATTTCTCTCTCTTCCTCTCTATCTCTAGAGTCAATTAAAACAATTAAAAAAAAAATATTATAGAAATGAATAAAAAGTCTTACAATTTCTCTATCGCCCTCCAGCCCAGAGGTAACTGGATGCTAACAATTTGTTGCAAACTGCCCATTAATTCCAGACTTTTCTTGCCTCTGTATAGTCATGTACATATATATTTTTGAAACCATCCCCTATGTATGATCGTGCAACTTGCTTTTTGTTTTAACCTAATATTAAATCCTGAACACAGTTTCATTTCACGTAGAGCAGTAGAGCTACGTCCCTCCGTGTCTGTGCTGCCTGATGTTTCATTGTGAGGACGAATCTGTTTATTACTTCAACCAGTCCCCTTTGATGGGCATTTTGGTCGCTTCCAGTTTTACGCTTTTACAATAGCGCGACGAACAAGTGAAATACTAGCTTAAGTCAGAAAGCCTGGAACACATTAAAAAACAAAAGGTGAAACTATTCGGGTCATCTCTTTTTTACTTTTATGCTTTTCTGTATATCCCAAACTTTCTTAAATAATACATGTCACATAATTTGGAAGGGAAAAACTAAGTAATAACCAAAATTTCATTAAAAATGAAAAAAAAAGAAAGAAAGGGGGGGGGAATAAAAAACAGACGGGGTAGTCCCGGCCCCCTCCCACGAAGGCGGGGCCGGGAGAACGAAGGGGTGGGGCTCCAAGGTCCGCACCAATCAGAGCCTGGTTGATAGGCAGACCCAGGAGCATTTGGAGACAATCCCCGCCCCCGAAAACCGCCTCAGGGGTTAGCTATTCTAACCGCCTGGAAACCGGCAAGGGTCAGTCCTGCGCGCCGCTTCGGGCTGCTATTGGCTGCCGGATAGCCCCGCCCATCTCCCTGCTCACTGGCCAGGGCGGTTTACGTAAGAGGAGCCTGTTGCTGAGCAAAAATAAGTGGTGCAGCTTTTCCTCCAGAGAGACATCACAAAGAGGGGGGCGGGGGTTCGGGGGTGAGAATTGGGGACATCTGTAATAGTGTCAACAATAAAAAAAAAAAAAAAGACAGGACTGCCAACGTACTGGGAGCCTTTGGGTGAAAAAAGCAAGAGTACTAACCACCGTTTATGTATTCAGTTCCTGCTCAATGCCAGGCTCCGTGCTTCAAACTCTTGAATATTAATGGTTATAATCATCTTTCTTGAACACCCGCTGTCTTCTTGCACTAAGTTAGGTACTTTAAAATAACAGCAACAATACAAATAATAATAATTACAGTTTATTGAGCACTTGATCTGCATCAAGCCTTGTTAAGGGATTTGTATGCATTAGCGCTCATCCTCACAACAGCCCCAGTGGAGCTAAACTTTATTGCCCCATTTTACACAGGAAACACGTTCAGAGAGGTGATGTGACTTGCCTAGGTTCACACAGCTAGAAACCTTCAGCTCTGCTATCCTAATCCAAGTGCAACTTTTTTGTGGGGGGAGGAGAGGAGGGAAATCTTAAAGGTAGGAAGAGATGGGCCAGGATGGTGATAAGAGCCAGGGCCTTGCTCCAGGGACAGCCTCAGGGTGTTTGAGAAGTGGAGGTAGGTCCTCTAGAGGGGGAAATAGAGGAAGACACCAGAACAAAGAGAATTGTTCTTCCTGGAAAGGTGTCACTCCTGGGGCAGCCTTTGTCGATGGCCCTGGACTTGGAGGTCTGGACCCCAAGGTTCTAGTCTCCATTCTGTGACCAACTTTCTGAGGACCTTGGGCAAATGAATGATTCTCTCTGGACTTCAGGCTTCCTGCCTGTAAAATGCAGGAGTGAGCCAAAACAATGGGAAGTGCATTCAGACTGGAAGGTACTTGGGGAGTCTGGTCTGGTCCCTCCTGGAAGCAGGGAATTTTCAGCATCCACACGATCTTTACTTAGCTGTTGCCTGGCCACTTTCCAGGACCTTCAGGCTGTGATATGGGACCTGACAATCCTATAAACTCAAAATGGTGTGGGGCACCTCAATCCACCCTTCTTCCCAGTCCTTTCCTGCCTGTAGGGGGCGCTAAGGACTCATTCAGCCGACAAAGCCAACCTAAATTCTTAGTGAATTATCCAAAAGCACCCAGCTGGTCAGTTTTTGTATTTGATTTGTTTTTATTAAGAGCGGTGAGTTTTTTGAAACCTGGTTTCTGTCCCCAGTATATAATCAATTAAACCGAATTATATGCATTGCCTATTCCTCTCCACAGTGGCTAGAGCTAATTTCCAATTCCTTTGTTTTACAGATGAGAAAACAGGTTCTAAGAGCTGAAAAAAGAATTCTCTTTCAGTCATATAGCTAAAAACTAGGACTCCTGGGCAGTGCTCTTAAGAGATAGTTGGCTCTGATTCAGAGTCTGTTTGTTCTGCCTCCTGGTGCACAACTCCAGGGGACAATTTCAATTTTAATTGTGTAGCTCCTCAGCTCAGCACCTGTCAGCGCAGGAGGACCTCCCTCAGCATCTACCACAATGACTGCTTAATGAGTGATTGAATGGATGAATGTGTGAATGAGCCACAGAGGGTGAGTCCGCTTTGGCTTTATTAAACCTGAAGGAGTTGGGCTTTTTTCCTGAAAGCTCCCCCAAGGCAGGAATTGTATTCTGAGATGGTAGGGGGGAGTGTGTTGAGAACAATGAGAAGAGTTTAGAAAATTACATATGGGTGATAAGTCATTATAGCAAATAATTTGGGATTATAAAATTAATTCAGAAAGAATGAATACAAAACAGAAGAGACTTCCATTAGAGTTAAAATCTGAGAGAGTGTCTGAAGAGGAGGAAACCAAAAACATTTCAAATGCAATGTAGACAGTAGCTTCAGGACTGGAATGTGATTGAGGAATAATAAAACTTTGGTCAATCAGTGGCCTCAGCATGGCTGATGCAAGAGTACAGAGAGTATGGCAACAGGAAGTAGAGGTCCTTACTGAACCCAAACTACTAGACATAGGGGAGGGGAGGAATAAACTCAGCCAGAGTCACTGGGCCATGACCCACTGAACTGGAAGCTTTACTGGCTGGATTTCCAGAGCCCAGGACAGTGTCTGGTGCGTACTAGATAGTCAATAAATATTTACTGAATGAAAGAAAAAAGGAAGAATCCAGAACACTGACCAGCAGGTTTGCTCTGCATGGAGCCAGTTCAGTGACTTATATTTTCATTGGTTCCTTTTGGCTCAGATTCCAGCTGCCCTAACCACCTTCAGAAGATAACTTGGCTTTTCATGGAGGCTCTCCTATCAAAAGGCATGTCTGGCCCATCTGTTATAGGCCACTTGATCACTGTGTTTCTCACTCCCAGTTAATTGGAATTCTGCTTTATGCATTAGTTCCTTGTGCTAGCCTGCTTCTTACATACACACTCAGCTTCTTCTCTCATTAGTGGTACAGTGGAGTTTCTGCTGTAGAGTCATTCCTGCCTGAATTTGAATCCTTACTCAACATTTTACCAAACTCTTGAACCATGGCCAACACACCTCTTAAACCTCAGTTTCCTCATTTGTCAAATGGGGGAATAATGCCTACCTCACCAGGTTGTAGTGAGAGTTACAGGAGATAACAGATGTATCCGGGACTGTTGTTGGAGTTCAGCAAAATGTAGTATCTGTGCCTCTTTTGAGCTTTTCCTTCTTTAGAGACCGGGTCACAAAAGCTCATGCAATTTAGTATATCAGTATTGACTTTTCTTTTCACAAAATCACTAACTTTGTAAGTGAAACCTTGAAAAAATTTAGTCCCTTGAAGATTCTAAAGGGTTATTCTACAGAGGAAAGTATTCATATTGACTCACTCAAAAATATTTACTGAGGAATCACTACATGATAGTGGGGGATACAGACACAACTGGGCACAGTTCCTGCTTTAAAGGAGCTTTGACAGCCCAGCCAGCCTGGCTCAGTGGTTGAGCGTTGACCTATTAACCAGGAGGTTAGGGTTTAATTCCCGGTCAGGGCACATGCCCGGGTTGTGGGCTCCATCCCCAGTGGGGGGCATGCAGGAGGCAGCTGATTAATGATTCTCTCTCATCGCTAATGTTTCTATTTCTCTCCCTTTCTCTTCCTCTCTGAAATATATAAAAAATACTAGAGGTCCAGTGCACGAGATTTGCAGTCCAGGAGCCCGCTCACAGTCCGAGAGCCCTTGGGGGATGTCCGACTGCCGGCTTAGGCCAGAGGCTCCTGCCACTGCCGCTGGCAGGCCAGCTGTGAGCCTGGCTTCTGGCTGAGCAGCACTCCCCCTGTGGGAGCACACTGACCAGCAGAGGGCAGCTCCTGTGTTGAGAGCCTGCCCCCTAGTGGTTAGTGTGCATCATAGCAATCAGTTGTTCCGCAGTTTGGTCAATTTGCATATTATTAGCCTTTTATTATATAGGATATATTAAAAAAAAATAGCCCTGATCGGTTTGGCTCAGAGGATAGAGCATCGGCCTGAGGACTCAAGGGTCCCAGGTTCGATTCCGGTCAGGGGCATGTTCCTTGGTTGCGGGCACATCCCCAGTGGGGGATGTGCAGGAGGCAGCTGATCGGTGTTTCTCTCTCATCGATGTTTCTAACTCTCTATCCCTCTCCCTTCCTCTCTGTAAAAAATCAATAAAATATA
>NW_005367431.1:2138877-2139097 GCF_000412655.1 Myotis brandtii | reverse complement strand
GCCTCGGGAAGGAGGAGTGGAGCGCGTAAACCTGGAGTGGGGTTGCATCAACTGGCAACCTCGACCCTCTTCGCCCCTCCCCTTCCCCCGGGGTTGTGGAGCCCTCCTGGCTCCTCGGACTCCTGGCCAATGAAAGCAGAGCCTCCTCGAGGCTGCCTGGGGTTTGGGCTCCGGTCGGGGGAGTCGTCAAGTCCGGGCAAATCTCCGCCGCAGCGGCCCG
>NW_005367431.1:2124813-2138784 GCF_000412655.1 Myotis brandtii | reverse complement strand
CGTTCCCGCTCCAGCCCCCCAGCGCGGGCAGCGGGACACCTGGGGCTGGCCAACGAAGGTTGACCTGGTCCCCCGCCCCACCTGCACCCCAATTTGGAAGGGGGCGCGGTTGCTTCCGGGCCTTGGCCGGCTACCGGGTATGCGGCCGGCGGCGGCCAAAGCTCCGGGGAGAAGGCGAAAACCCTGGCCGTAGCTCCCAAATCAAGCGCGGATTAGGCTGTGCCCGACTAGGTGGTCTGAGGTCTCAAAAGTTTGTTTCGCGGGGACTCCCTTTGCAGTGAGGCTAGGAATAAGGCTGGGCCTAATCTGACCATTCGCCTCCCCCATGCCGCCCCCCCCCCACCGATAATAGATATCTTATAAAGCACCTATTAGATTCCAGGCTCGGGTTTTGCCTTTTCTCTGAGTCCTCCGAACTAAACTAGCAAAATATGAGCTATGCTGTAGTCCCATTTTACAGGAGGGGAAATTGAGGTCCAGGAGGGACTATGGAGACGCTTTCTTCTCTAACACCACAGAATAGCTCTTTTTTTTGGCCTGGGTGTCTCTAGGATTTCCGAATGTGCTTGGCACTACAGGGAGTTTTGTTTGTTTCTTTAGTTTCCTGGCCTGGAGAGTGGCACAAGTGTATTACTGCGGTTGGGAGACAGACAATTGCTAGTACTAAATGGTGATCCGGGGAAAATCGCTGGGCTTCTCTGAGCAGCATGGTTTCTGGGGAGGTCCTACCTCCACCAGTGGATGGTTTGTGTCCTGCGGTTTCTGTTACTTTGTTTACCCTTCCCCACCATGGTTTAGGAGTCACACGTGGGGGAATAAAACCACTCTCAGCTGTGTGACTTTGACCAAGTCACTCCACTCTGTTTCCTTCTTTGTGAAAAAATGGAAATACATCCTGGCCAGCGTGGCTCAGTGGTTGAGCATAGGCCTATGAACCAGGAGGTCAAAGTTCGATTCCCGGTCAAGGCACATGCCTGGGTTTCGGGCTCGATCCCCAGTGTGGCGTGTACAGGAGGCAGCCTATCAATGATTCTCTCATCATTGATGTTTCTGTCTCTCTCTCTCTCTCTCTCTCTCCCTTTCCCTTCCTCTCTGAAATAAATAAAAATATATTTTTTAAAAAATGGAAATACAGTAAGTTCTCATTTAACATGGTCTATAGCAGGGGTCCTCAAACTACGGCCCGCGGGCCACATGCGGCCCGCCGAAAACATCCGGCCTGCTGGGTGTTTTTGCCGCTGCTGCCTGTTGCTGAATTTGTTCATAGTTTTTTTTTAAACTATAGTCCGGCCCTCCAACGGTCTGAGGGACAGTGAACTGGCCCCCTGTTTAAAAAGTTTGAGGACCCCTGGTCTATAGGTTCTGTGACTTTATGCAAAATGATGCATAAGGAAACCAACCTTACCATAGGCTAATTGATATAAACAATGTTGAATGAAACAATGTTATTTAAGAACCTGGTGTAATATATATATATTTTTTTTTTTTTTAAGATTTTTAATTGATTTTTTAGAGAGAGAAACATCAATGGTTACCTTCTATATGTGCCCTGACAAAATCAAACCCGCCACCCAGGTATGTGCCCTGACTTGGGAATCAACTGGCAACCTTTCAGTGCACAGGACGATGCTCAACCAACTGAGCCACACCAGTCAGGGCTGTAATATTTATTAAGAGCGCCTAGCCCGGCTGGAGTGGCTCAGTTGGTTGAGCACATACCTGGGTGGCATGTTCGATCTCAGGTCAGGGCATGTATGGAAGGCAACTGATCCATTTTTCTCTTCCTCTCCCTCTTTGTGAGCATATCCTCAGGTAAGGCTTAGAAATAGTAATAATAAAAATAAGAGCACCTGGGCAGAGCTCTCAGTTCATGTACTAGCCCTCCCACTCACTTGCTGTGTGAACTTGGCCAAGTAATCACTTCTCAGATCTGCATCTTCCTCCCATGCAAATTTGACTGAGAATACAAAGGCCAAAGCACAATACCTGGAACACAGTAACCTTGTCAAAAATGCTAGCTCTTGTAGAATGTGGCCAGCAAACATTTCTATCTCTTTTCCCCAGGGTGTCTTACAGGGTGTGTTTGAGGGTGTCCCTCCTGCCTGAAGTGAGGGTTGGTCCATCCCTCTTAGGGACAATGCCTGGGAAGTGGTCTGGGCAAGCTGTGAGGGAGTGGCCTTTAGATGGAAGCCACAGGTCTGAGAGAGGAAAGTGGGTGGTGTCTGAACCCTTTCTACATATTTTCTCTTAAAGAGGACCTTGAGAAGATGTCTTCCTTAGAAAACAGCAAGGTGCTGAACTTAAAAAGCCTGATAGCCCAAGGTCCAAGGGAAACCCACATGTATGGTCCCCTCAACTACCATCACTTCACACACCCTTTCAAGGGGTTTATGCCGTTAGACACTTCACTCTATCTAGTATTGGTAGCATGTGTTCAGAGCCCTATTAGGCTCAAGGATCACTTCCTCAAACATCATTTCCTCAGGGAAGCCTTTCCTCCCGGACAGATAAGGCCCCTTTGCATACCCTCTCCCAGTCCCCCTTCTCCTGTAGGAGCTTTTTATCCCAATTACAGTGTGACAGTTGTATAACCAGGCATTTCTTGTCTGTTCCCCTTGCTGGGCTAGAAACACTCTATAGGTCACATCCCCAGCACTGTTCTTAGCACCTAATAAGTGCGTTTAACTATTTGCCCCTCTTGGCTTAGCTGACCCTTGTGAACTGCGCAGGCTTTGAAGTTCGATCTGAGCTGTGCTAGTCTGGAACAGGACCCAGAAAGAGCTTCAGTGAGCTGTCGCTGAGGAAGGGATAGTAGGACCCATTTCCCTGCACATGGTTGGGGGGAATCAGCCAGGTCAGATGTGTAAGGCACTTAGCCCGGTGCCCCGCCCATGGTCAGTCTGAGGCACCGCGCACACTCCCCTCCCCCAAGGCTGGTCAGAGGCTGCTTGCGCTATGTATCCCTCTCAGGTGTAAACCCAGGCATGTGTCTGAGTTCAGCAGACCACAGCTGCTCACCGGGTAGGGGTGGGGGTGGAGTAGTCTCTGCCCTTCCCAGCTGGCAGAGTGACTTCGCAGGTGCCTGTAGCTGAGTCCTGGGGGTTGCAAGCTGCGGCTAGGATACCAGGAATGAAGGCTGGGGCTACTCCAAGAGGCTGATATGGGTGGTGGACAGAACCCCTGGAAGCCAGACTGAGCTGAGTTTAAATCTCAGATTGGCCACTTGTGGAACCTTAATCTTTCCTCAAGTGCAAAATAGAGACCCCCACCCCCACACCAGAACTGATGAAGATTAGATGGAAACTATACAAGTGCCTAAGCTGATATAACAACTCACATTTAGCAAGCACTTACATTAGGAGCCAGGCACTGAGCTCGGAGGTGATTGTCCTCTTTTACAACTTGCCTGAAACCCTCCCTGTTGAGTGGCCACCCAGAGGGCTGACTGATGAGTGTTCTTGCTGCCCTGAGGGACCCCTCAGTTGGAACTATAGGAATAGTAACCGTTGATCTTCCCTCTGCCCATACTAGCTGTGTTACTTTGGTAGGTCACCTGCCCCTTCTGCTTTCCTTTCTTTAATCTATAAATTGGGGGGGGGTGGTCTTGCCTTTATCATGTGTGCTGAAACTGCACTGTCTAATATGGTAGCCCTTAGCCACATGTGGCTATTTAAATTTTGATAATTGTTTTAAAAATTAAAATTCAGTTTTTAGTTGCACTAGTGACATTTCAAATGCTCAGCCCCATGGCTAGGGGCTACCACCTTTGACATGCAGATAGACTTCCATCGTTGCAGAAAGTTCTGTTGGACTGCTCTGTGCTAGATACGGGTTAAGAACAGGGAACTAGCTCCAGTGTGCTCCCTCAAGGTAAGAAACGATGCAGTATGACAGGTGCTGTGCTTGGGGGTACTGGATTTCTGGGGATGTGGGCAGGGAGAAGGAGCTCCTGGATCCTGGTGAACCCCAGATGCAAAGCCTTGGGGCTGTTGAGACCTTGAAAAGTTTAGAGAATGGGAATAGTGTCTGTTGTTGTAGAAACCTGGTTTGGATCCCAACTTCGCTACCTCCTTGGCTGAGTGACTCAAAGTGACTATCTCTCTGAGCCTCACTCCTCAGCTATAAAATAGGCACCCTAGTAGTAGCAGTACCTGCCTTAAAGTGCATGTGAAATAAATGCTTAGCCAATGGTAATCACGGTTGTTATCCACCATTATTATTATTGACTTCCTGTCTCAGGGAATAGGGGAGAGCTGATTTGGAGGCATCATCTCTTGGCGTCTCCTGCCCTGTCTGCTTCCTCTGAAGTTCTGGGTGTCAAGGTCAGAGAAGCATTCCTAGCATCAGAGCTCCGGGTTAGAATCTACTTGGTCTTGCCTTCAAAGCTTTGTAATTTCTATTCTCTTTGACTGGAATGCTGGCCCTGCTGCCTAATCAATTCATTTAGATATTTAATATTTAGATATCAACTCAAAAGTTACCTCGTCCTGGCTCAGTGGTTTTTCTCTGTCTACTCGGACCTACAATATTGCATATCACCTCCCATCATTGCTCTATTTAATTTACTTCATATAATCTATAATTTTAAATCCTATTGATAATTTGTTTATTTGCCTTTCTCTATTAGATTGTAAATTCTGTGAAGGCTGAGACTTTGTCTTTTTACTCCTGTACTGTTGCTACCTGAAATGTAGTCATCAAAAACATTTGTTGAATGCACAGATTAATTTTGGCTCCACCTGGAAAGCTCTTAGCCCACTGCCTTACACACCTGGCTATAAACTATGCTATGCCCACCCATTTAAATTAGAGTTGTTGGAGGCGGGGCCTTGCATATATATTTTGTTGTTGTTGTTAATCTTCACCTGAGGATATTTTTCCATTGATTTTTAGAGAGAGTGGGAGAGAGAGGGAAAGACAGAGAGAAACACTGATGTGAAAGAAACACATCTATTGGTTGCCTCCTGCATGCGCCGGACCAGGGCAGGCCCGGGCCTGGGTCTGGGCCGGAAAGGAGCCTGCAACCAAGGTACGTGCCCTTGACCAGAATCAAACCCAGGACCCTTTGGCTCACAGGCTGATATTCTATCCACTGAGCCAAACCGGCTAGAGCACACTGGTATTTTTTAAAAGCTTTTAAAGGGATTCTAAAGTACTGCTTGGGTTGAGATGCCATTGTTTGAAAAAACAACGAGGTTAATGATAGCTGACTTCTATTAAGTGCTTACTGTGATAGAGGTACTGAGGTAAGGGCATTATCTCATTAAATCCGTATGACTACCCAGTAAGAGTAGGTACTATTAGCCCCATTATTTGTTGAGGAAACTGAGGCTCACATAGGTAGCAGATGGTGGAGATGTCGTTTGAGCCTAGGCAGTTGTCAGAGCCCCTATCTTTTACTGTACTCCATTGTCATCATCCTCATCATCAGGGCTGACTTACTACTTAAGACGCACAGGTTTCTTTCCTTGACAGCTCATGGGGCAGATTTCAGAGTGAAATGGGACTCCTAAGGCTGTTCCCTGTACCTTGCTAGCACTCTAGTGGGTCTTCTATCCCCCCAACCCCCAAATCCCAGTTCCACCCTGCCCTTCCCTACCCCACCTGGCTGTGGTTTCCTCTCTGTCCTCACATCCCCTGAGGGGGAGGCCCTTTTTGTGGAGTCAGCAATTCTTATCTCCCACACAGAGCTGTTAGGCTTTTTCTCTTTGGTGAGGGAGGAGGGGAAGCTGAAACAGGAGTGCTTGGGGCTTCTGGTGGTTTCTATGCTAGACTTGGACCCACCTGGCCTGGTAGCTCCCAGAAGTGTGGGCTGAAAGGGACCTGAGTAATCAGCCCAACTATCTTTTTTTTTTTTTAAATATATTTTATTGATTTCTCACAGAGAGGAAGGGAGAGGGATAGAGAGCAAGAAACATCGATGAGAGAGAAACATCAATCAGCTGCCTCCTGCACACCTCCCACTGGGGATGTGCCCGCAACCAAGGCACATGCCCTTGACCGGAATCGAACCTGGGACCTTTCAGTCCGCAGGCCGACGCTCTATCCACTGAGCCAAACCGGTTAGGGCCCAACTATCTTTTTTTGTCCCAGCTTAAGGCCCAGAGAGTTTAGGTTACTTTCTCAGAGGCACACAGCAAGTTAGTGGCAGAATTTTTCACACGGGGACTTCCAGGTCCTATTGTTCTTTCCTTTGTCCTCTTCAGAGCCCCAGAGCTCTGCCTCCCTCAGGGGGGTTTTGGCCATCTGAGAAGGAAGGTTCAGTTATAATATTTAGTTCTGGACAGGTAGGTCCATTGGTAATAAGTCTGGATTTTAATGAGATGGGGAGAGTTATTTCTGTCCAGTGAAGGTATAACTGTTTCAGGTAAACTCTCTCTCTCTCTTTTTTTTAATCCTCACTTGATATTTTTCCATTGATTTTTAGAGAGTGAAAGGGAGGGGGAGAGACAGAGAGAGAGAGAAACTATTGATGTGAGACACATCAATTGGTTGCCTCCCACACGTACCCTGACCAGGGCTGGGGTTTGAGCCTGCAACCGAGGTACATGCCCTTAACGGGAATCATACCCGGGACCCTTCAGTCTGCAGGCCAATGCTCTATCCACTGAGCTAAACCAAATAGGGCTGGCTGAACTCTTTCTAAGGCCAGTGCTAAGAGCCCCCCCTTGCAGTTATTAAATAAAATGAATAAGTAAAACATCCTCTGTGAACCTCACTTCTAGGACTAGGAGCAGATTGAGTGAGTACATCATTGGTGGTTTCCAAAGAAGCTTCAATACATGCATGTCAGAAGCGCTGCTACTGTCAGCCATGCATGCCCTGTCCTGATTCTCTTGAAGCCTCTGTGCTTTCTTTGTGTTCTTAATTCATAGGCTAGTGTGAATGACCTGGCCCTGCTCTCCACAAAATGTGATCTGGTAGTAGGGAGACCTAATTCAGACAAGTAGAAGACAATGTTTTCAGAAGCAAAAGCACTGGGAATTGTGGGATCACAGATGAGGGTCTGAAAGAAGTTTCCCAGGCCCTGGAAGACTGTAAAAGTTAGCTCTGCAAAAGGAATGACTAGTGGGAGAACAGTGAGCCTGAGTCACTAATTTATCTCAAAGGCTAAGGGAGGTTGAGGCAGAGTTTTAAGCCAGGTGATCAGATTTGCACATAAAGTTTACTCTGGCTGTAGAAAGGTTGCCCTCTTTAGAAACCATTAAGATCACGTACTCACTAAATCTGCTCCTACTCCTAGAGTTGGTGCTCAGGGGGCATATTTTATTTATTTTTGTTAATTTGGTAGAGGAATGGGTAGGATAGGTCAGGGAGACCATTGGTGAGGCTGTGGTTTGGTAGTCCAGACAAGAGATGGCTGTGAGGTGGTGATGGTGGGAGGGATGAAGAAATGACAATTTGAGAGAGACTGCAGCTGCATCATAGGGATCTAGGGTACTTGGTAACCTGGCTTCAGGATGTAAATGAGGGGGTTCTTGTATGGATTCTCCAGGGCTGCCAAGCAGGTGGTCTCCTGGAGATGTGCAGTATGGTGGCTGTGTATTTCCCTTTCCCAGGCCCTCCCTACTCAGTACTGGGGCTCCCGACTCCCTGCCCAGTTTCTGAAGAGCTAAGCCTGTGGGGCGAGCCCTCTCTCTTGTTTGTTCTCTCTCCACCCACCCAACAGGTGTGTATCTCCCAAATGACTCCTCTATGCAGGTTGCACCAGAAAGGAGGTTTTCCAAGTTCAATGTGGCCCCTTGGGTAGGAGGAGAAGACTAGAGAGAGAACGTTCCTTTAGTCCTCCCTTTTACCTCCAACTAACCATGATGTGTTTCCTTCTAGGAGCAGAGGATGAGGTGGGCTCGGGGAGGCCCTCGAGGACCCAGCGCCTTTATCCCAGTGGAGGAGGTAAGCTTGGAAGGGGTTAGGAATTGTTGGTCGCTGGGAAGAGGGACATGGAACACTGGGGTGGTGAGGAGGGTCTTTTCCTGTCTCTTGAAATAGCAGTTTTGAAACTATCCCTTCAGGTTCCTGACTCATTTAATGTACAGAACAGCTCTAGGAAGCAGGCAAATTCACCCCATTTGCTGGGAAGAAACAGGCTCAAAGAGATAAAGTGGTAATAACACAGCTACGAAATGAACAAACTTTTGATCCCCAGAACAAGGCCTGCTTTTCCTCAAGAAGATAGAACCATCTGTGTTTATCTTCTCACTCTTGACTGTGCATATATTAAAGTTTTATTTTACTTCATAAGTATACGTTCATTATAAAAATTTTCCCCAATATTTCAGAATCTCCTTCTCCCCTGAGAAGTAATCAGTGTTGCCTAACCATTTGCCATTGTTTTCTAGCGGGGTTTTTTTTTTGTTTTTGTTTTTTTGTTTTTTTCATGCAGAACCAAGGTCATAGTTTACAGCATGTTTTTTGGGGGAGTTTATTGTTTTGTTCTGTTTTCTCACTTAATATAACAGAGACTCCTTTCATTTACTGACTCAGATCATTCATCATTGTTTTTAACAGATAGCTATTGGATGATTAATCTGTGTCAGGTACTGTCCCGGGTGCTGGGGATACCACAGATAACAAGACAGACAAAAGTCCTTGCCATCATGGAACTGACATTCTAGTGTGGAGTTGGTGTATGCGGGTGCCTTCAGAGCACATGCACAGAACATTTTTTAAATAATAGTTTTCTTCTTTTTCTTTGGAAACAACTGTTTGTTTCCTTGTCCTCTTTTCTCTCCTAAACATGTAAGCCAATTAGTTAATGAACTGTTAACAAATGTCTTAGCCCCCAGTTCCCTCCACCCTTTGTAAATGGAAAATAAACAACCACTAGCTGGTTATTCATGTCTGCAGCCCAGAATTTGAAGCTCAAGTGTTGTTCTTGTATTTTATATTTTCATTTAGAAATAACCACTCCTGCCCTAGCCGGCTTGGCTTAATGGATAGAGCGTCGGCCTGCAGACTGAGGGGTCCCGGGTCCAATTCCAGTCAAGGGCACATGCCTGGGTTGTGGGCTTGATCCCCACTGAGGGGTGTGCAGGAGGCAGCTGACCAATGATTCTCTCTCATCATTGATGTTTCTATCTCTCTCTCCCTCTCCATTCCTCTCTGAAATCAATAAACATATTTTTTAGAAAAAGAAAGAACCACTCCTCTTTTATAATAAAGAAAAGAACTAGGCTTTGGGGTTAATCTGGATTTGAATCCTGGTTTTGTCTTTTACTAGATCTGTAACCTTGAGCAAGGAATGAAACCTCTCTGGGCCTTGATTTCTTCATCTGTCAATGGGGGGAAAGTAGTATTTACCTCACAAGATAATTGGGAAAATTCAATGAGATAATGCAAGGGATGCTCTAAACTCAGCCCTGGCATGGAGATAGCACTCGGGAAGTGTGAACTATTTTGCACCCACTTCCCATGGCTGTACGGTTTTGCACTGTTAAAACAGAAGCTCCATGAAGGCCGGGGAAAACTGTATTTTCATCTCTGTGCCTGAGTTTTTCTATCTAAAAATAGAGAATAGAATTATCTCATACTTGTAAGAATTAAATGAGTAAATACATATAAAGTGCTCAAACAGTGCTTGGCACATTGTAAGCATTATAAAAGTATTGGTTATTATATAAGGTATCTGGTAAGTATTTGATCACTTAATGAATTATATTTTACTCTCTTATTCTCTTTTGGGGCATGGTTGTTTTCAGTTTCTTGCTATTATAATCCACTGTAATGAATGTGTTGGTCTCTTTGCGGGGAAGGACGGGAGGGGAACCCATCCTCTCCTCACCTTTGCTTGGCAGGTCCTACGGGAGGGAGCTGAGAGCCTCGAGCAGAACCTGGGGCTGGAGGCACTGATGTCCTGTGGGCGTGTGGACAACCTGGCAGTGGTGATGGGCCTGCATCCCGACTACCTTAGCAGATTCTGGCGCCTGCACTACCTCCTGCTGCACACAGATGGGCCCCTGGCCAGCTCCTGGCGCCACTACATTGCCATCATGGTGAGCCTGTCTGACCCCGACTCTCTTAGGGGTGGCCACATGGCGGGGGGTTCAGTCTGCAGATCTCTTTGCTGGGGACTTTCTGAATTGATTCTATACATGAGGAGGAGGAGGGGAAAGCCCTGGCTTTATTTGACTATAGAATTTTAGAAAAGAGGCATCTTTAGTGCCTGCTCTACGGCTTGGGAAACTGAGGCATAAAGAAGTAAATGACCTGCCCAAGGTCACAACAAGCCAGTGGCAAATTTAGAACCTAAATTTCCTGCCTCTCAGGCAACAGTGAGGTCTATGCTGTCACCTTCCATGGGGTACTCACCCTGAGGAGGGCACAGAAAGAATAGCATGACCTAAGCTCACGCTGCTGTATGTGCCCTTACCTCCATAGGCTGCTGCCCGCCACCAGTGTTCCTACCTGGTGGGCTCCCACATGGCCGAGTTTCTGCAGACTGGCGGTGACCCTGACTGGCTGCTTGGCCTCCACCGTGCCCCTAAGAAGCTGCGCAAGCTTAATGAGATCAACAAGTTGCTGGCACATCGCCCATGGCTCATCACCAAGGAGCATATCCAGGTACAGTGGGTAGAGAGGCAGGTCCCCGAGGCGGCACAGGGGCCGGGCTGGGGTATGGCCGCTAGCCCAGGGGCAGGCACTGAGCAAGTCTGGCCTTCTTTCCTCTCCAGGCCTTGCTGAAGACGGGTGAGCATAGCTGGTCCCTGGCTGAGCTCATCCAGGCCCTGGTCCTGCTCACCCACTGTCACTCACTGGCCTCCTTCGTGTTTGGCTGTGGCATCCTCCCTGAGGGGGACCCAGAGGGCAGCCCTGTACCCCAGGCACCTTCACCCCCCAGTGAGCAAAGCAGCCCTCCCAGCAGAGACTCATTGAACAATTCTGGGGTAAGTCACTGGCCGGGGTTTGGGTGGGAGAGGAAGCTGGCATGGCCTGTCATCCCTGGACAGAAGCCACTGCTTCACTACCTCACAGTGATAAGCCTTAGAAAAGTTATCTGACTTTGAGGTTCCATTTCCTCATCTATAAAATGAGGATAAAGACCTACTTCATAATGAGTTGTGAGGACTAAATGAAATAACCATGTGACTGGCCCCTCAACATGTAGATCCATAGACTAAAAGTCTCCTGGGTTTTACCACTTTCAAAATACAAAGTTTGCTTCTTATTTTGTAAGGTGGCCTTGCTTGTTTTAATATGAAAATACAGGTATTTTAAAAGTCCCTTACCTGTGAGGGTAGTTGATGCTCAGAGAAGACATGTCTGTTCTGTAGTTTTGTGTTTTTTAAATTATTGCTTGATTTGAGACAGAGAGAGAAACATTGATTTGTTGTTTCACTTATTTATGCATTCATTGGTTGATTCTTGTATGTACCCTGACCAGGGGTCAAACCCACAACCTTGGTGTATCAGGATGACACTCTAACCAAATGAGCTACCTGGGCCAGGGCTGATTATATAGCTTCTTAAACTTCACTTGGGGAAGCATAGACCATGAGCTGCCCGTTCAGAAAGGCCTGGCATGTGGGAAAGATGTGTGGAATTTCTTGGGGCAGCCGAGAGAGGAGTAGATGGTCATCTTTGGGTCCCCCCTGCAGGGCTTCGAGGCTGCCCGAGACGTGGAGGCTTTGATGGAACGCATGAGGCAGCTGCAGGAGAACCTATTGCGGGATGAGGGAGCATCTCAGGAAGAGATGGAGAGCCGCTTTGAGCTGGAGAAGTCGGAGAGCTTGCTGGTGACCCCCTCGGGTACGGGATCACAGGCGTCCAGGTTCCAGGGCCTGCCCCCTTCTTCTGCCATCTCTGTTGAGGAGTAGGCACCTCTAAGTACTGCATCTCTTGTATTTTGGGGTCAGACCTGAGTTTGAATCTGGCCTGCGTTAGCCTTTCTGTCAGAGTGACCACTAATAAATCACTTCCTGCCTCGGGCCTGTCTCCTCATGCATAAAGGATTGATGTGTAGGGTAAATGGAACAAGAAAAGCAAAGCTCTTTACCCAGAGCCCGGCCCAGGATGAGTGGCTCCATAAATAACTCCTACTGCTATGACTGTTATTATTACTGGGGGCCTCAACCCTGGGCCTGATTCGCCTCCTCCTGTGGGAATCCTGGTTCCACTCGCTGTAGGGAGGGGCTTTCTCTGGCCTTACACTCTGCGTTGCCTGGCCCCACATTGATGATTACTCAGGAGTGAAGATCTCTGTGCTCCATGCCTTGGCCTCACTGTGATCTCTTTCTGATATTCTCAGCTGACATTCTGGAGTCCTCTCCACACCCAGACATGCTGTGCTTTGTAGAAGACCCCACTTTCGGATATGAGGACTTCACCCGGCGAGGGACGCAGGCGCCCCCTACCTTCCGTGCCCAGGTGGGCTTTCCCCACTGAACTTGGCATTGCTCCTGATTTACAATCAAAGGGTGGATGATTTGAGTGATTAGAGTTGGGTACCTTCTCTCCCTCAAGATTCCTTGAGGGACGTGGGAGACCCTGGATCATGAAGGGACCCATCTGTGCCCTAAGTGCATCCCTCTTGGCTTCTCAGGCCCAGACTAAGCAGTAGATTAGATTTGTGGGGTGGGGAGGTGTGCTTAGAGGATGGGGTCTCTCTGCCCAGCCTTGAGCCATTTATTGATCCCTTCCCACGTTTCTCAGGATTATACCTGGGAAGACCATGGCTACTCCCTGATCCAGAGGCTTTACCCGGAGGGTGGGCAGCTGCTAGATGAGAAGTTCCAGGCAGCCTACAGCCTCACCTACAACACCATGGCCATGCACAGCGGAGTGGACACCTCCATGCTCCGCAGGGCCATCTGGAACTACATCCACTGCGTCTTTGGCATCAGGTAAGCACAGGTCTCCTCATCCAGGATGTATGTGCACTGCAAGTCCTCAGTTTGCACTTACAGTGGTTTCCTTTTTTGTTTTTTTCTTTTCCTTTCTTTTCTTCCTGCCTATGCTATTTTTCAAAGCAAATTTTTTTCTTTGCTGATTACAAAAGATAATAAATATGCTTACTGTTTGAACCTTATAAATGAAACACTTTAATCCCACTCCATAGAGATAACTATCCTATATAATAAAGAGGGAATATGCAAATTGACTGTCACTCCACCACAAAGATGGCTGCACCCATAGCAGAGGTGGGGTTTCCATAACACAAGATAGCTGCACCCACAGCTGAGGCCGAGCTCCTGTAACGAGCCTTAATGAGCAATCAGCAGGGACCTGAGGCTGCGCGTCCCCCACCCCCACCCCCGTGGGGCTTGACAGGGGAGCTCAGGCTGCCCCCCACCTTGGTGCCAGGCTGGGGAACCTCAGGCTCCGCCCCCCACCTGATAGGGCTTGACAGGGGACCTCAGGCCACACCCCCCCGCCCAGTGGGGCTTGACTGGGGACCTCAAGGTGCGCCCCTGCCCAGCGGGGCTTGACAAGGGTGGGACTGGCCGGGTCTGGATCTAGCCCAATGGGGTGGGTGGGGCAGCCAGGTCTGGGTCTCACGCGATTTTGAGGCACACGTGGGTGGGCGGGGACAACTCTGGGTCCCGTGGTGCGCCTCAGACTCTGACAGGAGAAAGATTTTCATATACATTTTACTAATTTTTTTTCATCTCTGACACTTCTATTATAGAGAAAGGGCAAATGCAATATTAAATATTTCCTCCAATTAATCCCCCCTTTTTATATATTTTTATTGATTTTAGAGAGGAAGGGAGAGGGCTAGAGATAGAAACATCAATGATGAGAGAGAATCATTGATCGGCTGCCTCCTGCACGCCCCCCACTGGGGATCAAGCCCACAACTCAGGCATGTGCCCCTGGCCGGAATCGAACCTGGGACCCTTCAGTCCTCAGGCCAATGCTCTATCCACTGAGCCAAACTGGCTAGGGCTTAATCCCCTTTTAATGTGCACGAATTTCATGCACCAGGCCACTAGTGTGTGTGTGTGTGTGTATATAATCAGAGACAGAGACAGA
>NW_005367431.1:2113478-2124677 GCF_000412655.1 Myotis brandtii | reverse complement strand
AGAGAGAGAGAGAGAGAGAGAGAGAGAGAAATACCAATGAGGAGAGAGAATCATTGATTGGCTGCCTCCTGCACGCCCCACACTGACCAGGAATCAAACCGTGACCTCCTGGGTCATAGGTCGATGCTCATCACTGATCCACACAGGCTGGGCTGTGACATTTTTCTATATTGCTTCTTTTCTTTCTTATGTAGTTGTTTTTGTATAGTTGAAATTATAATGGTTATTTCATTTAAAAAAAATATATATATATATGATGTTTGTAGAGATACCCTAATTTTTAGTAAATTTAGAAAACAGATAACAAAAAGAAGAAAATAAAAACTATCCATGATAACCATCCTTTCTTCTTCTTGTCAGGTATTTCCTTTTTGTTTTCCATGCACAAATAACCAAAACATACATAGAATTTTATGAAAACAATATTTTCTTGCGTATGTGTCACTATTTTACGTAAGCAAACGTGAGCATATTTTAGTGAACCATGATTCTTTTCTTGCTTTTCTCATTTAACAGTTTAGTTCAAGCATCAAAAAAATCCCCCAATTTTTAAAAGGGTATAAATGTAAATTTCTGTGTATTCCTAACTGTTAATCATATTTCACTGGGTGGGTTGAGTTGTACTTAATTGGCTGCCATCCCACGCGTCATTGTCAGGTTTCTAACTCAGAGGAGACCAAGGATGGATAGGCACAGGCTACTTCCTGCCCAGCTCTCAGGTCCAGGATCTTCAATTCTCCAACACAGTCCTTGACCTGATACCTTTACCTACTGAATCTGTCTTCCAGTTTTTAACCAGTCTTCCCATCCACACTGATTTGAGATGACTCACTGGCTCGCAGGACTGGAGAATGATAAAGTAGCTTCTAGACTGGTCACCAACTTGCTCTTTGACTTGAACAACTTAATTGTCTTCTCCAGGCCTTAGTTTGCCCATCTCTAAAATGAGTGCCATCTCCTCTTTGCCATTTCCACCTTCCTTCTCCAGGGTAAAGACTTGCACTCACCTCCTGTCCCATCTTCCAGGGCCTTTACTGTAAAGTAGTAAATATGACCCTGGAGCCAGGTAGAGCTGGCTTTGAATCCCATTCCCACCTGTGTGACCTAGGGCAAGTGACTTTACTTCTCTGAATCTCAGTTTCATCTACAAAATGAGGCTGATGAATACAGTATATTGTATGTAATAGTTTTGTATACAGTAGTGTACAATAGTTTTAAGGATTCCTTGAGTATATGTTCACATGGTACATAGTTGATACCAAATAAAGCATGCTTATTCTCTATTCATTCCTTGGTCTGTGACATATGACATCAGCTATTTTTCTAAGAGGAACCAAGCTTCTAGTTGCTTCCTCCCTTCTGCCTTTTCTTGCTACTCTCTGTTCCTTCTTTTACAGGGTGGGGCTGGAAGAGAGGAGCTAGTTCTGGAAGCTGAGTGATGCTGTTGTGCCTTTTCATCTAGGTATGATGACTATGACTACGGGGAGGTGAACCAGCTCCTGGAGCGGAACCTCAAGGTCTATATCAAGACAGTGGCCTGCTACCCAGAGAAGACCACCCAGAGAATGTACAGACTCTTCTGGAGGCACTTCCGCCACTCAGAGAAGGTACAGGGGCAGGGTGGAACTGGATAAGCGTGGCCAGTGGAGAGGGCAAGGGGTCAGGGCCCAATAAGGTTCGCCAGACTGAGTCTGTACTGCCAGCTAGGATACCTGGGTATATTGTACTGGGTTTAAGTACTACTCCACGAAGTGATTTCAGACTCCACTGATTCACCTATATAATGGGAATGTGCTTTGCAGGGTCCTCCATGGCAGCCAGGAGGATCTGGGTTGAAACCATAACCCATCAGTAGCAGTATAACCCTGGGCAAGTCACTCTGCCTCCTCAAGCTTTTTTATTTTGACAATGGGAATAAATACTACCTGCATTTCGATTGCTGGGAGGATGAAATGGGAAAATGAATGTAAATCTCCAATCCCAAACAGGTGCTCAGTGGTAGCTCTTAGTTTAGCTTTGGGGATAAAGAGATTAGTCACAACAAAGATGAATATGCTTGAAATTCCTGAGCAGTCCTTGCCCCAAATCGCTCAGAGCCGTAGGAAATAGAAGGATGAGATGAGTGGTCAGGGATGGTGGCAATGTGGGAGGGATAGGGATGGGGATGGCGAGGACTGACATCATTTACTGACAAGCCCTCCTCTGTGCCCCAGGTCCACGTGAACTTGCTGCTCCTGGAGGCCCGCATGCAAGCTGCCCTGCTCTATGCCCTCCGTGCCATCACCCGCTACATGACCTGACTCCCACACAGGACCCGGGCCCGGAGCAGCTAACTCTCGGGGCATCCTCCTCTCTGCAGGAACTTTTCTGTCTGGAGACAGACCCGATCCCTTTCTGTCCCACGCCCACCCACCACACTCGGGGGGGTGGGCTTTTGTGTGAGGTGCAGCCCCCAAGCCACACCCTACATTTTCTCACTGGAATGGACAGGATCTCTGGGATCTCAGCTGTGGCCCTGGGAGCTGGAAGAGGACTAGCAGATCCGCAGGGGCCCTCTTCCTGCCCCTGAACCCAGAGGCAGAAGGCACAGGAAGTAAATGGGCTGAGTTCGGATTTATGTACCTCCAGGTGGGGCCCACCACAAGTACTGTGGCCTTCCTGGACTGGAAAGGTCCCTGGCTGGCCCCTGAGGGAGAGGGGCCAACACCTGCAGGGACTGACACTCCAAGCAGCTTTCCTTTTCCTCCATCATTCCCATTTCATTACCTCTCACCTGCCATTAACCCATCAATGTGAAAGTCGGGGTCACAGCTGGTCTGTGCATCCGGCTCCCCAAATACCTGTTCAGTTGGCAGCCTGAAGGCCCCTTGTTTCCTGATTGCCCCAATCCTATTTCATTTCCTTTGACCTCCTCTGACTTCTCACCCTTTCCTCCCACACCTGGTGGTGTGAGGCCCCAGAAGAGAGACCAAGCACATCAAAAAAGTAGATAATCTCTAGAGAATTTGAGTAGCTTTGTGGGTCACTTTGCCTTTTGAAGTGTAGGGAGTATTAGATATTAAATTATCTGTATTTGGGTCCTTTATGGATGAAGTCCAAACCTCTCCAGGGCCTCACCTTTAGAGCCACACAGTCAATGGCTGTGAGGAGGAGGACAGGGCAATCTTCTTCCCAGAGCTTGCGCCTTTCCTGTCTCCTGAGCTCTGCTGCAGATATTTGCCAAAAACTTGATCCTTTCTAGGTGGCACATGGCCCAGTGGGAGAGATGGGAGACCCCAGGGTTGCTTGGGCCCTGCCACTGGCCGGGTGACCATGGCTATGTTGCCAAACCTCCTTGACCCTGATTTCCTGGGTTTCAGACTAAGGGGAGGGGATACTTTCCATGCCTGAGTCTTCACTCTGGGTGTCTCAGGCCAACCTGCCAGCAGTGAACTGCAAATCGTGCAGGATTTTGAAGGCCTCCGGGGACTCCCACTCTTGCAGTCAATCTCCTGGCTGCCTTCCAAGGACCACCCAGATTCTGTCCCCTCTCCTCAGTTTTAGGTGGATTACGTGGAGGCAGAAGCAGCCAAGGACTGACCCCAGGCACTGTCTATAGCAAACAAGCTGTGAATTACGACTTCCCTTGCCCTTCTTCTGGCAGTATGTGCCTCCTCTCTGGTCAGTTTGGAGGTGACTGAGAAAGGCAAGGGCCAAGATGCTGCTTGCTTCTGACCCTCCTCCCTGGGGTGGGGCAGGAAAGGAGCCTGGTCAGTGTGCCACATTTCATACCCGTGCAGGCATGGGGAAGCGACTGGCACCCTCAGACCTCACAGCCCTCCCTGCAGTGAAGCTGGGCAGGAGGGAAGAGGCCCCAGCCTGGGTTTAGAGTCTAGAGAGGACATGATGACTCTGTAAATGTTCTGTGGGTGGATAGGGAGGGGTATTCAGTGTTCAAGTGCACACGTCTTTGGCTTTGTTACCAGTTCTGTATGATGAGAAATAAAAGTTCACCGAGGTTTTGTTTTGTACTGCTTGTTAATGGACTATTTTTCTATTTCCTGAGGGTCATGGTTCACTTCTTAGCAGGAAGCTGTGATTGCGTCATGGACTTGACCTGCTAGCCCCAACCCTACTGGGCACTTGTGCCCAGTGACTGCAGGATTGGGAGTGGTTGGCATTGAAACTTCTGTACCTTCGGTATCCAGTCCTTTCACCCATTTGTAGAGGGCCAGGCACTATGGAAATATAATGGGCATGTGTTTTTTTCACTAAGCCTGGCCCTTGACTGGGTGCTTGGAGGCCATTTCTCTGAATATGCAAGGGAATTGGGACAGAGGTAAAGTGACATTGCTGAGACCACGTAGCTAGTAAGTGGTAAAGCTCGATTCCACCTGGGGTCTGCTTGACCCTAAGGCCTGGGCATTTAATCTTCCTATTTTCTCCACTATTAGGCTCCCCCTGTGGCAGAGGCAGGCTGTTTGAGAATCTCTGGGGGCTCCCCTTCTGTCCCCTGCCCCACCACATTATGCTTATCTGCTTCTCATCCTTCCTTCTCTGGCACCAAGGAGATAGAACTAGGCATAAGGAGTTAGATGTGACTCTCCCTAACCCCAGGTTATGCCAGTGCCATTTAGTAGCTTTATGACCTTGGTCAAGCTTTTGAACTCTGGGCACCAGGAACTTCAGTAAGCTTAGGATAATCACATCATGACTAAGAGTTAAGCCCTCTCCTGCTGTCTTCCCCACTTGCCTTCAAAAATGAAAATGGCCTCCTCCAGGAAGCCTTCCCTGACTGACTTCATGTCCCCTTTTTATTTTTGCAGTGTTTTCACATTTGTTCTTCCTTCTACAGTCATTTAAGAGGATGTGAAAGAGTAAATCAGATCTGGAGTACAAAACTTGGATCTGGTGCTGACTCAGTCCCTTGTCCTGGGGCAAAGGGATGCAAGAGGAAACTGCCTCAAGTTTCCTCTCCCATGAAAACGGTCACAAAATGTTTTCATTTCCAGGTAGCACTATTGAGTGACTGTTGTCAGATGTATTCAGATTTAATCTCTTACTCTTCACAACAACCCTGGAAGAAAGGAGTGGTGTTCCCATTTTATAGATGTAGAAAAGGAACTTCAAGGGAGAGTCTAGGGCAGGGGTGGGCAACCTTTTTGTGAGTGCGTGCCAAAACCAGCAAAATCTCTGACTCAAAATTCTTCTGCATGCCAACCCTAATTTTTTGAGAACATGTTACGCCTACTTGATATCTCTTAAGGTGTACGTATGTGAAGAACCTTGAAGAAATAATAAAATGCATTCGAGCGACAAAAACACAATATATGATGATGAAAAATACATTTATTTTTTAATGTATACATGTACAGTGATAGTCAGACAGAAAACTTTATGAGTCCGTTTGATATTATCAGTGGAACTTTTGCTGCTGCATCACTGATGACAGAGATTTTACATCAGGTTTATATTTCGTGACCTTCAGAGATATGCACGAGCACTACTTTCAATCGTCAGGCTACTCCTATTATGAGACTTAACAAAATTCATCACTGAGAACAAAGATTCACAAGCGTATGTGGATGAAAACATGGAGAGTAACGCTGTTGCAAAGTTTTTTAAACAGAATTTTCTGGGATGGCATTCCAAGTCCTCAATAGTTCGTTTTCGACACTTCTCTCTGGTATTCCTGTCTCTAATCAATTTTTTTCAATGTTTTCCAAGTCAGCTCTAAGGTCAATAAATCTCTGCTTCCAAATTGAGCTACTCTGAAATTCAATCAACTGCATTTCAAAGTCAGCCATGTCTATCCATGAAAACATTTGTAAGTTTAGTTCCTCCAGTTTCATGCTGTCTGGAAACCTCATGAATTTTGCTGTCTCTTCCAGTTCTCTGAATTTCGCAAATCTTGAGAAGAACTGCTCAATAGTTGACTCGATGATGTTTAAAAACAGCTTTTGAAGGCTTTAACAGTCTGTTCTGTCACCTTTTGGGAGGTCTTTGATGTGCCTCTTGAGGTTTGGGAAATATCTAAATCTCTCACCATCCACATCCCTCTTAAAGACTTCATTTCTTTTCAAAAGCCTTTATGTAACCAAACATAACATCAAGTGTCTTGCCAGTTCCTTGTAATTTAACATTTAAGTCATTCAAATGTTCACAAAAATTGTAAATGGAAGATTATAAGAGAGGGTTTTGCGTGCCAGCAAAAGTTACTGGCGTGCCATGTTTGGCACGCATGCCAGGGGTTGCCCACCCCTGGTCTAGGGAATACCAACTTAACAGACCGACCGGGGGTCAAGTTCCAGCTTTGACAGGTAATGTCTGATCATAAGCAAGTTACTTCAATTCTTCCGCCTCAATTTCCTTATCTATGCAATGGGATTAATACCTAGAGCCAGAGGACGGTTGTGTGAATTAAATAATGCATGCATGAAAAACACAACACAGTTCAGGTACTTAGCCCCCAGCACTAGTGAGCCATTTAGAATTCAGATATCTGCCCAACGTCACATAATTGAAGTAGGATTGAACCCTTGTCCGTCTGATTCCAGAGCATCACTTCTGTCCCCAAACTCCCTATGCCTTCAATCTGCATTTTTTAAAATCGTGTTCAAGTCCATTTGCATGTGGGATTGAAAACTCTTGGCCCAAGATTGGATCTAGTGAATCTGTTTCGGTCTTCTGCAGCCCGACATCACATTTACCCAGGTTGGAGCCTGGAAGGTTGCTAGTGGCTTGGTGGTTTGTGTGGCCTTTGGGGCCAGGCTTGGACTGAGGACTGCTGAGAGTGAGTCTCCTCCAGCAGGTTTCACACGTGCGTCAGAGCCCTAGGAAAAGTGGAATGAAGACCTGGGGTTCACAGACTTTTTGTGCTTCAGAATCTCTTAAAGGACCAGTGGTTGGAGGTAGAGCTCAGAAATGGGCGTCTTTAACAGCTTCCCTGGCGTGCTGATGCCCAGACCGTGCTTTCATTCAATAGATGTTGTGCGCATAATATGTAAATGCCCTGGACACAGAACAGTGAACAACACAGGCGCGGTTCCTGCTCCCTTGGCATTTACTGTCTAGTGCAGGAGACAGACATTAGATCATTACACAACTAATTATGTAATTGTGATCGGCACCTCCAAGGAGAAATACAAGGTGCTTTACAACCTAACAGCAGAGCTTTTTCTTCCAATGAAATATGTTGGACTTTTGCAAAAACTAAAACACACCCAAGAAGAGCAGTTTCCCGCCCAATGAAGCACCTTGGAACCCAAGGGCTCCATGGAACAGTTGAAAACTACATTCCTCTAATCATGGAGCTGCAGTGAGCATCCCAGACTGTCTCTCATTCCTTCCCCCTCCCCCACTCAACCAGGAAAAGCCTCAGGGGAGGCCCTCTCTGGGAACTGCCCTGAGTCCACGGGAGCTGCCTAGCTCATGGTTATGCCCCTTTAGGCAGTCTGCCTCCAATGACTGACTGGAGGGACAGGAGTAGACAAAGGCCTGGCCCCTTTACCTCCATTGAAACAACTGAGGGATTTTTCCCAGCTCTGGTGCTCCCTTCAGGATCAGCCGAGGCCAACATTGCAGCCCCATTTCTTCTGTCCACCCTGTTTCCCGCTGTCCTATGATACTGGCCCCCAATATACCCCCTGTATGCAAATTTCCATCTCAGAGTCTGCTTACCAAGGTACTTGACCTAAGATACTCTCTTATTACAGATGGTGAAAATAAAGACCAGAGAGGGGAAATGACTTGCTTGAGGTCACACCTGGACCTTCAGATCCTCTTCATAGTTTGTCACCACTCTGCGTCAGTCCTCCAACTTCCTGTCTTTACTTCTCTTCCTGAGGTTGGAGGCAACAGCTGCAATGCTGGAAAGACCATCCCCACGCTCATGACTGGAGACCTTGGGCAAGTCACTTCCCCTCTGGGGAGGTTAAAACACTGCCTGCCTGCTTCATGTTCTCTCAAGTCAGCCTGTGTGTGATGTCCCTGGCCCTGAGAAAAACCATGGCTCAGCTGGTGATAGCAGCAGAAATTCTTCCCCTCGTGCGTGTCTGAGTCACCTCGGACCTCACTGTTGGTTCCAGCTGGGCGGGGTGGGGGTGGGGGTGGGGCCTTGAGCTTCAGTCCCAATTCTGAGTAGCTAAACTCACATGTCAAGAAGGAACCCCTTTTCTTTGTTCATGTCAACATTACGGAGTGCTTGTTTTGTCCCAGACACTGCTAGATGCTGGCAGTATAGCAGTGAGCGAGACACACATAGTCCTGGCCCTCATGGGCCTTAAAGTCCAGTGGAAAAGATGAACATCACACAAAAACGTGTGGTGAGTCCTGGGAGAATAAACCGCACAGGGAGCTATGGGAGATACAGCAGGGGAAAACCCACAGGCGGAGTGAGAGTTCCCAGAGAAATACCCTGGACCTAAAAGATAAGAAAGGATGGGAGGGAAGAGAGAAGCGTGGCACAAAGTCAAGCAAACAGCCTGGGAGAAGATGTGAGGCAGGAGGAGAAGGCCTGATAGGGACAGAGGGAGCAGAGAGAATGTGAGAAAGGGTGAGGCTAAGGAGGAAGCCCAGGGCAGATCTGGCATGGCCTTGCAGGGCATGTTAAGAATTTTGGACTTTATCCTGTGGGCAGTGAAAAGTCTTCAAAGAAAATTTTGTTGTTTATTACAAAATAGATGTTATGAACTGAATGTTCATGTCCCCCTCCAATTCATATGTTGTAACCCCAAGTCCCAGTGTGCTGGTGTTTGGAGATGGGGCCTGTGGGAGGTGACTAGGGCATGATCATGAAACCCTCATAATGGGAATAAGGCCCTTATAAGAAGAGAGAGAAGAGATCTCCCCCTCCCCTTCTTTCTCCCTCCCTCTGGCTCCCTGCCAGGTGAGGACATAACCAAGACAAGCTTATTTAGGACTTACTATGTGCCAAGTACTCCACTAGGTACTTCTCAGCCATGACCTCATGACCTCATTTAATCCTCACAACAGCCCTTTACAGTAGAGCCTATTATTGTCCATTATCTCCATTTTATAGGTGGGCATAATTGAACCTGGATTCAAAAGTCCTTTCATCCAAAGAGAGTTCTCTAGCTCCCACCCCCACTCAGAGCATACATCTACCTCCTTTGACCTAAGCTTACCAACTGCATCTGTGTTTCCAAGACATTTCTTTCTGTCTAATATTATAATCATTTGTGTGGCTCACTTATCTCCCCATTCGATTGCAAGCCTGTGGAAAGCAGAGGGCTTTGTTTAGCAAGTATCTCCAGACCCTAGAGCAGGACCTGGCATGTAGTAGGGGCTGAGCAAATAAAACAGGTGTGGAGCCCTAGCCGGTTTTGCTCAGTGGATAGAGCATCATCGGCCTGCGGACTGAAGGGTCCTGGGTTCAATTCTGGTCAAAGACATGTACCTCAGTTGCAGGCTCCTTGCTGGCCCAGGCCCCGGTCGGGGTGCGTGCAGGAGGCAACCAATCAATGTGTTTCTCTCACATCAATGTTTCTCTCTGTCTTTCCCTCTCTCTTCCACTCTCTCTAAAAAATCAATGGGAAATATTCTGGGGTGAGGATTAAAGAAATAACAAGTGTCGAATATATGTTTGTATCCACCAGGATGCCTGTCTAGTGCTGGGTCCTGGCAGCAGTGTTCCAGGAACAACAGCCTCCCCATGCTTTGGGTTGGGCCTCTGCTCTGGCTGTCTTCCCCTGGCTGGTTGTCTGTTGTGTCGCCAGCTCTCAGACACTGCGTCAGTCTGGTGTTGGTCTCGGCAAAAAGCTTGGACTTTGGAACCAGACAGATGAGTTTCAAATCTGAATGCAAGTCCATCTGGAATGAGGCAGAGTATAAATAAACAGAACCAAGTATAAGACCTTTGATACTTTTCTTTAACTTCCTCATCTACAAAATGGGAGCATTACCATACAAAATTATTGTTGTCAGGATCAAATGAGAAAATCCTTACAGAGAGCCTGTTTAATTTACTTCCTCCCTTTGGTGGAAGATAGGGATTGGGTCAATGTAAGACTTAGACTAACAACCTCAGTTTCCACATCTGTGAAATGGGACTTGTGAAATGCAAGATAACATCGCATTCCCACAACCTGGAATGTTCTTCTCCAAGACCCGTGTGGGGCTAGCTCTGTCTAAATCTTAAGTTCTCACTTTAATATAATCTCATCAGAGTTCTGACGGGATCCTTGTTTCTCAGTCTAGCTCCACTCCCTCCCATTTCTTTTCTCTTTAGCACCTGTCATTATCTTCATTCTTTCTTACCTGCCTCTTTGTTCGCTGTTGTATCCCCAGTGTCTAACATAGTCCAAGGGTAAGTGTTCAATAAATGCTTTTTAATTGCAATAGATATTAATTGATCACTTGTTTATTATCCAGGGACTATTCTAGGTAATCCTGATCACAACCCTGGGACAAAGGCAGGCAGTGATGTCCCATTTTACAGCTGTGGCTGAAGTCTAGCAATAGTAATACTTGCCCAGGAATTTCCCAGGTAAAGCAGCGGGGGTCCTAGACATTTTGGCTAGTGCTATTTCTACCCACCCCTCTAGTGCAGTATAGGGGAAGGAGCATTGGAGGCCCAGGTACTAACCTGGGCTCTGTTCCACTCTGTGGCTATAGGATTTAGGTAAGTTTCTTTCCTTCCTGAGCCTTAGTTTCCCCAACTTTAAGATGGGAAGAATAAATCAATAAAAACATTTTTTCAATGGGAAGACTAATCCTTGCCTTTACTGGTTGGTGGTTAAGATGAGAATCAGATGAGATAATGGGCTGAAAGCATTTCATAAACTGAAAACACTATACTTGTTTATTGATGGTTTTTAAATATTAATATGCATGAGAATCAGATGAGATAATGGGCTGAAAGCATTTCATAAACTGAAAACACTATACTTGTTTATTGAAGGTTTTTAAATATTAATATGCAGCCCTAGATGGTTTGGCTCAGTGGACAGAGTGTCAGCCTGCAGACTGAAGGGTCCCAGGTTCGATTCCAGTCCAGGGCACATGCCCAGGTTGCAGACTCGATCTCCAGTAGGCAGGAGGCAGCCGATCAGTGATTCTCTCTCATCACTGATGTTTCTATCTCTCCCTCTCCCTTCCTCTCTGAAATCAATAAAAATATATTTTTTAAAAAAGAAAACAAAAGTTACTAATAATCCACCCCTACAGAGTACTACTGTTATTTTTTTGTAGACTTTATCT